>NW_012267376.1:1041895-1049207 GCF_000151885.1 Dipodomys ordii | reverse complement strand
AGAAAGAAAGAAAGAAAGAAAGAAAGAAAGAAAGAAAGAAAGAAAGAAAGAAAGAAAGAAAGAAAGAAAGAAAGAAAGAAAGAAAAAAAGAAAGGAAGGAAGGAAGGAAGGAAGGAAGGAAGGAAGAAAACCTCATCACCAACTTGCATCCACCAGATTGCTAATCAGTTCCAACTGCATGAGGGACATGAGGCTGCTGACCTTGTGGGATTGTTGATGTGGAAACCATTTCACATGGTACCCAATAATGTGAATCTTATAATTAACACATGTGGAAATGCATCAGTCCAGGCAAAGTACTTTCTGGGAGATGGACTATCAGAAAAGGAGGCCAGGACTTCTGGCTCTGCTCAGATAAAGCATCAAGACCCAGAAACACTTCCCTGAGAGCAACTAGAGACACAGATGAACTACAACACAGACAGCATCTCCCCACTTTTGAGGCTCCATAGAAGAGAAAATGGAGGCAACAACGTTGGTACTTCCTCTGCCAAAAGCACCAAGACATTTTCTGTGGAACCCCAGCAGGGCCCAGCCCTCTAAACAAGAGTAAAGCATAGAGAAAAGTATTCTTACACTAGAAACCAGCTCAACACAAGTCTTTCCATTGTGAGATTGCAGTAATCATACCCATTCTACCTGCCTTGCAGAGGCAACATTGAACCCTCTTCTAAGGTGCCCTGACAGGTTGGTCAACAAAAGAATTACCAGGCCAAAAACAAAACAAAAAAAAACAAAACCCACTGGCTGATATAAGCATAGTCCAGGGGCATCTAGAAATTGGGGATGTCAGACTTTTTCAATATTACCTGAGTTTCTGTTACTAGGAAGATGTAATAGGTATACTTTTATTCCTGTGCTAAGTAGAGCTGAAAATTCTGGAGGCTGTTATATAAAACATACATAAGACCTTGAATGGTAGAGGGAAAAAATATATAGACTGTGTAGGAGTCTTGGGCTCCCAGACCAACATGGTAACTGGGCACTGTTGGCTCACACCTACTCAGAAGGCGAGGATCTGAGTGTAATTGTTCAAAGTCAGGAAAGACCATGTGATTCTTGTCTCCAAATAACCACCCAAAAGCCAGATGTAGAGCTGTGGCTCAAGTGGTAGAGCACCAGCTTCAAGTGAAGAAGCTAAGGGCTACAGCACTCAGGCCGTGCATTCAAGTCCCAGGACAGGCACAGAAAGATAAAATAAAATAAAAGATGAACATGGGGGTAAATTCTTAAGGTATTGTGGTTTTGTAGATCCAGCATAGAAGCTGGGATGGTATCTCAATGGTAGAGCATGTGCTTAGCATGTGTAAGGCATTAGAATCTAATAACCAGAAATATCAAAGACTACAGATGTCCCCACACCATTCAAATGATCAAGAAATGGGTGTTCTAACAATGCAGAAAGCATAAGCACAAATTACTCTAGACAAACATCACAGGGAAACAAACTGTAGACCCACCTTCATTTATGCCAGAAAAGATGCGGTAAGGACCCCAGCCTTCCACCCTTATGAAGGTATGATGAGGGACCCAAGTACTCCTTGAGAAAAGGCCAAGAGAGAAGCTGGGGCTCTCATCATGATCCACGAGACCCTGCACTGTGGAGTCAGCATATAAGGGGGAGGGGCACTGGAACGTCTGTCCCCTTGAATGAATGATGAGCCTCCATCTCAGGTGTCAGTCAACAGGAAGCAGGAAGTCAGGACTTTTGCCCGCTGCTTCTGCCAGCCAACCTTCCCCTGCTGGTGCTGTGCCTAAGAAAAGTAGGTAAAAATCAAAGGCTTGCAATAAGATCCAGACCTCATGCTATAACACAGAATCATCCTCATTTAATCCATGATTATTTGCTATCCTTAAAACCAGACAGGAAGCCAGATGCTAGTGGTTCATGCCTGTAATTCTGGCTACTCAGAAGACTAAGATCTGAGGATCACGGTTCAAAGCCAGACAGGGCAGGAAAGTCCACAAGACTCTTATCTCCACTTAACCTCCAAATCAAACCAGAAGTAAAGCTATGGTTCAAATGGTAGAATGCTTTTTAGCTCAAGGCAGTATCCAGGCCCTGAGTCCAAGCCCCAGGACCAGCACACACACACACACACACACACACACACACACACACACACACAACACACACAACACACACACAAATGTAGCCATGATGAAAATGTGAGTCATTATGAACTTACTGAAACAAATAACAAGCTGTATCAAAGAAATAGAAAACCTTAGCAACTACAAAAGACACAAAGAAGAGCCAAATAAAAGTTTTCAAACTGAAGATGCAATAATCAAAATAAAAGGCTCAGAGCCAGGCATCAGTGGCTCAAGCCTATAATCCTAGCAAGTCAAGAAGCTAAGAGCTGAGGATTACAGTTTGAAGCCAGACTGGGTAGCAAAGTCCATGAAGCTCTTATCTCCAGTTAACCACCAGAAAACTGGAAGTGGCACTGTGGTTCAAAGTGGTAGAGTGCTAGCGTTGAGCCAAAGAGCTCAGCACCAGTGCTCAGACCCGGAGTTTAAGCCCCACAACTGACAAAATCAACAGCAACAACCAAAAAAACTCAGAAGATGAACTCATCTGCAGAATGGCAGAAACAAGTAGTAACAACAGTGGGTTCCACACTTAAAGCATTTCAAATTTATTAATATTCCTCAGTGACTACCTAGAGCATCAAATAGACATAGCCTACATGGAAAACTGCATCCCAAAACCCAGCCCAATACTGTGTGAACAGACAGACATTCCTCATTCACATGTTAAAATGACCATGGTGCTAGATAGATCCAGCTGTAACTCACAGCCTTATGAAGCAGGCCTCACCCTCTTACCCACTCCTATCCATCCACCCTCCTTGACCAATGAAGAAACTGATGCTCAGGACATTTGCCTCAGCTACCAAGATCACACAAGCAGCCAAAAGTGGAGTAGATGTTGGACCCCATGGCTCTAAACTCTCAGGGTTTGCTGTGTCAGCCATCATACTTTTCAGTGCGGGGCAATCAGAGGCCAGGAGCTTCTGGATCTTCTCTACAAACCTAGTGGAGGGAATTGCCTAGAAATGATAATGTATTCCAATTCTATAACTTTCCAGGAGTATTACAAAAGGAAACTCATCATCATCATCATCATCATCATCATCACAGCAGGCTGTAATAAGTCCCCAAAAGAAAGTGGGTCATTTAGAATCATTATTCCTCTGGAAATAACTGGCACAGGTGACCTAAACGTGTCTGAATTCTGCAGGCATCTTCAGTCTTTGCCTTGTTGGCCTCCGGCAGGACCAGGTGTTGTTGATGCCCCAGGTATCGACTGGCTGCACATACGAGGGCACTGCCCACCCTGCTCCCCTCCTCCTGCAGCTTTGAAGCATTGTCCACTCTTTCACCTTTAAACTCCAAAGGACCTGATCTGTGCTACATCCAGGAGGTCTCTGGATGTCAACTGCCTCCAACAAATACCCAGCCTTTGGACAAACTCCTCCACACCCCCCATCCTTACCCCTGGAGACTCTATGGGGCCTTAGCCCCACAGTGCCTGCCCCGGGGCAGTAGGCCGGCCCCCACCTTCTCAGACCTGACCACCGGGATAGTTTCTTTCCCAGTTTTCTGTCTTGAAATTCACTGGCCGTTTGAGTCTATAAATGGGGAATCCATCATACATTCTGAAAAAGCCTATTCTTATCTCTTCAAACATTTCCTCTACCGAATTTTATTTACCTTTTTTTTTCTGGGGTAGATTTAAGAGATGTTTCAGAAGCTAATTTGAGGAAGAGACAAGTAGGTGTTCCCTGAGACCGACTCCCCGTTTCCTAGAAACCAGCAAACATCTTGCTCCAGATCTTAACAAAACCTTGGCTTTGGACGAACCTAATGGATGAGCTGATCCAGGAGCCAGAGGGTCCAAGTGCCAGCCTGGCTTGGGGACAGCAGTGGCCAAGGATGGAGCAATTTATCTCTGGGCCCTGTGACCTTGGACAAGTTTCCCAAGCTTCAGGCGTTATTGTTAGGATCTTACGTACCTCCCCACCCCCCACCCTAAAAGGCTGAGCAGGCCTTAGGCACATTGGTGACAGTCTTGAATACTTCATCCTTGTGCCACGTGCCCTGACTGAAAGACAAAACAGAACCTGGCCTCCACAGGCTGACCTCTGACATAAAAAAAGAAAGAAAGCAGGACAGCTGGGAGTGGATCATCAGAGGAGATCCACCCAGCATCAGGAAGCTTCTGGAGCCTTCTATCTGAGAACTATGACAAAAGCCAGCTGGACCTGGAACATCCAGCCCGAGGATAAGCATGTTTGTCCTCATCTCCCAGAGGACCTTATCCTGGCCATCTCTGCCTGGTCTCTAGGGACACCAAGTGGTCACTCAGGGCACCAAAGTGTGTACCAGTGTCCCTCCCAGCGCAGCCCCAGAGCTCACATCCATAGCTCACATCCCCTGGGCTAGCCTGTGGTCATGCCTGACTCCTGGGCAGCCCCGGTCCAGTTCAAGCGAGCGCTCATTAAATACCTCAAGTGGTGGCGTGGGACAAAAGGCTGAAGCAAAATGAACGAGATCCATCGCTGCCACTCAGTGCTATCAGCAAATAGAGCAACACCTCATACCTGAAGGGACACCATTGTCTGGTCTCTGCTCTGCTAATCTACGAGTGAGACTCTGCTGGGACATGAAGACTTGGGCCTCACTCATCCAGTCCTAGGCACTAGGGTTCCACAGAAAAGTGTTCTCAATACTCCCAGAAATTGTATTCCAGTACCTCTACAATGTCTTTAAGTAAAATAGGTACGTTGGAGTGCAGAGCATGTGAGTGGTGTTAAATACTCCCGAGAGATCAAGGACACAATTGGAGGACAGCGTTCAGGTGTGGGGCAAAACCCATGACAGCAGAGACATTTGGCAGAGCACTTGGCCAGCCACCAAGTATCTGTAGAAGAAGGAGTATCAAGTGCAAATGCACTGAGGCTGGAGCCAGCCTGGCCTGTTCAATGAACAGCTAGCCAGGCAAAGGGGCCAGGAGGGCAGGTAAGTTCAGAAAGGGGAACAGGGGGCCACATAATGGTCACTAAAGGGAAGGAAGGCCAAAGGAAAAAGAAGGTAACGTAGGCCAAAGAGAAGGCTGTGGAGAGCTGGGGTTGGATTTTGGATGCGTTCTGTTTTGTCTTTAATGTTGTTGTTGTTCCATCTTGGGGCTTGAACTCTGCCTGGGTGCTGTCCCTCAGCTCTTCAGCTCAGGGCTAGCATTCTATCACTTGAACCACAGCGCCACTTCTGGTTTTCAGGTGGCTTATTGGAGATAAGTTTCTTGGGTTTTCCTGCCCAGGCTGGCTTTGAACCGTGATCCTCAGATCTCAGCCTCCTGAGTAGCTAGGATTACAGACATGAGCCACGGGCACCCAGCATGTTTTGTCTTTAATGCTGATGCTGAGGCTTGAACTTGGGACCAAGGCATTGTTCCTTAGCTTTTTTTTTAAGTCAAGACTGGCACTCTACTATTTGAACCACACCTCCACATCCAGCTTAATTGGAGATAAGACACATCCAGGTTAATTGGAGATAAGACACAGACTTTTCTGCCTGAACAGGCTTAGACCTGTGATCCTTAGATCTCAGCCTCCCAAGTAGTTAGGATTACAGGCATGAGCCACCTGCACATGGGCTGAATGTGTTCTGAAGGTGGCTCCAACCACTTTCCATGAAAAAGACAGTGTCAGAGAGAAAGAAAGAGCAAGGCGAAATGGTGACCCCCAAGGCTCATGGGCAGAGCAACCTGTATAGTCCACCAGAGCCTGAGCCAAGGAGGCCCAGGGTAGAGACTCCATGAATGAGGCTGTCTATGTAGGAGAAGAGTTTTCAGTGCAGAAACATGAGAGCAGGCAGATACATGACTAGCCAGGCTCACTGAGCCAAAATTCTCAGAGTGAGAATAACCAGTACTCGGTGTCAACATCAGATGTCAGAGAAAATTGTGTGGGTACCAAGTTGGAGCACCTTTTTTTGTTGCTAGCCTGAGCTGTACCTCCATGTGACTTGTTGTCCCAAGGAGTTGATGGTACCCATGGAGGGGTGTGAAAGGGCAGCCCGTGCCAGGGCTTATGATTTTCTGAGCAGCATACCAAATGGGAGTCTGACTGGCCACCAAGTCATCCTTTCAATCACACCCAGGACACCTGGTCTGTTGTTCAGTCCTGCAATAAATAAATAATAAACCATTCCACAAGGATTCCAAGGAGAGCCAAGGTTTTTGTTTTGTTTTGTTTTGTTTGCCAGTCCTCAAGGCCTGGGCGCTGTCCCTGAGCTTCTTTTGTTCAAGGCCAGCACTCTGCACTTGAGCCACAGCACCATTTCCAGCTTTTTCTGTGTATGTGGTACTGAGGAATTGAACCCAGGGCTTCATGCATGCTAGGCCAGCACTCTACCACTAAGCCACATTCCCAGTCTGAGAACATTGTTTTGACATTAGAGATTAATGGTGGCTCTAGACTCTGCACACCCAGCCCAGAGGGAGGGCCCTGGCCCTGGACCGGAAGGTGGCTATGTTTGTAGAAGAAATCATGGGGGCTGGGGAGATGGACCACTCACTCCTGAAGGAATGGAAAAGCCCCCCACCCTTTCATCCAGGCACTGTGGGAGGTCTGTGGGCTTTCACTGCTGGGATTGTTTGTGGAAATCTCTGCGTCCGGGTTTCTTTGCATGTCTGTGTGTCAGAAACAGGAAATTCCTTTTCCAAGAGACAGCAGTAGGTGGAAAATTGTCACCCTTTGAATCTGGCCTTTGGTTGTCAGCCAGTCGTGGGGAGGTGCCTGAAGATTCAATTGAAAGAGACAGGTCCATAGTCCATCTGTTTTTATTGATTGATCGATCCTGGCAGGGACTAATACCAGGATGCTAAGACGTGGGGAGAAAGCTTCCTAAAGCATTTAATTTAAATATGCCTACTCTTTGAAGGCAATTCTCAGAGCCATTTCTGGGAGCGACTCCATCACAGAGAGGAGCAAATGGAACAGGACCCACCACCAGCCAACCGTGCATGTTGCTAGGCTACCAGATAAGAAGCCAGGAGATAGAATTTCATGCAAGCCAACAGTTCAAAGAAAAAAGGCTTCAAGATGCCCCAACTATTAAGACATTTAAGCAAAACTTACAGAATGCTAATAGTACTCTTAAAACACTGGATCATAAATAATCATTTCTATATAATTCATCCTCTGACAAATTAACTGATTTGATCATTTCAATATTTACCATTCATTCCAGTGTACTGGTGTGGAATATAATACACACAGAACATTTCTCTTTTTTTAATTTT
>NW_012267376.1:1017981-1041075 GCF_000151885.1 Dipodomys ordii | reverse complement strand
AGGCAAGCACTCTACCACTGAGCCACCTTCCCAGCCCCGGAAAGTAAGATTCTTTTGTTTGGGTTTTTTTTTTTAACTGTATTTTTTTTGTCTTTTCTTTTTTGGTACTGGGGATCGAACCCAGGACGTTGCGCTTGCTAGGCAAGCGCTTTGCCACTGAGCTACATCCCAACCCCGGAAAGTAAGATTCTTATCTTTAATAAACTTCTCAAAAGTAAAAATGGAGTTGTGGCTCAAGTGATAGAGCACTAACCTTAAGCAAAACAGCTCAGAGACAGCACCCAGGCCATGAGTTCAAGCCTCAAGACACACACATACACACACACACACACACATACGATCAGAAACTTAGTTTTTTGTTGTTGTTATTGTTGTTTTGTCAGTCATGGGGCTTGAACTCTGGGCCTGAGCACTGTCTCTCAGCTCTTCAGCTCAAGACTAGTGTTCTACCACTTGAGCTACAGTGCCCCTTCCAGAATCGTAGTTTTATTTAGGAACGCTTGCCTACATAAAAATAGATTTGCATATTTTCAAGTTCCCATTAGGAGGTAAGTTGAGCATCAGCTTACTGCATCCTGATAAGATTGACAATCTCTTGAAGCTGAAGTTGGATGCTGTATCAGTTACCTGAAGTACCACAGGCATGACACCAGAAACAACAGAAATTTGCTGTCTCGTAGTCCTGGAGAGTAGAGGATGAGCGACCAGGGGACCAGCAGTGTTGGTTTATCTTCAGGCCCCTCTTCCTGGCTTGCATCCCCATCTGTCCCTATGCGTTGCATGGTCTTTCCTCTGTGTGGGGGGGAGGGGGGAGGGGTTCTAATTTCTTCTTTTTGGTTGCTTTCCGGTGCTGAGGGAGGAAGCAAGGGACTTTCACATGCTAGGCCAGTGCTCTGCCGCTGAGCTCCTTCATGGCCATTGGTAATTTTCCAGACAGGATTTCCCAATGAAGCCTGGGCTGGCCTAGAACTCACAATCGTAGCTCAGCCTTCTGAGTGCTGTGGATTCCAGCATACCCAGCAAAACTTTGGCATTTTGTTTTGCTTTTGTTTGTTTTGGGTTTTTTATAGTCCTGGGAATTGAATCCAGGGCTTTATATACATTAGACAAACCACCAAGCCACACCACCAGCTCCCCATCTCTAATAAGAAGAAAGTTCTTTTTTTTTCTAGTTATTTATTTTTATTCTTATTTGTGTGTGTGTGTGCGCGCACGCACACACACACACACACACACACATGCAGGCCAGTTCTGAGGTTTGAACTCAGAGCCTCAGTACTATCCCTAAGCTTTATTGCTCAAGTCTAGCACTATACCACTTGAACCACAGCTCCACTTCTTATTTGTTTGTTTGTTTGTTTTTAAGTTTATTGGAGATAGAATCTCAGCCTTTCCTGCCAGGACTGGCTTCAAATCACAGTCCTCAGATCTCAACCTCTTGAGTAACAAGGATTTCAGGTATGCGCCAACAGCACACAGCTCCTATTTTTATTTTTTAATTATCTTCAAGTAGATGTACAAAGGATTTACTATTCAACGAATCCATTTATGAATACAATGCATTCTCCTTTCATTGTTTTCTCCCAGTCCTCCCAACCCAACACCTCCCCTCAATTTTCTTAATTTCCTAAGATACGCATGGGGCAAGGGAAAGGAAGGAATGCAGTCAAGATATTCAAATGCAGCAGTGATAGTCACTAGCCACTATGTTGAAAATGAACTACACAACTTATAAGTGGAGGTAGGAGGGAAAAACTGTGAGGGAGTGAGGGGTGACACTCTTCAAAAACAAATGTACTCATTATCTGTAATCCATTGGCATATCACTTTTACAATAACAATAAATATATATTTATATATATGTAATATTCAATCCATGTCCTATAAAATAGCAGATGGGTACCAGTCTCACAGAATTTGATCCACCCTAATAACCTCAACTTACTAACCTCCGCCTTCTCATTCATTCAGTCCACAATTCTGGCCTCATGCAGCACACACAGCAGCAGAGAGACACAGAATAAAGCTGCTTCCAGAGAACTGAGGAGGGAGAAATTGCCACCAAGCCCTTTCACTGGAAGTTTCTACTGTTTCTCACATTTGTGTTCTGCGTCTCTCTCCATACTGCCTACTCTTTCTAACATCTTGCTAGCATCTTGCTGTTGCATCATTGGCCCTGCCCCCACCCCTGGCAGTAATGCCAGGTAGATAGCTGCTATCTGTCCCAGTTCGTTCTCCTCTCAGACTATTTGTCTGTTCTATGGCTCTACTTGGAAGCCAGATGGTCCTACACTGTTTCAGAGGAAAACGTTAAGTTCCTGAGGGCTCATGCCTATAATCCTAGCTATTCCCAAGGATGAGATTTGAGGATCAAGGTTCAAAACTAGCCTGGATATGAAAGTTTATAAGGTAACCCCCCTGTACAGTATTTTCACAATAAAAAAAAATTTTTAAAGTTTATGAGGGACTAGGAATGTGACTTAGTGGTAGAGTGCTTGCCTAGCACGCATGAAGCCCTGGGTTCAATTCCTCAATACCACATAAACAGAAAAAGCCGGAAGTGGTGCTGTGGCTCAAGTAGTAGAGCACTTTCCTTGAGCAAAAAGAATCTCAGGGGTTGTGCCCTGGTATAGAGTTCAAGTCCCAGGGCTGGCAAAAAAAAAAAAGACCAGAAGTGGAGCTATTATTGCTCAAGTGGTAGAGTACCAGCCTTAAGTGAAAAAGCTAAGCAGGAGTGTGAAGCCCTGAGTTTAAGCCCCAGTACCTGCACCAAGAAAAGAAATTAAAATTTAACTAAAGCATCCACAAGGTGGAGGGAGGGTGGGAGGGAGAGAGAGAGACAGAGAGAAAGAGAGACAGAGACAGAGAGACAGAAAGACAGAGAGAGAGCGCAGAACCTTACTGGTGACAGGCCTCATGGAAGAGCAATCAGACACCTACAACCTCCAGGGAAGAGAGGATGACATTTGTGACTTTGTCCTCTGAACTGGTCAATTTTCCCAGAGGAAATTTCCCAGTCTTTGCCTGGAGGGCTAGAACATTCTAGAAGCTAAGTAGGAAAAAACAGACTGTCTCAATCTCCCACACAAACTTTCATTTGCCTTCTTCCTCCAACAGATCTCATGTAGGAAGGATCAGAAACTCAGGCAAGATGAGAAGTCCCAGTGTTTACCCCACTACCCACCCACAGGCTTCTCCTCCTTTTAGGACCCTGGGCCTCTCTGGTCCCACAGTCCCTCTCTGTTTGCCACCCAGATCTCTGGGTCTCACTGTCCTCTGCTTTGTGAAATCCACCCACTTTTCACCTCCCCCAAACTTGCTAACATCTCCCCTGTTTCCCCTTACATTCTGTTTCCTTTTATGTTACTTCTCTGTGAGTCTCGTGCTTTAGTGACTATTTCCCTACTACATTTATCTCCAAGTTCTGTGTTCAAGAACCATCTGATGGTTCAGATGGTTCAGACCATCTGTAGCTATTTCCCTGCCTCATGTTGCAATCATGTCCTCAGGCCCCCTCAGCCCTAAATGAAACAGGAGGTGTGGCATTGGGACACTCCGGTCCTCACACCATAAAGCCCAACCAGAACTATTAACTCCTCTGTTTGAACCTCAAAGCCAAGCAATGGCTCTCTTATTTGTTTGATATTCTGAACAGCCACCATCACCCTGTGGAGTGAATGCCACAGCACTTCTATAATGTAGGACTCTGGACCTACCAGATTTTCCAGGGAGGTGAGGAGCTCAAAATAGAAAACCAGGGTGTTGTTAATTAGGCAGGAGGAAAGGGACAGGAAAATAGTGCCGGTGAGTCAGGATTAGCTGTTCCTCAATGTCCCTGCTGTACCAGGGACTTGCCCTCAGGTGTCAGGGTTTCTGCTCATTCAAAAGGCTAACACTGAGTGACAATAGGCATCCAGGACAAACCTTTAGACATTTGACCTTCAATGAAGCTCACAGTGGTTACATTCAATTCAGAAAACACTTGGCTCTCAAGTCTGAGGCAGGGCAAAAGGGCCAAGTCAGGGTGCCATCTGACTTTTCTCTCCAACCAGTGTCCTCATCAGGGACCACACAGCAGCTGTGACCTCAGCGGACATACTCCTCAGACAGAAGCTCCCAGGAACATCCCAGGGGACAATGGAGGAAACATCCCCCGGTGACCTTCCTCTCTGCCAAGTCCTAGATGGTATCAGGCATGGGAGGGACTTTCTGGACGCCATCCTTTAACCTTAGGGAAAAGCACACACAGTACAATCCCGTGGGCAGGCAGAGGAAATCCTGACAGACATGGTTTGCTGTGTTTTTATAGCTCCTGCATCTATTTGGAACTCTAATGTCCAAGAGCGGGCCAAGTAGTCACTACAATTGACAAGTACACTTCATCCCAGAACAGCCCTAAAGAAAAAGCCAACCATTTCTGAAAGCCACTGAGTAGCTAGGATTATAGGCATTTACCATTAGCACCTGACCAAGATAGTTCATATAAAAAATGTGCATGAATATTATTGAATTCCTCTGTAGTATTCTTCCCTGTCACTACATTCCTGCCACATTGATTCTACCATCTAGGTTGTTTCAAAGGTTCCCACTTTCTCTCCCTCCATGTTTCTACATTTGCCTCTTATTCACACAAGCCCCAATCCTATGATAGTCTAATAATGGTCCACCACGGGAGGACATGAGGACAAAGGCCCTTTTAGATATTGCTGCTGGGATGTGAATCGGAATAGTCTTTATGGAGGACAGTTTACCAATACTGGAAATGCATGTCACTTTGACTTACCAATTTCACTTGAAGAAATTGACCTCCTGATATTCTTGAAAATTCACAACAGTACTTGCAACAGCAAAAGCTTGAGAACAAACTAAATGATAATTAAACAAAATGAGGTACACTGGATATGTGTGTTCTCTTGATGTCAATTCAAGAATATGATATGAATGTAATAACTCCCAGATTGTAGTGCTTTCCACCTCTCCCCTGAGCTTCAGATTCAGATATGTACCCCAAGCTCCCCAAATTTCACATGGCTAGACCTGTACTCATGTGGAAAGAAGTCAGGAAGACTTCACAGTGAGAAGGTCCTGAGATTGGGGATTGTATGAATAAGAGGCAAATGTAAACCGGGCCCAGGTGGTTCACACCTGTAATCCTAGCTACTGAGGAGTCTGAGATCTGAGGATCGCTGTCCAAAGCCAGCCCAGGCATGACAGTCTGTGAGACTCTTATCTCCAAAAAACCACTAGAAAACCAGAAGTGGTGCTGTGGTTCAAGTGGTAGAGCGCTCGCCTTGAGCTGAAGAGCTGAGGGACAGTACCCAAGCCCAGAGTTCAAGCCCCAGGACCGACAAAAAAAAAAAAAAGAGGCAAAATGTAGAAACATGGAGGGAAAGAAAGTGGGAACCTTGAAAACAACCTAGATGGTAGAATCAATGTGGCGGGAATGTAGTAATAGGGAGGAATACTACAGAGGAATTCAATAATATTCATGCACATTTTTATATGAACTATCTTGGTGTCAGGTGCTAATGGTAAATGCCTATAATCCTAGCTAGTCAGGAGGCTGAGATCTGAGGATCCTGGTTCATAGCCAACTGGAGCAGAAAAGTCCAAAACACTCATCTCCAATTAACCAGCAGAAAGCCAGAAGCAGAAGTATGGTTTAAGAGGCTTGTAGAGTACCATTCTTGAGCAAAAACACTCAGGGACCGCACTCAGATCCTGAATTCAAATCCCAGTTCCAGCACACACACACACAAAATAATACTAATTAATTCAAAGACCCCAATAGAATATATCATGAAAAGTGAGGCAACTGTCTCATGCCCCAAGGGGGTCTCTGAGGAATCATGAAACACAGCTCTGTACACCAGGAGAACACACATATCCAATGGACCTCATTTTGTTTAATTGGTGCTCTACTCCTTATCATTTAGTTTGTTCTCAAGCTTTTGCTGCTGCAAGTACTGTTGCGAGTTTTCAAAAATATCAGGAGGTCAATTTCTTCAAGTGAAATTGATGTCAAAGTGACATGCATTTCCAGTATTGGTAAACTGTCCTCCATAAAGACTATTCCGATTCACATCCCAGCAGCAATATCTAAAAGGGCCTTTGTCCTCATGTCCTCCCTCCCATGGTGGACCATTACTGAACCATCATTTGAATTTTTTTTTGTCAGTCACGGGGCTTGAACTCAGGCCCTGGGCACTGTCCCTAAGCTCTTTTGCTGAAGGCTAGTGCTCTACCACTTTGAGCCACAGTGCCACTTCTGGTTTTCTGGTGGTTCATTAGAGATGAGTCTCACATAAAAAATAAAAATAAAATAAAATAAAGAGTCTCACATACTTTCTTAGTTGGGCTAGCCTTAAACCATGATCCTCAGATCTCAGCCTCCTGAGTAGCTAGGAATACAGACATGAGCCCACTGGCCATCATCTGGATTTTTACCAACCTAGTCAGTGAAAAATGATGGCCACTTCATATAGTATAATACATGTGTATGTATGTATGTATGTATGTATATATACATATATCAAAAGATATTTTTACGTAGGTCAATTACTTTCATATGCATCAAAGTCAGTTCAATGACAAGAAAAAAGTGACAAACCAGGACAATTTCTGCTTCTGCCTTGGTCAGTGTGGTAGATAAATGTACCATCTTCTCAGTAAAAAAGGAGAACATTTCTTTGTAGAGATCTGAGGGACTTAAGAAAGGAAATTTTAATAATCCAGGCAAGAGACTACAGTGATCTAAACTGTCCCAGTAGCGGAAACAAACGAAAGGCTAGGGCTCTGGGAAGAGTTGACTTTGAGGCCTGCGTGGCTGTGGGACATATGATTCTCAGGAATGACATGTGATTCTCAGATTCCACATGAGAGACGAATGAAAGATGGGCCCACTTCTTGAGAAGGGACACAAAAGGAAATACAGGTATTGAAGAGGAAAAAAAAAGAATAGGAGATCGGGATATGTATTGTAGTCAAAATGTAGCTATAAGTACAAGAACCTGAGGCTGGGAAGGCAGCTCAGTGATAGAGCGCTAGCCTTGAGCTGAAGAGCTGAGGGACAGCACCCAGGCCCAGAGTTTAGGCCCCACAACCCCCACCCCCCTCACACACACACATACACACACAAAGCACAAGAACCATAGTTATCTTTGGAAGAGAGATTTAAAAGGGGGACAAAAGAGGGAGGAAGAAAGTGAAAGAAGAGATAAATAGTTTTCAGGCTATAATCCCTGAAAGCTGGAAAACCAAACAAGATGAGCCCTTTGCTGTATCCAACCTTCTGACTTAGGAGAATTTCCAGGCTGTAGCACAGGAAGGGAGAATAGAAGAGATGTTGCTGAGACACCCAGGGGCTAGAGTTTTCCAAGAGATAAGACAAGATAAGAGAAAAAAATACAAGATGAGATAGATATAAGCTGCCGCAATAGCCAAGATATGGAAACAGTCCAGATGCCCCACAGTAAGTGAATGGATCCAAAAACTGAGGTGCCTATACACAATGGAATTTTACACAACCATTAGAAAGAATAAAATAATGTCATTTGCAGGGAAATGGATGGAACTAGAACAAATCATGTTAACTGAGGTAAGCCAAGCTCAGAGATACAAATGGTACACGTTCTCTCTGATATGCAGAAATTAGATCTAAAAGACACTGGGATATGATAACTTATACAGGATTCTAGATATAGTGAAACCAAAAGAGGATAGTCTTAAGAGAGAAACAAAAAAATTCATTGTCTATATGTATATATATATATATATATATATATATATATATAAACAAACTCCAAGATATGGAAATTGCATTTCAGAGACCCCTGTGATAGATGAAAATCCACATTATATATTTTTATATTATATAATTGTATAATCTATTATATAATGTATTATATACATATATTATATAATATATTATATAAGCTTTTTTTTTTTTAGTCATGGGGCTTGAACTCTGGGCCTGAGCGCTTTCCCTGCACGCTTCAGCTCAAGGCAAGTGCTCTACCACTTGAGCCACAGCACCACTTCTGGTTTTCTAGTGGTTTATTGGAGATAAGAGTCTCACAGACTTTCCTGCCCCAGCTGGCTTTGAACCGTGATCCTCAGATCTCAGCCTCCTGAGTAGCTAGGATTACAGGCATGAGCCACTGGCACCCAGGTCTATATATTGGCTTTTTAAACCCTTCCTACTCTCCGATAAACCTTTCCCAGTCTCTTATTAACCTTTCCCACACTCTTACAAACACTTCATATGCTCCTAAACACTTTCTACACTCTTAAACCAACATAATTTTAACAACATATACAATTCTATATGAGTACTCACCAGTGAATAACTTGAATTATGAACAACTTGAATAATGAAGATCATGAATTATGTAGCTGAGCAGTACTGATGGCAATGAAGGTGAATACAATAAGATAATGAACTGCAAAGTCAGGAAGAGCTCTTCTGAAGGCATCACTTCCCCATATGCTTCATCAGGCAGTTCAGTCTCTCCGCCCTGGGCCATAACTTCTACTAAAGGTGTGGGCATAACTGATCTCTTCATCCGAGTGATGAACACAGTTAAGGGGGGTTGCTGGCTGCCGCAGGATCGGGGGCTCCTGAGGGGTAAGGGGATTGAT
Organism: Dipodomys ordii; assembly: GCF_000151885.1. NCBI lineage: Eukaryota > Metazoa > Chordata > Mammalia > Rodentia > Heteromyidae > Dipodomys > Dipodomys ordii. The sequence goes on along the minus strand of NW_012267376.1, from coordinate 1,032,435 downwards.
GAAGGAGAAGACAAAAGGCACAACTCTGTTTATTTTAGCAAAAGCCTCAGCTAAATATCCTTTCTATATTTGTCAAATGCTTGCATCACATTGTTCTAGAACCCACTGTACCAACAAGTGCAGACGATACACATCCTTCCTCATTTTATTTCAAACAATCTTTGTCTACCATACTCTCTCAGATAAGCCCTCAGGCCCAGAAGCAGAGAGGAACACTTCCTCAAACAAAAGGGCAAGTGCTTGCAGCCCCAGGGTTGGAGTCAGTGGCCATGGAGCCTTTGCTCACATATTGCCAGCTCCTGGCACCTTAGGGTCTGTAACAGCTGGCGCTGCTTTTTCTTCTGAGTGAGAAGGTTTTTATAAGCTGACATGCCGCTCTCGATTGTATTTATGAAGTGCAATGAACAAGGAGTACATGAACAACATGCTTTCTTTGGCCAGTCAATGGTAGTAAAACGACCAAGTGTTAGGCCCATCTCCTCTTACCCATAGTTCCTTTGTTCCTCATCCTCTTCTTCACCTACTAACTAAGTCTCATCCATGCTAAAAACTTGTTCAAGCTTGTAGCTCCCTTTCTCAATGATGAATTAGATATATTTTTAAAAATGATGCAATACCGTTAAGCCACAATAAGTGATCTGTAATAAGCAAGGGATGATTTACCAATATAGTAAATTAATTTTTTAAACATACAAACTGCCCAGAAAACACTGTGAAGATCTGTAGAGCCCACCTTGAGTAGTTCCCTCCTGGAGTCTGCAGCTAAAAGTGATGACCACATGCATGATCAGAAAAGATTACAGCCAGCGTGCCCATCACCAGGGTAACACAGAACTGGTACCATGCCTGTGCCCACAAGTCAAACTGGAAAACCTCTTAATTCATCTTATTGAGTCAAGTGCCCATAATGGTCTAACTGCAGTAATGAGGAGTAATGAACCATAGAATACACAATGTGTAAGGACCAGCTTTTAAACATCAGTCTCTATGACTGCCTCTAAGAACAAGACTCATTAATATCTATATGAATTCAGTTGGGTGCCAATGGTTTATGTCTGTACTCTAACCACCTAGGATGCTAAGACCCGGAAGATCTCAGTTCATGAGACTTCATCTCCAAACAATATGAGGCTGGCTAAAATCATGGACATTGGGGTCAGATAAAGCCAAGTTGTTCAATGGTTCTCCACCATGAACTGCTCTGTGATCTTCAGGATGCTACCTGACTAAGCCAAGGCCTCAGTTTCCTCTTCTTCAAAACAACAGGAAAAAAAAATCACATCCACCTCAGAGTATATGGGATTACAGGATGTTAGACTCTTAGGGACGGCTCCTGGAAGGCAGTAAACACTCTGGAAGACCTTGCTATTGTCTGCTCCAGGAAGCCAGGGTCCCATGTTCCTCCTTTGGTAGCTTTGTTGTCAGGAAAACTTTTCATTTGTGGCTAGAAGAGTGAGTTCTGCCAAGATCGAGTTCCCACGCCCAGTTCCACCACACACACACACACACACACACACACACACACACACACACACATGTCTCCCCTTCTCTTCCGGTCTTTGCCTTAACTTGGCCCCTCTCCTTCGTTGCCCCTTTTCCTCCATGTAGGGGAGTTTCTGTGAAAGCTATCTCCTCAACTTCTGTCTTGGTGTCTCTCAACCTCCAGCAACTGAAGAATGTGCATTTGAGAGGAGCAGAAAGGAATATGAGGAAGTCCTGAACTCAACATTTCCTCAACTACCTAGCATCTCCATCCATCCCTGACTCCTGAACCCCTTCCAGAGTATCTGCTCACCAAGTGGCATCACCTAAAGTGGATTCAGGTAGTAACTGGGGTTGAAGGAACCCTAGCCCCACTGAACTTGTTTCTCCCAACGTAGCAGGTGCTTAGATCTCAGAAGCAATTCACTACTGTCCACTTTAGTCTTCACCTATACGTTCTATTTTATTCATTTTCCATTCTTTTTTAGAAAAATGTTATGGATGGCAATCTTCTTGAAGCTCCTCAAATTGACCTTCATTGGTTAAGAGGTGCCTATGTCCTCCACAGGCCACCAGAAATAGTGGACAGCTCACTCTCAGGTTTCAAGGTCCCTGAAAGGGATTCACTATTCCTGGACTTCATTTCCAGCTTCTCTTGCAGCTAGAGTTGGTCATGTGACACAAGCTTGCCAACTCATGTAGGAAGGAGCCCTGAGGAAATCTAGCCTTCTGGAGGAAAAGGTAGGAACCTAAGAAGAAAATGCTGGGAGAGAGTGAGGGAAGGGGTGATATTGTCCAAAAACAAATGTACTTTTTACCTGTCTTATGTAACTGTAACCCCTCTGTACATCACCTTTATAATAATTTTTTTTAATTTACTCAACCTCAAAAACAAAAAAAAAGAAATTCTTTTGCTCACCACTCACTCCTCTTTGGCTTCGTACGTGGATGGAGATAGAATGCTTCCAGTGCTACAGTGGGATTGGCTAGTATTTCTCTTTCTTTTTTTTTTTTTTTGTCGGTTGTGGGTCTTAAACTCTGTGCCTGGGTGCTGACCCTGAGCTCTTCAGCTCAGGCTAGCACCCTACCTCTTGAGCCACAGAGCCACCTCGGGCTTTTGCTGTTTATGTGGTGCTCAGGAATCAAACCCAGGGCTTCATGCATTCAAGGCAAGCACTCCACCACTGAACCACCTTCCCAGCCCTGGCTAGTATTTCTCATATTTCCTTGTGGCCCTCCTATATTGCCACTCAATCTTCACCATCATGAATCAAAGTGATTTAGAATTCTAGGGAGTATCTGGTCTGCACCTGCCATCTAGAACGTTATCTAGACTAACTCAACAGTGTTTGGAATTGTCCAGAGGATGTTCTCCAATTTAGGGTTACATAGGAGGAGCTGTTATCTTATTCTAGAAGTAAATATTGAAGAAGCTTCCAGGGTTTTTTTTTCCTTATGGTTATCATTCTTTCCAACCTTTCTATTCATTTTTGGCGATTTGAAATATTTATTAATGAAATCTTATTCTTCTCCATTTCATTATTTTTCTTTTAACATTAACTTATTATTGACTCCGTTCTTTTGGGGAAGTTTATTTACTATTTTTACTAGCCTTTTGTGTTGAATGTCTTCTTAATTTTATTTTAGTCTTTCATAGCTCCCCCTGACCAAAAAAAAATGCATCTAAGGTTATACTCTGAAGTGTAGACCTCATGGAGGATTTTCAGGAAAATTCTCCCAAGCAGTAACCCCAGTATTTCCTTAGTTTAGCTCACTGGGTTTGACAATCATAGTCAATAAATGGAAGATTATCTAAGTGGTTTGTACTGACTTTCATTTAAGTCATACATCCCTATGTCTGTCATGTGTATATAAATACATCTCAATGTAATTTGATGTATGGAAGGTGCTTTTACTATTATTCAATTTGTACACAGTTTGTGATTTCCATTTTTTCTTCCTCTTCAATCCAAAATTATATCAAAGTTTTTGCTGCAACCTCTAAGTTTAAAAAAATTATTTTATCAGGTGCCAGTGGCTCATAATTATAATCCTGACCAGGAGGCTGAGATCTGAGGATCAAAGTTTAAAGCCAACTCAAGCAAGAAAGTCTGTAAGACTTCACTTCCCATTTTGGTGACACTACGATTTGAACTCAGGGCCTTGGGCTTGCTAGAGAGGCACCCAACCATTTGAGTCATACCTCCAGTTCAAACTTTTATCTTTAATTAGCCACTAAAATGCCAGAAGTAGAGCTGTGCCTCAAGTGGCAGAGTACCAACCTTAAGCACAAAAAGTTCCCAAGTCCTGAGTTCAAGCCCCAGGACCCACACCAAAAAAATAAATAAATAAATTTCATTTACCTTCTAGTCCAAGAAGGTAGTCTTTTAGTTTTTATCAATTCCTCACAGGTATTCAAAAAGTATAAATATTTCTCTACAGGAAAGGTAAGTAGGCAGAAAGATATATAGATACATAGATAGATGGTATCTGAAGTGTTAAAGCCCATGTGTTAGATAGAGTCTTCTACCCTGACCTTTGACACTATAGAGAGGTGCTGGACTCTTTAGGAGTTGGGACCCAGTAGAAGGAAGTTATACCATTGGGTCATGCCCTTGAAGGAGGTATTACAGCCCTGCCCTGCCTCTCTCTCCCCCCATCCATCCCCCCCTCTGCTTCTAGGCCCCCATCCGACAATATTGTACTATGCTGGTATAGGAAAAAAAATAACTGTGGCTGACAATGTGAGTCAACCAAACCTTTCCTCTTTGTCAATTGATTATCTCAGAAAATTTGTCACAGTGATGGAGGATGGATGGATGGATGGATAGATGATAGATAGATAGATAGATAGATAGATAGATAGATAGATAGATAGATAGATAGATAGTTTATACTGTTTTAACTGTTATTCATGCTTGTTAATCTGTACATCCCTGCTTTTAGGAAAGTATAAAGTTGATCTCTTGATTTTTGGGAAAGATTTGCTCAAATCATCCACAATGATTCTAAACTAGTTGATTTCTCTTTATAGCTAGGACAATTCAGCTTTGCATCTTTTGAAACATCAATGTTCCATGCAGTTGGTTCTCTATATATTCAAATCTCATTCATCATCTAAAGCCTGGCTGGAACACCACTTCCTCTGGGGCTTAAGGACCAGAATAGAACCTAAATCCAGCCCTCTCCTCTTCACCGTCTGTGGACCCCAATTCTCATCACCAAGTGTCCAAAAGGGAATCCTTGAGAACAGAGATGCCATTCCAGACACTGTTTGATTAGAGACAGGTAACTAAAAGAACATCTTCTCTTTGGAAACCTTTTGATACCTAACATTTATTTGGTGTTGGTCTATTGACTGGGAACTCAATGCTCCAATTATAAAATTACAGTAGTGCTCCATTTGCAGAGCAAATGCCCATGACAAAGCAGCTTCTATGAATGCGCTGTACTGTGCGCATGGCGCACAAGCACACTGCAGCAATGACACTGCACTGTTGAGTCCTGTTGTGATTGTACCCCACCAGAAATCAGTGCCGCTGTGGAACACAGGCCCTTTCACAGCCTGCTAGGATGAAGCACTTGGAAAGAAAACATGGAGCATTGATGCTCCCACTGAAAATACAGCTTTCTCTACAGTGGGGGCCATTCAACATTCACTAGTATTTGATTGGAGGCAAATCCAAGGAGGAGTTTCTGGGCAGAGGTGGAGGGTAAGTTAGAGATGAGTGCGTAGGAGCACAGGAATCCAACGCAGTCCTGGGTGGAAGAAGCTTGAATGCCAGTAAGTTTACAAATGCATGTAAAGCTCTTAGCTGGGCCTCTGGTTAGACAGATGGGCTCGGTAGATTTCAGCAGAAATATCCTGAGGAGTATGATAGAACACTCACCAGGCTTACTCAAGACCTGGCTTTAAACTTTAGCAAGATAGATAATGATGATGATGATGGTGATGATGATGATGATGATGATGATGATGATGGAGGATAGATATAGAGAGAGATAATGACATGATAGAAAGATTGACAAATAGATACATACATACATAGATGATAGATAATGGTAGATAGATGCTTAGATAGACAGATGTGAGAGAGAGGGACAGATGGGGGGACTTATTTCACTGATTGAAGGACCCAAAAGAAGGTTCTAGTCAGCCTAGGGTTGCCAGCACCAAACATGATGTACAAATTATATAAGTATTCAAGACAAAACCATTACCTCCAGTAGGGTGGAAACAAAGCACAACTCACTTCCCATCCTTGATTCTAAATCCCAAGTTCTGTCTTAACCAAAGGCAGAGAATAGCAAAATGAAAAAACCTGAGTGTGGACATGCCTGACTATCCCTGCCACCTCTCCATGTTCCTGCCACCCAGAGCTCTACAGCTCCAGTGGTCACCTCTGTCCATGAGCATTGTTTGTGGAAAAGCATTCAGATAAGGCAGCCAGTAAGAATTCTGGACAAAGGATAGAGATGTGGCTTAGTGGTAGAGTACTTGCCTAGCACACCCTGGATTCGATGTCTCAGTACCACATAAACAGAAAAAGCCAGAAGTGGCACTGTGGCTCAAGTGGTAGATTGCTAGCCTTGAGTAAAAGCAGCTCAGGGACAGTGCCCAGGCCCTGAATTCAAGGAGGAGGTGGAGGAGGAGGAATAAGAATAAGAATTCTGGGCAAAGCCTGGCCCTAGTGGCTCATGCCTGTAATCCTAGCTACTCAGGAGGTTGAGATCTGAGGATCACAGTTCAAAGCCAGCCAGGCAAGAAAGTCTGTGAGACTCTTATTTCCAACAAACCACCAGAAAACTGAAAGTGGCGCTGTGGCTCAAGTGGTAGAGCACTCACCTTGAGCTGAAGGCTCAAGGAAAAAACCTAGGCCCAGAGTTCAAGCCCCACAACTGACAAAAAAATAATCTAGCCAGGAAAGAGACTGGCACAGCTGGAGGCACCTCAGTACCCCCCTGAGTATGGACAGAAGAAATCAGAGCTGTCTGTGTAGCAGAGGTGGATAACCACAGGTTTGGGGGTCTGCTAAGAAGAGACCCTGTCTCCCTAGTCAGCTCCCTCTTTCCCTATCAGTGGCTCCTGCAGGCCCCAAGAAGAACCTGCTATAGAGTGTCCCCAACCCCTGTCCTCTTGCCCTGCTGCCCATGGGTAAGATAGAGCTGTTCTTCCTTGTGAGATGCCTCCAGATCCTCTGCCTCTGCCCCCATGAGCCCCCTTTATGCAATCTGTGCCCTGGGCACAATGTTTCCAATTTCCCACTGACTTGTGTAAGTGTCCTGAGCAGCCATTACCCCACTTTTCTGAGCCCTCCCCCCCACCAATTCTCCAGCTCATGCCTGATATGCCTCAGCTCTCACTCTTTTCTGGAACTTTCTTTGGGCCTTCATGGGGCCACAGCTCTTCATGTAGTCATGGTCTAGCATCATGGGCAGGCATTAAGTGCCTGGCTCTTATCAGGCAGGGACAGGGCATCTCCCTCCTGACACCCCAGTCCTGTGGGGACTTTGGCCACTGCATCATAGGATTGGGGACTAAGTTTAGCAGCACTGGGAATAATCCAGGCAAGAGACTACAGTGATCTAAACTGTCCCAGTAGCGGAAGAAACAAATGAAGGGCTAGGGCTCTGGGAAGAGTTGACTTTGAGGCCTGCGTGGCTGTGGGACGTGGGAGAAGGAGTGACATATGATTCTCAGGTTCCACATGAGAGACCAGTGAAAGATGGGCCCACTTCTTGAGAAGGGACACAAAAGGGGAAACAGCTCGTCCATTGATGATAGGTACGCTATTAGGAAATGGGGGAGGAGACTCCTTGACTTCCAGGAGTGGCTTCATGCAGCCAACAGCCAAGGTTCAACTGCTTTAGACTGTCCTTATGCAGATTTATTCTATTCCCTAAAATAAATGCTTCATTGAGGATGATTTCCAAAGACTTTCAATGGTTTAATGCATTCACTTATTTATTTAGCTCTATGGTTTACACAAGTTACAGCAGGTTGGTCCACAATGTTTGTTACATCCATTTAAGAATTAAGTCCTCTACATTGTTTTATAGGTCTACAGTTTTATTTCCCCATATACCAGAAGCAATCTCAGGGTCTTTTTTTTTTTTTCAGTCATGGGGCTTGAACTTTGGGCCTGGGCGCTGTCCCTCAGCTCTTCACCTCAAGGCAAGCGCTCTACCACTTGAGCCACAGCTCCACTTCCTGATGGTTTACTGGAGATAAGAGTCTCACGGACTTTCCTGACCAGACTGACTTTGAACCATGATCCTCAGATCTCAGCCTCCTGAGTAGTAGATTACAGGCGTGAGCCACCAGCATCAGGGTCTCTTAAAACCCTGTCACCAGCTGGGTTTTGCAGACAAGTTGCAAAGAATTCCATCCGTTTAAAAGTTAAAATTTATTTTATCCATCAGTATTTCCCATCATGAGCAAGGATACCAATGTCACCTGGGACCGCATCAGAAACCACAGCTCCAACTCAGCTTTAGTGTGGGTTCAAAGCCCGATCAGAGCCTCTGGGACTTCAGAGGGAGCTGGTGATTTCCTCCTCAGTTCCACACAGCAATGCTTCTGGTGGGAGTCTGGGTCCACATTCCAATCCACTGCACAGACACTTGTTCCCTGCCCCACCACCACCACCCACACTCATGCCCTGCTATGCCCCACAATGACTCCAGATGCCACCAGCACCTGCCAGGACTTGATGAGAAGGCCTGTCCTGGCAGTCCTCCCTGACAAGCCACCATCTTGGATAAAGACTGCATGCAGGGCACTCTGGAGAACAAAGGTCCCAGGCTCCTTCACAAGCACCTCCCTGGTCAGCCTCCAGATGAGGAAACTGGAGGCTGCCACCACAGTGACCTCAAGCAACAGGGTTCATCCAGGCTGAGGATGAGGGCTGTCAACTGGGACAGCTGCTTTGTTCTCCCAGGCTGGTGGCCACAGGGAAGGCTCCCCTCTCATGGACACTCCAGCCCACAGTCACCTCTCCAAAGGCCCTGCACAGACCAGAAGCTGCTGTGTTCCATGATGGGTTGGAGTATGGATGAAACAAGGGCTGGCCTCTCTGACCACCCCCCAGAACCTGCACAGTGCCAGCACAGAGGTTCTGGAATCCAATTGGAGCTAGAAGAACAGGCTTCTCTGGCTGGGCACCAGTGGCTCACACCTGTAATCCTTGCTACTCAGAAGGTTGAGATCTGAGAACCAAGACTTGAAGCCTGCCAGGGCAGACAAATCCACATGACTCTTACCTCCAATTAACCAGGAAAAAGCCATAAGTGGTCGTGTAGCTCAAGTAGTGGAGCACCAGCCTTGGTCAAAATATCCAAGCAAAAGCACAAGGCCCTGAATTCAAGCCCCAAGACTAGCGCGCGCACACACACACACACACACACACACACACACACACACACAAAGAAACACCTACCCATAAGCTCACAGAAGAGGCCCACCATTGGTGACTTACATAATATGCATTTGCAGAGATGTCATCCCCAAGACACCCTGCCCCCCTCCTCAAATCCCTCCCTGCCCACACTCCTGTCCACACTGCCCAAGCTCCTCCCATACCACACCTTGTACATTTTCTTCTGGGCTTTTGCTCACTGTGTTCATCTGCACTGAACAACTCCTATCACCCTTAGAGACCCCACTTTAAAAATCTCCTCTTTGAAACTTTCTGGAAGTCCTTAGGCAAGGCCCCGCCTCTCCCTCTCACTGTGTTCTGCATCTCTGGCGCCCTAACAAGTGAAGGGGTTCTTGGGTCAGGGACTAGACCTCATGCCTCTGTGCTCTCCACAGCTCTCCACGGGGTAGGGCACTCTGGCTAAAGAAAACACAAACCACAACAAGAGATTTTTTTAAGACAAGAAAACTCCAAGACTGAAAAGACAAAAAAGACAATACTGAGATTGCCCCCCAAGTCCAGCCCCGTCATGTCCAGCCATGCTTTGCCCCCATGAGGCAGCAGTCCCAGGCCTACCCCAGGGCACCACTGCCCAGAAGACCCTGCCCTCAGACTTCTCTGCCTGAAGATGGCACCAGCTTCTGCTTATTGCCCCTCTTCTTTCCCTGCAGACTCCCACAGGAGCTTCCTCTGAGCTTGGACAGGGACTCTGGCCTCTTTCTGAGGGAGTTTTGCTGCTGGCAGGGGAAGAGAAGCAGGCAGATCAAAAGGCAGTCCCTGGGAGTCTGGGGAAAAGCTGGGTAAAGTGAGTCCAGGCTCACACTCCCCTAGGAAGCTATGAGGAGCTGCTCTGTGGAACCCAGAAGGTGACTGCAGCCCCTCCCCCAGCCCCCACAAGAAGAAAAGCCTAGCCAAACTGTATTCCAGGGATGCTGCAATGAGGAGAAGGCAAACCAAAGGGATAGACTGTGCCCACACCAACTGCACACATGTGGGCACACACGCACACGCACACGCACACGCACACACACACACACACACACACACACACAAATCTCAGGACAAGATACCAATTCCAACGTTTGGCTCTGTGTGGAGCAGTCTGATCCTAAAGGCTTCTGACCTCTCAGATCCCCACCACAAGGCCAGGTGATCCAGAAAACACTGCCCATCTCAGGGGCGACCAACTAAGGCTCTAGTGGCAGGAGATGCCGGGAGTTACCCAGCTGGTTCACATTCAGATCATGACCTCCCAAGCCCTGGTCTTCTTTGAGAATTATCAGGTAGCCTTGGATTCTGCCCTCATATCACCCCCCCAGGGCACAGGCTCAGCTGGCCACCCAAACCTTCAGTCCTGTGGCACCCACCAGGAGACCCCTAAATCCAGGACCTCCTGCCTGGCCACGAATAGCTAAGAGAAAGTTTCCAAGGTGTGAGAACTTTGGGGTCATCCAACCTCCCCTCAAGCCTGAGGATGCTGGAGTCAGCATTCTTGTGGGTCCTTGCAGCCAAAGCACGCACAAGGCCTGGAGATGATGCACCACACCCTGTGGTTCAGCTGCACAGGGCCAACATCTGCCCCAAATCCCTACAGTCAGGGCCCTGCCAAGCCCAAAGCAGACTGGAGAGGAAACAGGAAAGCAAAGGACCTGCAGGTGGTCAGCAAGCATCTCTCCTGTGTGACCCTCGTCCCCTAGGCTGAAAGTCTGAACCCCTGGGCCCCAACATTTTGGATCTGATGGCTTCAGAGGCTCTCAGTCTGTCAACTGGGTATAAGAGCCTACACGGTCCTGAGAGCCTGCATTAACTCTCAGGATACCTTGAAATGAAGCAAATATAAGACTACAGGGAGAGTCTTTACTCAGAGGAAAGAAAGACAGACAAATCACTGATCACCAGATGCCTGGTCCCCAGGGAGCTTCCCGAGGAAGCAGGTCCTCAAGAACCCTGCAGAGCCTGTCCCTGGGAGGAGCCGACCCACCTCCCGCCAGCCCATATCAGTTGCAGAATCCTGACAAAGCAGACAGACCAGTCTCTAAGTCACATGTGACTCTTGTAGCTCCAAAGTCTGTCCCTTATCCCCCAGCTTTTCCCACAATGGGTACATCTGGCCTCCCCACCATAAAAGGCTTAGGGTTCTACCGCACGTAACTTCTAAATGACCTCACCTGCCCTCTCGCCCAGATGTGGCAAGAGCCAGCGTGAGGCAGGAGCTAGAGTCAGGGTTACAGCTAGAGATAGGTCAAAGCCTGGACAGGACGAAGAAATAGCTGGAGAAGAAGAGGTCCAGCCTGGGGGAGTGATAGTTCAATGATGGTTTCCAAAGCTACAGCTTTGTTCATGTCTCCCACTGGCCCAAGGAAGGGCAAAAGCTTGGGTATGCAGACTGAGTTCCAGCCAAGGGGGCAGGAATCAAATCAACCTGGGCAGGGAGAGTGTGCCATGACCAGATGGAAGGTGCCTGAAGCAGGCCGGACAGTGGCAGCATCCACCAGTTCTCATAGCCCCGGGAAACATTCTTCCAGCTTTCCAGGCCTGGCCTTCCATCAGACAGACCCTTACAGCAGCTGGTCAGTGCGTTTGCTGCGCCACACCACCAGGCCAGCCATAGCCACGGTAAGCAAGACAGGCACTGCTATCAGTGGGATGAGCACTTCATCTGGAGGATCCTCCCAGTGCGGCCTGTCCACGGTGCAATTGGCAAAGAACTGCCGGTGGATCCCGGTAATGAAGCCCTGAGCCAGTGGGTTGGGCCAGTAGCAACCCACGATGTTGGTCTCTACTTCGGTGCAATTGGTGAAGCTCTCATAGTACCTGCAGAGGCAGAAGGCAAGACCATGACTCTCCCCAGACCCCCTCACACCTTCCCTAATCCCAGGCAGATCAGGAGGACAAAGAGTTGCCTACGCCCAGTCCCACTCAACCACCTACCAGACACATAGCCTTGCGTGTTGCTTTCACACTTCCTGCCATCTGAGAAATCTGTAACTGTATATGACCTTCTCTCTGGGTTCCCAGACTACATCTGTGACTCTGATCTGATTCTTTGAAGCTGTGAGCTCCCAAGGCCCACCTCTTGGCTCTGTCACCAACCCCAGCAGTACTACCCAGGTCTGCCAAGAAGTCATGCCTAGCCCCACTTCTCTACAGCCCAAGCACCAGCAATAGGAACCTGCTAGGAACTCTTCCTCCAGAGACTCCCTAAGGATCTGTGAGGAGGGTCTGTCTGAGTACAGAGCAGCTTCCTCTCCATCAAGACTTGAACTATGCTCTTGGGCCAGGCTAATATGGCTGGCACCACCTCTGACTCCCTCTGGGAAGTTTGTCTTTCTCTGCCCCATCTGATGGAATACATGGGGGACTTTTTGTATGATCAAACATGAGAAATGCTCTCAACATTCCACCTGTGATGAGCCTTTTCTGTCCCAGAAGTAGGCAATGGATGGTCCTTGAAGCTAGTCAAGGACTACAGCTACCAGGACCCAGAGTTCAGCCTGATGTATATGATGATTTCCCACTAGCTACCAGGCCCAGGACCTGAGAAGCAGCTTCTGAAGGCAGTGACCTCCCTGTGGTCTGTGAGGCTGAGGTCCAAAGCCACCCCTCTAAGATATTCTAGAGGAAGACAGGTGACACCTAACATGGCTCAGCAGCTCCACACAGAGCAGGCCTTTCCCATGCCTGTGGTACAGATGCAAGACAGACACTAAAAGGATCTCCTTCCTTGTGAGGTCAGGCAGGGATCCACCTCCTGCTTCCTGTGCTAAATCCTGCAAGAGAGGCATATCCAACTCATCTACAGGAAGACAGTCTTTCCCTAAGAAGCATCCTGAACAGAACTTCATCTCAATCCGGGATTCAAGTAAGGACGGGAAATGGGAGGGGATAATCTACTGGACTTTCCTATGCTGACTGTTCCTGGGCAGGGTCAGACACCCAGCCAGGCTCCTAATGCATCCCGGATCAACCTGCATGATGCCAAAACACAAGTCACACACCTGCACCCTCCCAGGCTGGAACCCTTGTCCATCCTGCAAACTGTCACACACCTCATCCCTGATGCAGCCCTCGATACACTCAGGCTTTGGGGTCAGCTCAACAGCTAGGTCCATGGGCAAACCCCCCTTCCCCTACCTGCTCCTCCAGCAGAGCCCTTGGCTCTGACGCCCACCAATCCTTGCCTGGCCTGTTGATCTGAGAGCCATCTAACACTTTTAAATCCATGTATGACCAGAACCACATATTGTGACCACAAGCCTCCCACTGTGGCCAGACCCACCGCCCCTGACTGTACCCAAGTCTCAAGTGTTGCTGAGCCAGAGACCCTTGGATGGATCCATGATGCTGCCTGGGCAGAGCTGCAGAGAGATAGGTGGGCTGCAGATGGTGTGGGCGGGGCCATGAGCAGAGCTGTGGGAGGGGCCCTGAGCCAAGATGGTGTCTGGGATAGGCCATCTGCAGTGTGGCATTACTGAGGTCAGCTCACAGGGCCCAGAAGAACACTCACACAATGAATTCAGACAGGTTGCACCACTTCCAGACGTCCACCTTGTGCATCATGTCAGCAAAGGCCTTCCCACACACGGGCAGCCTCTCCAGCATTCGGGTCTCATTGCAGCCACACACTCGGGCACACTCACCTGGAGAGAGAAAGATAGCCATGACAAAGAATTCTACTGGCTCACACGGGAGGTACTCTAGGCACTCTGGTAAGCACAGGACACGCAGTACCTCCTGTACCCACAAAGGGCAGATCTTTGTGTAGTATTTGGTGCAAGTATTTAGTAACTGCTCACTGCTTTCCCCCTTGTGGAGGGAAGGGACTAGCAGGCATGCCAGGGTTCTGTATTCTGCCATTTGCAGAATACAAGAAATGGGAGCTCAGATCTGATACATTTTAGTACAGGACCCTGTTCAACCCCCATTAAATTGGTAGGCTTAGTTTAGAAGTTTATTAGCTCAATGCTGGGTGTCAGTAAGGCTTGAACTCAGGGCCTGGGCACTGTCCCTGAACTACTCTTTTGCTCAAGGCTACCTCTATAACTTTGAGCCACAGCTCCATTTCTGGTTTTTCTGGTGATTAATTGGAGATAAGAGTCTCACAGACTTTCCTGCCCGGAGAAGCTTTGAACCTTGATCCTCAGATCTCAACCTCTTGAGTAGCTAGGATTACAGGAGTGAGCTACCAGCACCTGGCAAGAGGCTAAGATCTGAGGGTTATGGTTCAAAGCCAGCCTGGGTAGGACTCTTATATCCAACTAATTACCAAAAAAAAGCACTAAAGCTCAGGGATAGCACCCAGGTCCTGAGTTCAAACCCTAGTACTGGCATACATACATACATAGACACATACACAGTTCAGTAGACTAGAGCCCCCTGTCTCCATCTGGCAATGGAAGGCATTGTTGGCCTGGCCAGGTAGAGATCAGACTTCAAATAATACAAAATTGTTTCCAGGGGCTGGGAAGGTGGCTCAGTGGTAGAGCGCTTGCCTTGCATGCCTGAGGCCCTGGGTTCGATTCCTCAGCACCACTTAAGCAAAAAGAAAAAAGCC
>NW_012267376.1:1004822-1015396 GCF_000151885.1 Dipodomys ordii | reverse complement strand
TTCTCCTCCTGGTTCTCCTTCCCCTATCCCTCCGTATCCTCCCCCTCCCTGTCAGGGGCAGGAAAGGTTCCTGCTCTTCATTCTGGAAATCAGGATGCCTAGGGAATCCAGAATGCATGTGTACAGCCAGAACAGATCATGGCTATTTCTGGCAGCCCATCTCCCAGACACAGGGCCAGGTCTGGTACATTTCACAGTAACCATGATGCTCTGAAAGACCACTCTGGGACACATTGCCACAAATACCACTTACCCATGGGTGACTATCACTGTCTCTGAACCTTTGGCCTCCCCTTACTTCCAGGGAAACTAATGAACAACAGTGCTGACTTCCCTCTAACCTGAGCCAGAAAGCTCTGGGCAGAATTTGCATTGCCCAGGCCCTCTCAGCAGCACCCCAAACCTCAGCCAAATGCACCTAGCTATCTAAGAACATATGCCTGTTTCTCAGCTCTGCCCTGAATCTCTGCACCCAATTTCCCATGTGCCCCAGAACCTCCCCAAACCCTATTATCTCTACATTCCTGCAATCTTCAGATACCCTGAAATCTCCACACCTGTCCCAGAACCTCTCCATAACCCAAAAGCTCTGTGTAGGCCAGAATCTTTACCTGCCCTAGAATCTCTGGGCACTCTTTTATGTATGTGCTGGTACTAGGATTTGAACTCAGGACCGTGAGCTCTCTCTTGGCTTTTTCACAAAGGGCTGGTGCTTTACCAGTTGAACCATACCTCTACTTCCAACTTTTTGCTGATTAATTGGAGATAAGAGTAGTTTCATGGACATTTTTGTCCAGGCTGGCTTCGAATCATTAGATGCACTAAGCTGGCACTATAGGACCTGAAATGTTCCCCCACAGGAAGTTGGGTCTTGGGCTGGGAAGGTGGCTCAGTGGTAGAGCGCTTGCCTTGCAAGCCTGAGGCCCTGGGTTCGATTCCTCAGCACCATATAAGCAAAAAGAAAAAAAGCCGGAAGTGGCACTGTGGCTCAAGTGGTAGAGCGCTAGCCTTGAGCTGAAGAGCTGAGGAACAGCGCCCAGGCCCAGAGTTCAGGCCCCACAACCGGACCCAAAAAAAAAAAAATTGGAGGAAGTTGGGTCTGACAGTATTTTCAGTGTACAGAAAGCTTAAGAAACTCTCAGCAAATCCCACAACCCACCCAGTGTAATAGCAATGGGGGGGGGGGTGACACATATGCCTGGTATACTGTGAAAAGTGTGTCACTGCCGCTCAAGGCAATGGCTACATTAACAAAATAGTCAGGAACTGGAACAGAAATCCATTTTGGTTAGTTCCATCAGGGAGCCAAGAAACATGCAGGCCCATACATCTTTGGTCCCAGGACTTCCAGCTGCTGAGAAATGATAAACAGTCAAACAGATGAATTTCTCAGAAAAAGACCTTTTCACCAGACATTTGGGAATGAAATCCAGTGCTCCCATCCTTCCCTGGGGAACACAACCAGACCACAGCACCGAAGGCCACGCTCTCAAGGGGATGTGGTTTCTGGACAGTTCTCTCCCCAGTCCCTGTGGTCTTGACAATTCCCCCACTACACTCCCCACCCACCCCCACACACACCTCAATTTCTTTATCTGTAAAAGAAAGAGTAGGTCAAGCTGGGCACCGGTGGCTCACACCTGTAATCTTAGCTACACAGGAGGCTGAGAGTTCAGGATCACAGTTTGAAGCCAGCCGGGCAGGAAAATCCGTAAGACTCTAATCTCCAATAAATTACTCAGAAAAAGCTAGAAGTGGCACTGTGGCTGTAGTGGTAAAGCATTAGCCTTTAGTACAAAGAGGCTCAGCGAGCACCCAGGTCCTAAGTTCCATCTCCAGGATCAGCCAAAATAAAAGAATGAAAAAATGAGTGGGTGGGGCTGGGAAGGTGGCTCAGTGGTAGAGTGCTTGCCTTGCATGCATGAGGCCCTGGTTCGATTCCTCAGCACCACATAAGCAGAAAAAGCCGGAAGTGGCGCTGTGGCTCAAGTGATAGAGCGCTAGCCTTGAGCTGAAGAGCTGAGGGACAGCGCCCAGGCCCAGAGTTCAAGACCCGTGACCGACAAAAAAAGAAAAGAAAGAGTGGATCAGATGACCTCCAGTGCTAACATTTATGGCTTGTGCTTGACAAACCATCTACTTCAAGACTTTTTGTGCCTAAGGAGATTTGGGGACTCTGATCTTGGGTCGTCTTGCCGCAGCAGAATCAAGAGACACCAGGTAATACTGTGGCAGGTCTACATTGCTTTCACTCATGATAAAAATGGTGGAACCTTATTCATACACAGAACACACACATAAGCTAGGGCACCTCAGTCTTTAGCCACTGTTAGGGACTCACAAGGCACAGGTGCCAGCCAATCCTCTGGCTCAAGTATGAGCCTCCCTAATCTCCTCCCCACGCCAGTCTCAACAGGTTGCTTTGTTCCACTTTCACACCTATATCAAGTATTTTGTCTCTATTTGCCCTCCTTCCTCCTCCGCTTTTGTCTATCCCTTTCCACTAATGTCCACAGCCCACTAATATCCGTGTGTGTGTGTGTGTGTGTGTGTGTGTGTGTGTGTGTGTCTGGTACTGAGGCTTGAATTCAGGGCCCTGCCCTCTCACTTGGCTTTTTTGCTCAAGGTTTGTGTTCTACCACTTGAGCCACACACCCACTTCTGACTTTTTGCTGGTTAATTGTAGATAAGTTTCACAGATTTTTCTGCCTAGGCCGGCTTTGAACCATAATCCTCAGATCTTAGCCTCCTGAGTAGTTAGGATGACAGGAGTGAGCCACCAGCTCCTAGCTTCTGACTACTCTTTTTGGTTAAAGTACCTGTTAATTGTTCAAAGAGGTTTCATCATGGTGTCTCAAATGCGCAGACACCATACTTTAGTCAGTATATACACACATATCCTCACACACATATGATCCTGTATATGCATATGTGCATACATATATTTATATTTTAGGTCTAACATTTACATAGGAGAGAAAACATGTGACCTTTGTCTAAGTCTAGCTTATTTCACTTAAGAGGATGAACCGAATCTAATCCAACAGGCCTTCACAGCGGCTCTCTGTAGGTTGCTATAACTGCATCTGTGGGATTTTGGGGGAAACTGAGGTTAAGAACCAATAAGTGACTTATGATTCTAAGTCTATGCTGCACAATTCTCATCATAACAAGGAGGGTCCAAGCACAGGCCGGGAACCACAGCAGCTTACTGTCCAGTGGGCACCATTAGACTCCCCTTCCCACTCAAGGCCCTGAGCAGAGCCAAATGCTTTCTGAATAATGCTTTAGAATGTTCAGAGAACAGCACCCTTCATATTTACAAATTGTTCTTGACACCTAGTCAGGGCTGCCTCTGCTGGCTCTACTCCCTGAGTGGCCATGCCACTCTGTGAAGCCTCCAGACAGCCTAAGGGCAGCTGCGGACAGTGGAGCTGTCCACAGCATAGATGATCACCATTCCTAGGAGTTGGGAAGCTCTGCTCCTTCCTTCCAGAGGTAGACTGAGATCCTACCTCTGATGAATTTCATGTGGCCATAAACATCATTTCCTTTTCTCTGATTCTTGCTGTGGCCAGACACTAACACCAGTCTGTATAAATCTAAATGAATCCCCACACTCACTAGGAAGCCTGGCCCAGGGTGGAGGGGAAATTAATGAGGGGGGGAGAGGCAATGAGGACCCCCAAAACAGGACAAGAAGGTGGACCCATGGAGATCCAGGAAAACTCAGGGATGTTAATGAGGAGAATTTTGTGCAGCTTCTGCCTGTAGTTCTTCTCCATTCCATGGTGAAGACTGAAAAAGAACTTCAGCTTCCTGTGAAATGAATTTAGAACTTTTCTTCAAGAGACCAAAATCCCCATCAGAGGGGCTTGCAGAAATCCTAAGTCATTATACTGATTTCTGGAAGCCACCATGCAACTTAGCTCTTTAGCACAAAAATCCACTAAGCCAGGCTCTAACAGCTCATGACTGTAGTCCTAGTTACTCAGGAGGCTGAGATCCGAGGATCCTGATTCAAAGCCAGACCAGAAAGATAAATCTGAAAGTCACTTATCTCCAATTAACCAACCAAAAGCTGGAAGTAGAGCTGTTGCTCAAATGGTAGAGTGCTAGCCATGAGCTAAAAAGCTAAGGGACAGTGCCCAAGCCCTGAGTTCAGGACCCAGTACCAGCACTAAAAAAAAAAAAAAGAAGAAGAAGAAGAAGAAGAAGAAGAGAAAAAGAAGAAGAAAGAAAGATCCAGGGCTGGGAAGGTGGCTCAGTGGTAGAGTGCTTGCCTTGCATGCATGAGGCCCTGGGTTGGATTCCGCAGCACCACATAAGCAAAAAGAAAAAAAGCCGGAAGTGGTACTGTGGCTCCAGTGGTAGAGCGCTAGCCTTGAGCTGAAGAGCTGAGGGATAGCGCCCAGGCCAGAGTTCAGGCCCCATGACTGATCCAAAAAGAAAAGAAATAAAGATCCACCCAACAGCCTAGCCTCTAACATCAGAACATGAGAAAAAGGTCCACTCTGCACATCAAGACCAGACCTCTTTAAAAGAATGAAAATCAACAATGAATCTAGTTCATGGATTTCTCACTTCCCTTATCGAATCTTTGGATGGTCCTTGATCATGCAAACAAGCCCAATTCTTCGTTTTCCAATCAAGAGAAGAAAAAAATAGCCTAAAAGAACACAGAAAACTGCCCCCCTGGAGTGTAGATTCTGAGTCTCTGACTCTGGACCAGGCACAGGACTTGCCTAGAAGCTTCCAGCCCTGGGCAAGCACTCCTCCCTCCCCAACACCTTGACACAGCCATGCAGGAGCTCGAACATGACCATGCACTCATGTTCCCCGTGCAAGTACCTCTTACTTGTTCTCAGATAATTCCCTTAGTAGAGATTTTTGTGTACTGAGTTCACCAGGGCTTGATCTCAGGACCTAGGCACTGTCCCGTAGCTTATTTTGCTCAAAGCTGTGTTCTACCTCTTGAACCACTGCGTCACTTTTGGCTTTTTAGTGATTCATTGGAAATAGGAGTCTCGCAGACTTTGTATTGGGACTGGCTTGGAACAGTGATCCTCAGGTCTCAGCCTCCTGAGTAGCTAGGGTTACAGGTGTGAGCCACCAGCATCAAGCTCCCTTTTAGCTAAGATTTTTTAATCATGCTTTTCATTGAATCCATTGCCCATTTTGTGAGCAGTGCTTCATTCTGAATCCTGCTTTCTCACTGGGAAGGGATAGGGGAGGAGGGCTCAGAAAGATCTGTTCTACTGAGTCTGCAGTCAACCCACCCACCCCTCCTTGCCATCTGCACGTACTCAAGGCCCAGATGGTGAGGGCTCTCTCCAGACCCTTCCCCACGGAAAGGGCCAGACCTCAGCCCCCCGGGTGTAGCCCTGCAGGAGATCCTGCACCTCCCCCGCCCACTGCCGCCCAGGTCCTTCGCCCCGATCCGCACCAGCCAGCCAGGCCGGGCGAGAGAAGACTCTCCAGCCGACCCTGCGCTCTGCACCCAACCACCGCGCATCCTACCAGCGAGCTCCAGGGAAGCCCAGGCACGGCGCGGGGCGGTGAGGATCCGAGAGGGTCCTGTGAGCCCAGGGAGGACGCCCCGGTGCCCGACGCCCCCTTACCGCAGAGCAGCAGCAGCAGCGGCAGAAGATGCGGCGGCCGCGCTCGAGCCTCCATGGCCAGCTTCGCTGTGCAGGGCTGGTAGGACCCGCAGCGCCGCAGAGGAGCCCGAGCGCGGGGCGGGGCCTGGGCGGGCGTGGGGCGGGGCCTCGAGTGGGCGTGTGCGTTGTGGGCGGGGCCTTTTCTTGCCACGCCCCCGGCGGAGCAACCCTCGCTCCGGACCCTAAAATGATCAATCCTGGAGCCTGCAGCCACCAACCCTTGAACAGGCGATGCGGGGTGAACCGGTGTGGAGAGCGCCGGGGTCTGGACTGCAATCTGGCAGGAGATAAGAGTGGGAAATGCAACAGTGGTACTTATTAGACACATGTGGATAATCAACTATACAACTGTGGATGGGGACCCAAGCGAAAAAGTGGGAGAGAGGAAGAGAAGGGGGGACATTGTCAAAAGAGAAATGTGCTCCTTACCTGACTTATGTAACTATAACCCTTGTAACAATTTAAAAATTCCCGGGGGGAGGGGGGAAGATGGGAAGGGATGGGAAGGGGAAACCAAGGAGGAGGCTACAATGCTTGATAAGAAATGTACTCATTACCTTGCCCATGTAATTGTAGCCCCTCTGTACAGTATTTTCACAATAAAAAGGAAAAGAAAAAAAAACATTTAAAAAGTTCTTGCTGAAGAAAGTTTTAGGGGAGGCTGCAGTTCAGGCTGGGGGACTGACAGAGAGGTGGGGGAGAGCACTGCTGGAGGGCTGGAAAAAGACTGGGGTCCTCAGACTAAGGGGCAGGCCAAGGGTAGACTGGGAACTTTGACTTGGGGGTGCCTAGGGTGAGGTCTGGCAAGAAGAAGGCCGGCCTCCGGTTGGGGTAGGACCCCTAGTAGGGAGGAGTCTTGGAGAAGAGACGGATTTGGAAGCTGGGGGTGGGCCTGGATGTGCCATCTTGGGAGCCTGAGATTGTGTGCTTCATGTGAGTGTGTGTGAGAAGGAAGGGATGGGTGTGTGGCGGGTGTGCACACTCAAAAGGCCACCCCCAATCAGGCACGGGTGCCTCACACCTATAATCCTAGCTACTCAGGAGGCTGAGATTTGAGGATCGTGTATTGGGACCAAAAGCTGGAAATGGAGCTGTGGCTCAAGTTATAAAAGTGAAGCAAGAGGGAAGGGCCCTGAGTTCAAGCCCCAGTACCAGCACAAAAAGGGGTGCACACTAGGAGGAAGCAGGACAGAGGGATCCCCACAAGGACCTCTCACAGTGTCAGTGGCCAGAGGGAGAAGGTGAATCTTCTCCACCCACAAGTCACTTCTCCAGAACAGACAAGGACAAGCCACCTGTCACCACAGCCCCTAACAGCCCCGGGGGCACTTGGACATGTCATCCAGATTGTCAGTGTTGGGACCATTCCTGAGACCCAGGAAAGGGATCCCTGTGCCTTCCAGGACTCACTTTCTACCCCCAGCCCATGCTGGCCTGAGGGCTGGGAAGTAAAGTGACCTGGGGAAATGGGCCCCCACTGGACAAGCCTCACAGGTCTGAGCACTTACTGCCACCTCCCCATGAGCCAAGCTGACTGCTCCTGGCTTAGTTTTTGTTATTGTTTCTTGTTTGTTGGGGGGAAGGGGCGGGGAATTGGTGCCGGTGATGAGGCTTGAACTTGAGACCTCTTCCTCTAGCTCTCTACTTCTTGAGCCACACTTCCAGCTCCTTTCTGGTTAATTGGAGATAAGAGTCTCTCAGATTTGTCTGCCTAGGCTGGCTTTGAGCCACAATCCTTATATCTCAAGCTCTTGAGTAGGTAGTATTACAGACATGAACCAGCTTGTTTCAGGATTTTCAGTGAGTTACACCTTTGTACAACTACTTAAAATTAAAAATGATAACTGAAAAATAAAAGGCCAGATGCCAGTGGCTGACACCTGTAATCCTAGCTACTAAGGACACTGAGATCTGAGGATCGCAGTTCAAAGCCAGCCCAGGCAGAAAAGTCCATGAGACTCTAATATCCAATTAACCATCAGAAAAATGGAAGTGGCACTGTGGCTCAAGTAGTAGAGCACTAGCCTTGAGCTGAAGAGCTCAGGGACAGTGCCCAGGAAAGATGAGAACAGAAGAAATAAATGATTTTGCCGGGTGCCGTGGCTCACAACTATAATCCTAGCTACTCATGAGGCTGAGATCTGAGGATCACGGTTCAAAGCCAGCCTGGGCAGGAAAGTCTGTGAGACTCTTATCTCCAATAAATCACCAGAAACCCAGAAGTGGCACTGTGGCTCAAGTGGTAGAGCGCTAGCCTTGAGCTGAAGAACTGAGGGACAGTGCCCAGACCCAGAGTTCAAGCCCCACGACTGACCCCCCAAAAAAATGTACTCTTTACCTGATTTATGTAATTGTCACCCCTCTGTGCGTCACCTTCACAATAACAATTTTAAAAATTTTTAAAGAAACCATTTTAAAACAGCAAACAGTAAAAAAAATTTAAAAGCCAGAAGTGGAACTGTAGCTCAACTATGCAGAGCAGTAGCCTTGAACTAAAGAAGCTCAGGGATAGTGCCCAGGCCCTGAGTTCAAGCCCCAGGACCAGCACCAAAAAAGAAAAAAGAAGAAAAAGAATATGTGGTATAGATAGGTAGGTAAGTAGATAGATAGATAAGAATTTTACCAATCTGTCAGAATAATATGTCATTTGCAGTTAAGTAGATAAACCTAGAAAAAATTGTTAATTGAGTAATTCAAGCTTAGAAAAATGGAACATTTTTTCTCATATGTGAAAGTTAGATCTAAATTATAAACATATATGAAATAATTTTTTCAGCCCAAAGAAACATAGGTCCCATGGTTTCCCCTATTTGCAATACTAGTATAAGTCTAAGACAAGCAGAAAAGGTCAAAAGCTAAGTACTTACGACCATATAAGATGATGTTAAGCAAAATGAACCCCAAGATAGGGACACAAATTTTTTTTCTTTCTTGCTATTGTTTTTAATGTATTTATAATGTACTATGTGATTTTTTGTTTCTTTGATATGACCTCTGTTTTCACTGTATTTGATTCTGGTGCCCTGCTCTTATATATACATTTTTCTAATTTGGGGAGGGGAAAGGAAATAACAAAATGCTTAAATAGGGATACAGGTTGACCAGTTGTAACAATGAGATGTACAAGACTCTATATTGAAAACTAACTTTACAACTTTGGGAGGGGGGGAAAGTCAGGGAGGTGGGGATGGTAGGGGAAAAACAAAGGAGGAGGCAACAATGCTAGATTTTTTTTAAATGTACTCATTACCTTACTCATGTAACTGTAACCCCTTTGTACAGTATTTTAATAATAAAAAAGTATAAAATTTTTTTCAAATATTCTTGCCAGGCACCAGTGGCTCATGCCTGTAATCCTAGCTATTCATTAGGCTGATCACAGTTTAAAGCCAGCCTGGGCAGGAACATTCATGAAACTCATCTCCAAATTAACCAACAAAAAGCCAAAAATGGAGCTATGTTCATGTGACAGAGTGATCACCATGAGCAAAAAAACTCAGGGACAGTACCCATGCCATGAGTTCAAGATCCAGGTCTGTCTGCCTGTCTGTCTGTCTGTCTGTCTGTCTCTCTCTCTCTCTCTCTCTCTCTCTCACACACACACACACACACACACACACAGCTTGGGTCCCTGGCTTCAGCCTGAATTGGCTGTGACCACTTGAATATGGCAGAAATGAGTTCTGGGAAGACCCAAGCTAGGACTTGTGTGTAACAGCCCTGGCTTTCCTGCTCAGGGCTCTGAGGAGCTGACTCCTTCCTAGACAACCAAAGGTCATGGGCAGTGACCTTGGGGATGAGAGCTTTCCTGATTTTCCAGCCCCAACAAGGTCCTGGCCAAGTCCAATATGTAGACAAATTCAGCCCGGCCCACCCCACCTTGGGTCAGGACAACCCCTGGCGGGATCTTGGACTCTTCAGAACAGGGAGAACTGCACAGATTTACTATTTAGGCTGTTGGGTTTAGATGGAGGGTGTGATGACCCCAGAAACTGTCCCAACCATTTGATGGCTGAGAGGGCAAAGTGATGCCCAAAGGCAGGTTACGGTAACCCTCAGCTTTGTGGGGCTAGTCCTCCTGTGTCTGCCATTCTATGTTCTTTAGCATTCTCTCTACTTCATATGGCTCATAATTGCTTATATCTTGCATTCCAATTCAAGTTAGTTCTCAATTCAATCAAATCCTCCTCTTAAATCGTTTTTAAAACCAGGCTCTGGTGACTCACACTTTTTAATCCTAGCTAATCAAGAGACTGAGATCCCACAGAAATAGTGGGATCCGTCAACAAATGCAGCAGTCTTACTCACTGGACACTATGTTAAAAAGGAACTATACAACTTGTGGGTGGGGATGGGAGGGTAAAAGTAAGAGAGAGCAAAGGAAAGGGTAACATTGTCCAAAAAGAAAGGTACTCTTGGGGCTGGAATGTGGCTTAGTGGTAGGGTGCTTGCCTTGTATGAATGAATTCATTGGTTCAATTCCTCAGTACCACATAAACAGAAAAAAAGCGGGGGGAGTAGGAAATAGCTCTGTGGCTCAAGTAGTGAAGCACTAGCATTGAGCACAGAAAAGCTCAGGGACAACACCCAGGCCCAGAGTTCAAGCCCCACGACCAACCAAAGAAAGAAAGAAACAAACAAACAAGGAGAGAAAGAGAGAGAGAGAGAAGAAAATGCCAGGTGCTGGTCGCTCACACGTGTAATCTTAGCTATTCAAGAGGCAGAGATCTGAGGATCACAGTTCAAAGCCATCCCGTGCAGGAAAGTCCATGAGACTCTTATCTCTAATTAACCACCAGAAAACTGGAAGTGGTGCTGTGGCTCAAGTGCTAGAGTGCTAGCTTTGAGCTGAAGAGCTGAGGGACTGTGTCCAGACCCAAAGTTCAAGCCCCAGGACCAAAAAAAAAAAAAAAA
>NW_012267376.1:996960-1004537 GCF_000151885.1 Dipodomys ordii | reverse complement strand
AATTTACATCCAACCTCTTAAGACAGAACCTAGTGGCCAAATAACCTCAGGTTTCTACTTGACAGAAACACACAGCATCTTAGCCTGCACTCTGTCTTTTCTAGAGACCTCTGCCGTGTGTCCATACATCCTCACCCTGAGCATCAAGACAGCTGGGGTCTCAAAGAAGCTGCGCTCTTTCTGGGGTTAAAATTCAGGAAGAGCTGGTCCAGAGCAAGGGTTCGGTTCCTAGAATCTTGGCTCCCCCTGGTGGAAGGATGGTTAAATAACTACAGCACATCTCCCCACCTCCATCACTGGCTGAGCCGGGACCCAACAGAGGAGGACCTTCCTCCAAAGGAGAGGTGGCAGAGATTTCCAGAAGGGGTGCCTTTGACCCTAGATGTTTGCCAACCATTCTCTGCCCAATACCTGTCCATCACTGTTTTTTTTTTAATATTTAGGGCCTCACCCTCTTACTTAGTTCAAGACTGGTGTTGTACCACTTAAGGAACACCTCCACGTCTGGCATTTTTGCTAGTTACTCGGAGATACTTTTGTGTATACGCTGGCTTCAAACCATAGTCCTCACAACCCAGCCTCCTGAATAGCTAGGATTACAGGCAGGAGCCACCCAGTTTAAATACATTTTAACTGATATATAACAATTGTACATGTTTTAGGTAATTGTGTCATTTAAGTACACACATGCAATGTGAATGATCAAACCAGGGCAACTGGTGGATCCATTATCTCAAACATTTAAGTACTGGGAAATTACAAAGTCCCCTCTCTGAGCTGTTTGAAATAGTGAATTCATTATTGTCAATTATAGTCTTCCGTCATGTTATAAAATATTAGAAAGGGACTGGAAGGTAGCTCAGTGGCAAAGCACTTGCCTAGCAAGTGCAATGTAGTAGGTTCAAGCCCCAATATGAAAAAAATACTTACTAGAAAGATTTCTTGGGAATTTATCCAAATGACCACAAACCAGGCTGCACTTAAGCCACCAGCAACTCCATGTTCATAGCATTATTGTTTACCATAGTTAAGATATGTAATCAAACTAGATGCCCCCTCAGTGGATGAAAGAATCAAGAAAATGTGGTACATATACACAATGGAATGACATTGACCCATTTGGTTTTTGATTGTTTGTTTCCGTCGGTCCTGGGGACTGAATTCTGGGCCTGGGCACTGTCCCTCAGCTCTTGAGCTCAAGGCTAGCACTCTACTACTTGAGCCAAAGCACCACTTCCAGCTCTTTCTGCTTATGTGGTGCTGGGGAATTGAACCCAGGGCCTCATGCATGCACTCTTACCACTGAGCCACTTTCCCAGCCCACATTGCCCCATTGTTTGTTTGTTTGTTTGTTTTATTGTGAAAATACTGTACAGAGGGGTTATAATTACATGGGAAAGATAATGAATACATTTCTTATCAAGCATTGTAGCCTCCTCCTTTGTTTCCCCTTCCCATCCCTTCCCATCCTCTCCCCACACACACACCAAAGTTGTAAAGTTCATTTTTGACATAACGACTTGTACATCTCATTGTTGCAATGGGTCCACCTGTATCCCTATTTAAACGATTGGTTTTTTCCCTTCCCCTCCACAAATTATACCGACATCAAATACAGTGAAAACAGGGGTTATACTGTGGGGGAGGGACATACAAAGCAACAAAGAAATAATCTTATAAATGTATTAGAAACAATCACATGAAAGAAAAAAACATTTGAATACATATCTTAGGGTTCATTTCCCTAACATTACCTTATCTGACCTTTTCTGCTTGACTCAGACATATACTAGATATTGCAAATAAGGGAAATCATGGGACCTATGTTTCTTTGGGTCTACCTTACTTTGCTTAGTATAATTTTTACTAAGCAAAGTAAGGTAGACCCAAAGAAACATAGGCTGCATGGCTTCCTTCATCTGTAATTATTAGAATGTGCCTATAAATCTTCAAGTTAACCCAATAGATATTAAAAGACAAAAAATTACACTTGGAAGCTGGGAAGGTGGCTCAATGGTAGAGCAATTGCCTTGCACGCATGAGGCCTTGGGTTCGATTCCTCAGCATCACATAAGAAAAAAGAAAAAAGCCGGAAGTGGCGCTGTGGCTCAAGTGGTAGAGTGCTAGCCTTGAGCTGAAGAGCTGAGGGACAGCGCCCAGGCCCAGAGTTCAGGCCCCACGACCGGACCCAAAAAAAAAACAAAATTACATTTGGACATATAATGAATCTAGATCAATTTCATAACTGTTGTTCATCTCTCCTAATCACATCCATCCCCAGAAGTTACTCTTAATTTCATTCTCACTTGTGACAGATAAATATTGGAAACAACATGTAAAAATATCAACATTCATTACTTGTAGATCATCTACTCATTGTCTTTGGTTAACAATAGCTAATACTTTATTTCTTTATTTTTGTTTAAATTTCTTTTTGCTTCTTATGCAATATATCAAGCCTAAAAATAAAACTCTTAACTAAAGCAGAAAATGTGCTTAATGAAATACAAATATACAAAAAATAAAATGCATAATAAAATATATATACAGTAGATGTACCACATATCATCTGCTTTTGGTGTGTTTTTAGTATATTAGTAAATTTGAATCTAAAAATTATTGATCATTATTTTGGCATTTATTTTAGATTATTATTGTTGTTGTTGCTTTGATGCCAGAACTGGAGCTTAAACTCGGGGTCTAGGCACCATCTCTGAGCTTCTTTATTCAAGGTTATTGCTATACCGCTTGAGCCACAGATCCACTTCTGCTTGGGTTTTGGTTTTGGTTTTGTAATTTATTGGAGATAAGAGTCTCACAGACTTTCTTGGCTGACTTCAAATAGCAATCCTCAGATCTCAGCTTCCTGAGCAGGTAGGATGACAGACATGAGCCACAGGATCCTAGCTAAAATTTTATAAATTAGAAATTCTTTATGTTTTTGAATCCTGAAGATTCCTTCCTATTCCAACTATGATAAGCAAGATATTCAATAACAATTCTTTCATTTAGCCTCAGGGGTATTATAAATTTTAAAATTACTTAATGAATTCCCTTTAGTTTCAATTGCATTTTTTGGCAGCTGTAAAACTATAAGAAGACTAAAAACTGGGCTGGGAAGGCAGCTCAGTGGTAGAGCACTTGCCTTGCATTCCAGAGGCCCTGGGTTCCATTCCTCAGCACCACATAAGCAAAAAGAAAAAAGCCGGAAGTGACGTTGTGGCTCAAGTGGTAGAGCCCTAGCCTTGAGCTGAAGAACTGAGGGACAGTGCCCAGGCCCAGAGTTCAGGCCCCATGACTGGACCCCCCCCAAAAAAAGACTACAAACAATTAATTGGCTCAAAAATATATGGATTTTACAAAAGTCTCTGTAAGTTCTCTCAGCATATGCCTATGTTCCATGTTAAATAATTGCCCTTTGTATTATGAATACTCTATGATAATCTTTTTATTATTTTTTGTGTATGTATGCCTGTCCTGAAAATTGAACTTAGGCTGAAATTCTTGGATTGAAATAGACTGAATATATCTACCCCATTCTTCATATTGTATTATTATTGTTATAGAATATTCTGGAAATAGAAATTTATGTTAAATACTTTTTGGGGGGAGGGGGTCCGGTCGTGGGGCCTGAACTCTGGGCCTGGGCGCTGTCCCTTAGCTCTTCAGCTCAGGGCTAGCGCTCTACCACTTGAGCCACAGCGCCACTTCCAGCTTTTTTCTTTTTGCTTGTGTGGTGCTGAGGAATTGAACCCAGGGCCTCAGGCATGCAAGGCAAGCGCTCTACCACTGAGCCACCTTCCCAGCCCCTGTTAAATACTTCTTAATACACTGTCCCAAAGATTGTTTCATTCATTGAACACAGATGTATGAATGTAAGAATTAAGCTATAATTGACAAATTAATAATGTTGCTTCAATATAATAATAATTAAAATGTATAAAGTAGATGTCTCAAGAATAGAGAGACACATTATGGGGGGAGGAGATGGGAAGGAATGGGAAGGGGAAACAATGCTTGATAAGAAATGTACTCATTACCTTGCCCATGTAATTGCAACCCCTCTGTATGGTATTTTCACAATAAAAAAAAAACAGAATAGAGAGACATTTGAGATACCTCTTATATTTGATAACGGCATGGCATTCTATAAAGTTTTATATAAATATTTTATGGCACTTACAATATCTGACTATCTGCTTTTTGCCCTCATAAAGAGTTGATATGGCCGGACACTGGTGGCTCATGCCTGTAATCCTCACTACTCAGGATGCTGAGATCTGAGGATCACGGACCACAAGCCAGCTGGGGCAGGAAAGTCCATGAGATTCTATCTCCAATAAACCACTCCGGAAACCAGAAGTGGTGCAGTGGCTCAAGTGGTAGAGCACTAGCTTTGAGCTGAAGAGCTGAGGGACAGCATTCAGGCCCAGAGTTCAAGCCCCATGACCGACAAAAAGAAAAAAAAAAAAGAGTTGGTGTGTTTAATTTGAAAATATACTCAACATGTAATTTTAATATTATTCTAGTTATTAAGCCGGGCGCTGGTGGCTCACGCCTGTAATCCTAGCTACTCAGGAGGCTGAAATCTGAGGATCGCGGTTCAAAGCCAGCCCGGGCAGGAGAGACTGTGAGACTCCTATCTCCAATAAACCACCAGAAAACCAGAAGTGGCGCTGTAGCTCAAGTGGTAGAGTGCTTGCCTTGAGCTGGAGAGCTGAGGGACAGTGCCCAGGCCCAGAGTTCAAGCCCCACGACCGGCCAAAAAAAAAACCAAAACAATATTATTCTAGTTATTATAAACCAGTATTTTTCCATTGTCATTATTTAAGACAGAAAATGTTACTGATCATTTAATACTCAGATACATTTTCTTGTGTCTGTAAAGTCTTGTGAAGTTTTCTTTTTATTAGCTATGAACATATTTATGAAGATAAGACATAAGTGGATAAAACATTAAACTCAAAATAATGAATGAAAAACACATCTACTGCAATAAGTATATTATGAATATATGTGCATGAATTTTCTGTATGCATTTTATAGATAAGTTTATGTAATGAAAAATACAATTAAGCTTATCAAAGCCTTCTGGAATAAACTTTAATGGTCTAAGTTCTGGTAGTCATTGGTTTATGATAATAATGTAATTACTTTTATTTGGATGACGTTTAATAAATAATAAATATTAAATGATAAGATAAGAAAAACAGAACTAAAACAGTGACAATAGGGGAAACATAAAAAACACAAAAAGTAAATTTAAAATCTGTTTCCATTTCTTAGAGTTCATTTCAATGAGAATCATTTTTTTTTGTTTTTTAATTTTATTGTGAAAATACCTTACAGAGGGTTACGATTACATGGGCGAGGTAATGAGTACATTTCTTTTTTTTTCTATTTTTTTAATTTATTTATTTTTTATTTGTGAACATACTGTACAGAGGGGTTACAATTACATGGGCAGGATAATGCGTACATTTCTTACCAAGCATTGCAGCCTCCTCCTTTGGTTTACCCTTCACATCCCTTCCCAGCCTCCCCCCTCCCCCCTTCAATGAGCATCATTTTATATGATCAGATGTGCACAGCTCTTGAGCCTTTATGATCCTCTCCAGTATTTGATTTCTGTACCTTTGTCTTGTTTGTAAGTTTATCTGATTTGGGGGTGGTAAGAGGAAGCACAGAAATGGTGAGCCAGAAGGTGAACTAATTTCAGCAGTGCTACTCACTAGACCCTATGTTGAAAATGAACTGAACTAAACAACTTGTGGGGGAGGTGCAGTCGGGAGGGGGAACAAAAGGAGAAAATGAGGGAAGAGATGACACTGTTCCAAAAAAATCATTACCTGACTTTTGTAACTGTAACCCCTCTGTACATAACCTTTACAATAATCTTTAAAGATGCATTGTACTCACAAAGTGATATGTTGAATTGAAACCCCTTTATTAAGCCACTTAAAAGAAGAAGAAAAGATTTCCCTCCCAACTTCACCCTTGTACCCCTAATAATCATCTCTGCTATTTACTATTCTTTTCTCTACTTTTCTTTTTTGTGCCAGTACTTGGGCTTGAACTCAGAGCTTTGCCCTTTTGCTTAGCTTTTTCACAGCTCCACTTCCCAATTTTGCTGGTTAATTGGAGATGAGTCTCTCAGATTTTCCCGCCCATGTTAGCTTTGAACCAGTATCCTCAGATCCCAGCCTCCTGAGTAGCTGGGATTACAGGCATGAGCCACAGACAACCGGCTTGTTCTCTACTTCTTTCACACCCATGTTTTAAACCTCACATATTATTTATCTTTCTGTGCATGACCTATTTCATTTAACATGTTTTCCCATTCCATGTTACTGAAGATGAACATGCTTCATCCTTTTTTTTGCTGAATAATATTCTACGATATGTATGTGCCATATTCTCTTTATCCATTCATCTGTCAGCAAACATTTAGATCATTTCCATTTCTTGACTGTTGGGAACAGTGATGCAATAAATGTGGGAGCACTGATATCTCTTCAACATACTGATTTCAATTCTTTTGGATTTATACCCAGTAGTGGAATTGCTGGTCATTCGGAAGTTCTAGTTCCACGTTTTGGGAACATGGGGTGTTCTTTGAAATATTGGGATTTGAACTCAGGACTTTCTAGGTAGATGCCATACCACTTGATCCATGCCCCTAACCTTTTTAGCTTTTATTCTAGTCCTGGATCTTGAACACTGGGTCTGGGCATTTATTACTTGAGACACAGTTCCAACTTCTTGTGGTAAATTGAAGAAAAAAAGTTTCATGGACTTTTCTGTCTGGGATGGATTCAAACCACAATCCTCAGTGCTCAGCCTCCTGAGTAGCTAAGCTCACAGGCATGAGCCACTGGCACCCAGAAGCTTTATTATTTTTCTAATAGAATCTCACTGTTTTCCTGGACCAGTCTTGACTATAATCCTTCCATTTATATTTGTGGCATAGCTAGGATAACAGTTGTACACCAATGTGTCCAGCTTTTTACTGATTGACATGAGGTCTCTCAGTTTTTTGCCCAAGTTTTCCTTGAAGCACAATTCTCCTAGTCTCAGCCTCCCTAGTAGCCAGGACTACAAGCCTGAAGCCATTACGATTATAGTCTATTCTATTTCCAGGAACCTTCATATTGTTTTTCACAATGGCTATACTATTCTCTTTGCATGTGTGTGCCTGTACTGGGCTTGAACTCAGGGCCTAACCACTGTCACCAGCACTCAGCCTATTCTATAGCTTTATAAATAGCACATGAGAATTCCTTTCTCCATATGCTCATCAGCATTTGTTTGTTTGTTGTTGTTGTTGTTGTTTGTCGGTTATGGGGATTGAACTCTGGGCCTGGGTGCTGCCCCTGAGCTCTTCAGCTGAAGGTAAGCACTCTATCACTTGAGCCACAGTGCCACTTCCGGTTTTCTGGTGGTTAATTGGAGATGAGAGTCTCATGGACTTTCCTGCCTGGGCTGGCTTTGAACCATGAGCCTCAAATCTCAGCCTCCTGAGTAGCTAGGATTACAGGCATGAGCCACTAACACCCAGCTGCATTTGTCACTTTTTT
>NW_012267376.1:975218-995380 GCF_000151885.1 Dipodomys ordii | reverse complement strand
CCTGTGGCTCCTACCTGTAATTCTAGCTACTCAGGAGGCTAAGATCTAAGGACTATGGTTCAAAGTCAACCCAGGCAGGCAAAGTCTATGAAACTGTTATCTCCAATTAACCAACAAACAGCCAGTAGTAGAGTTCTGACTCAAGTGGTAAAACATCAGCTTCAAGCAAAAAAAAAAAAAACTCAGGGACAGTACCAGACCTTGAATTCAAGCCCTAGGACCAGCACCAAAAAAAAAAAAAAAAGCCAGATGCTGGTGGCTCACGCCTGTAATCCTAGCTAATCAGGAGGCTGAGGTCTGAGGATTGCAGCTCAAAGCCAGCCCAGGCAGGAAAGTCTGTGAAACTCTTATCTCCAATAAAACTCAGAAAACCCAAAAGTGGAGCTGTAGCTCAAGTAGTAGAGCGCTCGACTTGAACTGAAGAGCTGAGGGACAGTGCTCAGGCCCCGAGTTCAAGCTCCATAACTGACAAAAAAAAATCATATAGAAAGCTGGGTGCTGGTGCCTCACACCTGTAATTCTAGTCATTCAGGATACTGAGCTTCTAAGGATTGTGGTCAAAGCCAATGTCAATCTAGCAGAACAGTCTCTGGGTCATCCCCAATTAACCACCAGGAAGTAGAGCTGTGTTTCAAATGGTAGAGTGCTAGCCTGGAGTGAAAAGGCCATGAGACAGAACCCAGGCCCTGAGTTCAAGCCCCAGTGTGCGCATACATGCACAAACACAAACCCACAATAATGTACTTTGATTACTGAGCAGGGTGGGTAGATGGCCTCACTGCAGGACAGAGAGGGCAGGCCAATTCTAACTGTGCAGCCCCATATCACACCTCTCCAGGCATTCCCCAAACTCCAGCACCCCAGGACTACAAAGCATAGCCAGTTTGGCACCAACATACCCACAGGTCCAGGGCAGTGGGCTCTCAGGTCACCCCTAAAGACTTGTACTATAGGAGCCCTCCCCACACTGCCAGGCCCCAAGCCCACAGAAGAGCGTGGCCTTTTGATGTATGGAGTTCCAGGAGAGTATGGGGCACTACAGGCCAGCCCAAGAGGACAGGCAGGAAGCCAAGTGTTGGGATTAGAGAAGCTCCAGAAACAGGGGTAAAGGACTCAAGGTGGGAGGCCAGGAGTAAGGGAGACTTGGGAGTGGTATGTACCACCACATACTAGAGCCCTTATACTTGGGAACCAGACAGAGTAGAAGGTTGGGAGGGCTGAGGCCCAGAACAGGGGTACCCAAGGATGAAGGACAAGGTGGAGATGACTCTGGGGGTCCAGAGGCAGCTCCCAGGGCAAGAAGAGCATGGACAATCATACACAATTACCTCAAAAAAGGTGGAGCACACAGGCACTAGCGAGTCCAAGTGTTCCTCAGCACCATTTGTGTGTGTGTGTGTGTGTGTGTGTGTGTGTGTGTTTTCCAACCATGATAGAAGTAAACCATGTCATTGGGAGGAAAAATACCAATGAAACAAAGGCAAATCAGTATCTCTTACGAAGTTATTTTAGCAAAAATATTGTAATAGTTTGCAAAACATGTTTTTTGCATTTCTAAATGAGAGTTGTGGGGCTGGGAAGGTGGCTCAGTGGTAGAGTGCTTGCCTAGCATGCATGAAGCCCTGGGTTTGATTCCTCAAAACCACATAAACAGAAAAGGCTAGAAATGGTGCTATGGCTCAAGTGGTAGAGCACTAGCTTTGAGCAAAAGCTCAGAGACAACACCCAGGCCCTGAGTTCAAGCCCCAGGACTGGCAAAAAAAAAAAAAAATCAAAAGAAAAGCTAGTCCTCTATCACCTCCTACAGGGGGGTAGCAACTTGGAATGTTCAGTACAAAGACACCAGAACAGACCCCTCCCCCTGAGGATTGAGCCTTTGTCCCTGTAACCCATCTGCCTCTGCCCCAGCAGATCCAGGCACTGGGCTCCACATCCCTTCCTCTCAGGCCACGGCCCACCACTGAGGGCCTCTCCCTTCTCCCCACCTCACACTCTCAGTCAGTCCAGCACTCTCTCACTTCAGTAGAGAGGAAACTGATTTCCCCCAAAGACTCATATGCTCCATGGCTGCCACCATCGTCTTCACGGACCCTGGACTCTCTACCTTCTCTTATCCTTTGCAATTAGACAATGTGTATGTGCACATGTGCATGTGCCTGTGTGTGCCTGGGGCCTTACACTCTTGCTTAGCTTTTTTGCTCAAGGCTAGTGCTCTAACACTTGAGCCACACTTCCACTTCTGGCTTTCTGTTAGTTAACTGAAGAGTCTCTTAGATTTGTCTGCCTGTGTTGGATTCAAACCTCAATCCTCAGCCACCTGAGAAGCTAGGATTGCAGGCATAAGCCACTGGCACACAGCTCAACTGGCTCTTTTGAATGCTTGGAGGCAGCTCCCTCTCAGAAGCCTCACAGCTGGGGAGGGGTCGCTGTGGTGGCACACCTGGGATCTCACTCTGTCCACCTGCGCCCCAACATACAGAAGCATGGGCCACATTCAGCGGCACTTCTACCGGTCCTTGTCCCTACAGTAGCCAAGGCTGACCCAGTGCCAGCAGCCGGAGGGTCTAAACCACTTGGAAATAGCCCAGAGCTCATGATGCCTTTGATGCCACTGGTATGAAAGGAGGAAAGGGCTGAGACAATGCCACCCCATAGGGCCTGGGAACAAGAGGAGCAGGT
This sequence comes from Dipodomys ordii, assembly GCF_000151885.1. Taxonomy (NCBI): domain Eukaryota; kingdom Metazoa; phylum Chordata; class Mammalia; order Rodentia; family Heteromyidae; genus Dipodomys; species Dipodomys ordii. The sequence continues at coordinate 992,701 of NW_012267376.1, read as the reverse complement.
GTGTACAGGAATATGACTTGCAACATGAGAGAAGTGGTGAAAACCCCAGAGCAAACTAAGTCTGAAGATAGGACCTGCAAGCAAGGTGGTAACAAAAATGAGCCCAAGGGAGTTGGAGGCATGGCTTAGGTGGTTGAGCGCCAGCCAATGAGCAAAAGTGTCAGATACCAAGTTCACGTCCCAGTCTCAGACTAAAAAAAGAAGAATGAAAAAAAGGAAATAAGGAAAAGAAAAGAATGGGCCCATACCTAGGATCACAGCCCAGAGACAAGGGGGAGACCCTCAACCAGAGAGCATTACCACAAGGACCAGGCATGGAGGTAGGATATAGACCATGGATTATGGTGATAACCATGTGGCTCAACCTGGCCTCTTCTATCCGTCTCTGCTCTGAGAGGTTTACAAGAAACTCCAGCCTGCTTGTCCCCTGAGACAAGGACCCTGGGCCTCAGTTTCTCCATGGTAGGCACACAACTGATGATGAAAGTACCTATACAGCTTGAAAAAATATGAGCCAGAGCAAGGAAGGCTAGGAACCAAGAATCATCCTGTGGGGCACAGAACCCTGTGACCCTGCCACACAGGGCTGGCAAGCCCAGAGGAATTTTTCCATTCCTAGAACTTCCTGGCTGATAGCCACCTTTCCTGTAGAGTCTGAGGACAGCTGATGCACCTTCCCTGAACTTCATGTCCAGCCAACACCTCTCACTCTTCCCTGTACACCCCAGCCTCCCAGAACATGAGTCATCTCCTGGCTGACACTATCTCTAGACCCCAGGCCTCCCTCAAGTAGTTAAAACAGGCGTCCAAACTCCCCTCCATTCATACAGATTCCAAACAGAAGTTCTGGTCCATGTGGCATGGTTGCAGGTGGAAGTTGATTCTTATAGAAACCGAGGAAATGGTTACATGGTGTTAGTTCACTGGTTGGATATCTGTTCTGAAATCACTGGCAACAATATTTTCCAGAAATCTTCATAGCACAGAATGTGCTCAGAATATAAACTGACTGTAAACAGAACTACAACCTTGCTCCAACAACACAAGATTGTCCATATATGTGTGTATGTGGGGGGTTATACATTAGTACAGGATATATGTAGAAAGGAATCAAGACATTACAAATTATTTCTGGAATATAGATTATGTATTCTTTTGTTTTCTTCATGCTTTTCTAAGTTGCCTGAGTTTTGTACAATTTGGACATCTTACTTTTCTAATGAGAAAAGTAGAGATTAGCTGGGTGCTGGTGGCTCATGCCTGTAATCCTAGCTACTCAGGAGGCTGAGATGTGAAGATCATAGTTCAAAGCCAGCCCAGGCAGGAAAATCAGTGAGACTCTTATCTCCAATAAACCACCAGAAGACTGAAGTGACACTATGGCTCTAGTGGTAGAGCACTCACCTTCAGCACTAGCTGAAGAGCTCAGGGACAGCGCCCAGGCCCAGAGTTCAAGCCCCATGACCAACAAAAAAGAAAAAAAATTAAGAAAAACTAGAGATTTGTGTGTGTGTGTGTGTGTGTGTGTGTGTGTGTGTGTGTGTGTGTGTGTGTGTGTTGCTGAGGATAGGACCTAGGGTTATCCCCATACATGCTAGGCTAGGCAAGTGTTTGTACCTCTTAGCTGCAGCCCAGGCTACAGATTGTCTAATAATCTAAGTATAATGGAAGAAAGCCTTCTGGATCTGAAGGTGATCATTTATCACCCACTCCATTTAACCCTCACACCAGCCCAGTGTGAGAGATACTGTTGCTGCATCCAACAGATGGGAGAGCTGAGGCTGTGTAGAAGGAAATGACTTGTCTGAGGCAAAATGAAAATGAAGGCTAATTCCCTGGGCACTGGGCTTAGGGGACATTGGGAGTACAGAGAGGCTCACACATATATGGAATGATGGAAAGAAGAGGGGCTGGGGAACAGTGGCCAAGGCCAGGCCAAAGAAGAAACTGCACATGCACAGTGAGGGCCAGAGCCAATGGGAAGAAACAGGAAGGATGACCCCAAACCTCATTCATGAGCCAAAAAAACAGCACTGGCAGTCATTTTATCTGAAGAATAATTTGGGACCCGAAAATGGCCTAGGTTTTCCAAACTCACACAAATGTATGAGGATAGGCTGGGTGCCGGTGGCTCGCACCTGGAATCCTAGCTACCCAGGAAGCTGAGATCTGAGGATCATAATTCAAAGCCAACCCAACCCAGGCAGACAAATCCAAGGTACACTTCTATTCCACTAACCAGAAAAAAAACTAAGATTTGAAAAAACCTGACCCAACAATTCATTTCTGCACTCAAACCCTGGAGAGGCCCTGTCCTCATACACAAAGCCAAATCATCCATGGGAGCAAAGAATCAGAAGCTGATTCTGAGCTATGGCTTACCTGATGAAGCACCAGCCTAGAACAAAGAATCCAAACAAGAGCATGAGGTTCTGAGTTCAAGCACACACATGCACATGTGTGTGTACCCACACACACATACACACAAGCATTTAAGGATTTGACATAATGGTTGAGATTTAAAGAATTTCAGCTGGGACCAGGTGCTGGAGGCTCATTCCTGTCAGCTACTCAGGAGGCTGAGATCTGAGGATAGGAGTTTGAAGCCAACCCAGGCAAGGAAGTCCATGAGACTCTTATCTCCAATTAGTTATACCAAAAAATCTAGAAGTTAAACTGTGGCTCAAGTGGTAGAGGGCTACTACCCTTGAGCACAGTAGCTCAGGGACAACTCTCAGGCCCTGAGTTCAAGCTCCAGTACAAGCACACACACTCACACATACAGAAACAGAGTGAAGTAACTCTGGCAGTATCTACAGCATGAATCCAGGCAATTGGTTGTATGTGTTTGTTGAACTATTTTTCCTACTCCTCTGTATGTTTAAAATTATTATAATAAAAAGTAAACACAAAAACCTCCATTATTAACTGTCAATCTATCCACCAATCAGGCAGGACAAGTATTTGATGGGACAGGGGGATGGGCCCTCCTAACCAGCTGTGCTGCAAGAATTGGGAATTGGGAGTCTCTTGGGAGGATCATTGGGTAGAACCTGTCCTGTAGGTGAACAGCCTAAAATGTACACAAACAAGAAACTAGGACAGCCATGAACCCATCAATGCTGTGGAGACCCACCAAGCCTTCCAACCACACACGTGTCGTTAGAAACCAGTCTGCAAGATATCAATAGTGGGAGATAAAAAGAGGTGGGGACAATATCTTTGAGTATAAGCTGTGTTTTCAAGAGAATCAACCTGTACATCTGTGCTAGAACATGCTTTGAGTACTCTGAAAAGAGGAGGAAACCAAGCTCCACGAATATGAATACAGGCGGAAGCCAATAGAAATCCATTGTCCTTGCAGACTCTGTGTCATCCCCACATGCCTGTGGTTTTCCTCCAGAAACAATAGCAATGGAAGTGAGGAAAGGAAGAAGGCCTGGCCTGACAGAAGCCCCTTGACACACACACGGAGGGCGAGGCTGTCCCTTCAATCAGGGGGGGACCTGCATGGTCTTGCTGCCGAATGGCCTTCCTCTGAGATGGGACACACTATCTGCTGTTGGGAGTGAGGAGTGAGGGGTCCTGAGGGTGAAACCGATCATGGAAGAGCTCTGAAATGAGAACAGGTTATATGGCCGAGACTGGTCACTGCAGTTCAGTGACCCCTCAGGAGACACATTTGAAGGTGTACCCTGGCCTGGCAGAAGGCAGGTAAGGGAGAAAGGAATAGGGTGGGGCCTAGAGTCCCCAAGAGGTCTGAGAAGAGAAGCAGAGACCAAGAGAGGTCAAGACAGCCAGAGGAAGCAGGAGGCTGTAGCAGGATCTGGCAGGGAGGCCCGGGAGCAAAGAAGTTCTGGGAGCTACAGGGACACACAGTGCTCTAAGACCAGGGACCTAGGGATCTGATGACATCACACCAGCAACCCATGCAGTCACATGGGTTGAAGACTACAGTCATACAAGGTTCCAGCAGTTCACACTCGTAATCCTAGCTACTCAGGAGTCTGAGATCTGAGGATCAAGATTCAAAGCCAACAAGAAAGAGCATGGGACCAATTAATCACCAAAAAGTTAGAAGTGGAACTATGACTCAAGTGGTAGAGTACCAACCTTAAGTGAAAAAGTTCAGGGACAGTACCCAGGGCTTGAGTTCAAGCCCCAGGACTAGCACCAAAAACACATATATACATACATATATACATATATACATACATACATATGACTACGATCAGCATCTCAAAGTGCTGACATTTTCTTTTTTTCTTTTTTTTTTTTTTTTTTTGCTGGTCCTGGGGATTGAACTCAGGGCCTGGTCTTTGTCCCTGAGCCCTCTCTTTTCTCAAGGCTAGAGCTCTACCATTTGAGCCATAGCACCATTTCCAGCTTTTTCTGTGTATGTGGTACTGAGGAATCAAACCTAGGGCTTCATGCATGCTAGGCAAGCACTCTACTACTAAGCCGCATTCCCAGCCTGACATTTTCACCTTTAGACTTGAGTCTTCTGTGAGGTCTGACAGGACCCACAAGCACACAAAACAGGACAGAAACAAATGCATGTGACACAGGGGTCGTCTGGGCCTGGCTTCCCTAAACATGCAGAGATCCCCAGACACACAAGATCCAGGCCAGTCGTGGCTTCTCCAAAACAAAACTGCTTAAGAGGACAGTTTCCACCAAATAGGAAACAGAACTGGAAAGAAATAAGAGGAAAGAAAAGTGAATCAAACAGAATGAGTAGCCGGGCGCTGGTGGCTCACGCCTGTAATCCTAGCTACTCAGGAGGCTGAGATCTGAGGATCACAGTTCAAAGCCAACCTGGGCAGGAAAGTCCATGAGACTTATCTCCAACTAATAACCAGAAACTGGAAGTGAAGCTGTGGCTCAAAGTGGTGGAGTGCTAGTCTTGAACAGAAAATCCCAGGGACAGCACCCAGGCCCTGAGTTCAAACCCCATGACCAACCAAAAAAGAAAATCAAATCAAAGCCAGGCACTGTTGGCTCAAGCCTGTAATCCTAGCTACTCAGGAGGCTGAGATCTGAGGATCACTGTTCAAAGCCAGCTCAGGCAGGAAAGTCCATGAGACTCTTAACTCCAATAAACCACTAGAAAACCGGAAGAGGTGCTGTGGTTCAAGTGGTAGAGCACTTGCCTTGAGCTGAAGAGCTCAGAGACAGCACCCAGATTCAGATGCCAGTGGCTCATTCCTGTAATCCTAGCTACTCAGGAAGCTGAGATCTGAGGATCACAGTTCAAAGCCAGGCCAGGCAGGAATGTCCATAAAACTCTTATCTCCAATTACCCACTAAAAAAATGGAAGTGGAGCTGTGGTTCTAGTGGTAGAGAAGTGGCCTTGTGCACAATGATCAGAGACAGTGTGCCCAGGCCCTGAGTTCAAGCCATAGTACACACACACACACACACACACACACACACACATACACACACACTCCTAGTACATCTGTCAGCCTGCTTTCCCCTCATTTGTTGAACAAAGTTCCTTGAGATGGCTAACCAGCCCAACGGAAGCCATGACAAACTAGGACTGCAGGGACATGGCTGGGGACTTAAAGCTTGAGGCCACTGCGGTGAAGAGAGGCTGTGATCCTGGCATGGGACAGTTGTGCGTGTGAGGTGGATTCAGACGTCCTGGTCCAGCCTATTCATGCTGTAGGGGGGAAGAGGCCTGGGAGGTAAAGGCTGTCAGGGCCTGCCACTGAGTAATGGTGAACTCAGCCACCTGTCCCATCCCTTCCGGAGCCCAGCTGCTCCCTGATCTGTGGTAGTCACTTTCCAGGGAGGGTGAAATAGTCTGATGGAAACTGTCTTGTAAGCATCAAGCCCTGAAGAAAGCACAACGGGTGGCAAGTCACCACAGCCAGGAAGTCCACATTCACTCTCCAAAAGCTCAGACTGGCCGCCCCCCCAGGGCCTGGTTGGAGGGTCATTACAGAGTCACATAATGCACTGGGCTCACATTGGAGGTGCAGCTCAGAAGAACATTCTGGGCTGGACTCTCCACATTTGATAGCAGGACTAAGGGCCCCAGGAGATGCTCTCAATGGCTCTGTGTCCAAAGCTGATAGGTCCCAGGCCTGCTACAAAGGTCCTTGGTGAGGCAGAGAAGTATGGCCCACACCAGGGGCCAGCTGGCACCTGCCACCCTCAGTTCACACTGGTCCAATGATCCAGGAAGACGGATCTAGGAAATGGCCTCAAAGTGGAGGTGAGACATTGATGGGCACTATGCCCATCTGCCCTGAACCTCCTGCTCATTTGGCACAGAAAGCTCTTCTATGAAGAAACCTCATTTGTGTCCCCTGAACAGACAGCCCTAACCTCAACCGAATGTCCTACATCCTTGCAAGGAACAAGCAGCTCATTCCTGTAGAAAATTCAGAAAACCACAAAGAAGCACAAAAAAATTCACTCTAAGCCCTACTTCCTGTTTTGTTTCCTATGGGACTTTGTACAAATTTGAAATCTGTCATCCTTTTGTCCCTGAAGGGCCCTAACATGACCATTTAAGACATCTGTGTGACATCTGTTACCAGGCCTAATTTCTTCCTTCTTCATACCCCTTATTCTCAGGTTAAATATGTATTACTTTCTTTTTATTTTTCTTTTTCTTTTTTTGGTCCAGTCATGGGGCCTGAACTCTGGGCCTGGGCGCTGTCCCTCAGCTCTTCAGCTCAAGGAGAGCACTCTACCACTTGAGCTACAGCGCCACTTCCGATTTTCTGGTGGTTATTGGAGATAGGAGTCTTTCCTGCCCAGGCTGGCTTTGAACCGTGATCCTCAGATCTCAGCCTCCTGAGTAGCTAGGATTACAGGCGTGAGCCACCAGCGCCCGGCACATGCATTACTTTCAAAGATAGGGGGGAAAATGATGAGCTTTACAAGGGACTTTTTTTTTCAAACCATGACTCTTTTCGTGCTCAGGCATAAGCCACATATGGTAGTGCATCCATGTAATTCCAATCTCTTAGGAGACTGAAGTAGGAGGATCTCAAGTTCAAGGTCAGCCTGGACAACATAATGAGACCTTGTCTCAAAAAACTCAACTGGAGTAAAATTAATTTATTCATTAAATAAAATTATCTGTGGCAGTTGCTCCTCCCAGAGTAGAGCATTCCTGTACAGGTGTCCAAGAAGGAAGTATTTTAGTACAACTGGGGTTCTGCCAGCTTGGGGGTTCCCCCGCCCAGTCTTCCTCCAGTTAGTCCTTTAAATTCACCCAGATACCCAGGCCACCATCAGCTGCCTGCCACCGCCATCATGCGTTGCCTCCTTAGCCTTATGTTTGGCCTGCTCGCCCTGGAGGCTGTCCTGGCTCAGGACCCACACTCCACCCCAGGTAAGCCTCAGCCTTCCATTAAACTCAAGGACAGGCCCATGAAGATCCACAGACTCATCTCTGCTCTTCATGGAACCCAATGGGCATAGGGCACTGGTAGTTTTATGAAGGGGTGAGGAAGAGAGGACCAAGAGGGCTCACATCAGGGAAGGGGGCCAGAAATGAGAGAAAAGCAGGGCCCCATTCATACATGGAGTTGCTGCAAGCCATGATCCCTAGATGAGAAATGTCCAAGCTAGAAGACAATGTGATGGACAGGAGGTTAGTCCTCCACCTCTGACCAACTCTGGTTAGTCCTTCATTTTTCTACCTCTGACAGAGGCCTGAAGCTTGCTTCCTAATTTTAACAGCTGATTTCTTATACTTTGACCCATTCTACTTCAGTTTTAATTTTTTTTTCTCCTCTAAGAAATGGCACTTAGGGTCAAGTGTGGTAGTACATGCCTGTAATCCCAGCCTCTTGGGAGACAGAACTAAAAGGATCATGGTTGGGGCTGGCACAGGCAAAAACCCAAGAGCCAATCTAAAAAATAAGCAAAAAGAATTAAGAAGCCAGGCGCTGGTGTCTCACAGCTGAAATCCTAGTTACTTGGGTGGCTGAGATGTGAAGCTCATGCTTCACAGCCAATCCAGTCAAGAAAGTCTGCCAGACTTATCTCCAATAATCACCAGAAAAGCAGACGTGGCACTGTTCAAAGTGGTAGAGTGGTAGAGTGAGCCTGAGCAAAATTTGAGCTCAAGGACAGTGTCCAGGCCCCACGACTAACAAAAAAAAAAGGAATTAGTGACACACAAAGCCCTGAATCCATATCCCAGGCTGCTAAAAGAGAAAAATAAAAAGAACAAAGAAATGGCATCTTGGACTGTAGGAAGTTGGGCTCCCTTGTAGCTTCTATCTGCATCTCCAACTGGCCTTCCTGAAGGGCTCTAGAGGTGAGAATGGACCTGAGCCCCCCTGACCTGCCTGTCCCCTGTGCAGCTCTGTACACGTGCCCTGCCATCAACCCAGCAGAAGAAACTACCTCCACAAAAGAGTGCTATAACAACAATGACTGTGTGGACAACACCATTTGCTGCCCTAGTATCCGTGGCCACATCTGTAAAGCCCCCATCAAAGGTATGGCTCTGAGGAGAGGAGTGGAAGGGTGGGGGGGTAGGGGAGAGAGCACCAACTAGGTTCGGCAGACATGTTTGCATCCACCTACCACCCTGTCTGTGAGCTCCCTTCATCTGCCAGCCCCACCTTGGACTCTCCCATCCACCTGGCCTTGAAGATCCCCAGCAACTTGCCCATTTCTAAGATGGGGGAGGAGGATTTCAGGTCAGGAGGTCAGTGAACTGGGCCTTCGCATCAAAGAGCTTCAGGTAACTGGGCACTAGGGGCTCACACCTGGAGCACTAGCAATTCAGAAGGCTAAAGTCTAAGGATTGTGGTTCAAAGCCAGCCCAGGTAAGGAAGTCTTTGAGATTCTTACCTTCAATTAGCCACCAAAAACCTGAAAATGGAGCCGTGGCTCAAGTGATAGAGCACCAGCATTGTGCTGAGCACCCTGAGTTCAAGTCCTAGTACTGGACTACACACACACCAAAAAGAAAAAGAAAGAAAGGTGGGAGTGGGCTGGGAATGTGGCTTAGTGGTAGAGTGATTGCCTAGTATGCACTAAGCCCTGGGTTTGATTCCTCAGTACCACATACATAGAAAAAGCCAGAAGTGGCATTGTGGCTCAAGTGGTAGAGTGCTAGCTTTGTGCAAAAGAAGCTCAGGGACAGCCCAAGCCCTGAGTTCAAGCCCCAGGACTGGCAGGTACCCAGTGGCTTACACCTGTAATCCTAGCTACTTAGAAGCCTGAGATCTGAGGATCACGGTTTTTTGGGGGTTTTTTGTTTTTTGGCCTGGTCGTGGGGCCTGAACTCTGGGCCTGGGTGCTGTCCCTCAGCTCTTCAGCTCAAGGCTAGCACTCCACCACTTGAGCCACAGTGCCACTTTCAGTTTTTTTCTTTTTGCTTATGTGGTGCTGAGGAATTGAACCCAGGGCCTCATGCATGCAAGGCACGTGCTCTACCACTGAGCCACCTTTCCAGCCCTGAGGATCACGGTTTAAAACCATCCCGGGCAGGAAAAGTCCGTGAGACTCTTTATCTCCAATAAACCACTAGAAAACCGGAAGTGGCACTGTGGCTCAAGAGGTAGAGTGCTTGCCTTAAGCTGAAGAGCTCAGGGACAGTGCCCAGACCCAGAGTTCAAGCCCCACAATGGATTAAAAAAAAAAAAAAAAGGAAGGGGCAGGGATGGAGGGAAAGAAGAGAAGAAAGGGCTTCAAGTGATTACAGACTGGCTTGTCTCTCCCACAGTCAAGGCTGGCAGCTGCCCCAGGATGTCAGAATTGTCCAGTGCTGAGCAATGTCTGCTGAAGGACCAGTGTGCCCACGATGCTGACTGTTTAGGAAGCCAAAAGTGTTGCAGAAGCAGATGTGCCATGATGTGTCTGAGCCCTGTCGTAGGTACTCTTAGCACCCTCCCTTGGAGCCCTTTCTTCCCTTAGCCAACTCTAGCCAGCGGCCTCAAGGGCAAGCGCAGCACAGGCACAGGGTTCCACCACACCACCTGCAGATTTCCCTGGGCACTTGATGTGAAGACTTCACAGAGGGCTTGGGGAAGCACAGGAACTGGCCCAGAAGTTGGTAGGACTTAGCCCCATTGGGCCTTTTTGCCAGCATAGGCCTTGCTACTTAAGTCTTAGGGGCCCAGTGAAGACCTTCAAAACAGGAGCCAGCTGGGTGACAATGGCTCATGCCTGTCATCCTAGCTACTCAGGAATCTGAAATATAAGGATCACAGTTCAAAGCCAGCCTGGGCAGAAAAATCTGCGAGATTCTTATCTCCAATTAACCACAAAAATGGAGCTACAGTGCAAGTGGTAGAGTGCTAGCTGAGTTGAAGCCCCACAACTGGCATTTTTTTAAAAATGCAGGAACCTGCATAAGATGTAGGTTCAGGTCTAACTCTCCATGCACAGTAAGAAATGTACTCAGCCATCAGTTCTGGGGACTGATGGATAGGCACACATCAAGAGATGAACAGGTGAACGAACCATGACAGAAATGACCTCCCTCTCTCGTCCCAACTCCTGTCTCCCTGCAGAGAACAACCATCAGTCAGCAGCCTGCTCCGGGTCCCAGGACTGCCAGGAGTAACTGACCCAAATCTGCTCAACAAAAGCTTTCCCTCCTGGATCCAGAGTGTGTAACACCTCCTATCTGCTGCTAATAAAAATTAAAAAAATCTATTTGGTTTTGTGTCTCTTTCTCTATCTGTCCTGGGCTCCTGGAGGGAGGACAAAGCAAATACAGAATAGCCAGAAAAGCTTTGTGGACCACTCAAGAGTCACCACACTAGCAAAAGACCCTCCCACCACTCAAAAAACATTGTGGCAGGGACCACACACTGAGATAGCCCTAAACCATGAGCTTTCAAACTTGCTCTACCTTGGCTGAATGGAGGTGGGGACAAGGGCAGGCTCCTCATGCTCAGCTAGGTTTCAGAGCTGCAACTGCAGTAACCTCCAGTGCTCTACAAGACTAGAGCATAGGCTGGAAGGACACAGGTCATCCAAAGGACACCAGGGGCAGACTCCACATTGTGATGTGATCCCCAATATCTACCTGGTCTTTTCCCCCATAGTGTTTGATACAAAGTCACCAGCACAGTTGATCTAAACCCACTTGGTTCTTGAGGGAAGTTTTGTTTTAGAGTTACTGACAGCCTGGTACTTGTTAGGCAAAAACTCTACCATTTGAGCCATACTCCTCATCCCCAGCCCCAGTGATGGTTAACTGGCTTTGGCTTTACCAAAAGGAAAAACAAATTTCAGATGTCTAAGAGGAAATTCCCACTCCTACTCCCTGAAGAAGTTAGGCCTGTATACTCTCACAGCAACTGGGTTATGGGGCCTCTAATTTCCCTGAAGTTTGCATTTCAAAATGCAAGCCCAGCAGGTTTTATTGTTGTTGAAAGGATCCCACACATCCATCCCAGGGGACCACGCAGAGGCAGGCAGGCACAGGAGAAAGATTATACAAGGTTTATTAGAGGACCCATATATCCCCTGGAAAGGGAGCACATGGCACCCTCCACTATCTAAGAAGCAACAGGGTCTAGGGGCAGGAAGTGAGGTGGGTAGGAGCCTAGGTGGGTCTGGGTAGAGAGAGGGAGGGGCCAGCTGTGTGCTGGGAACTCCAGAGCTGGGAGGAGCTCAGGTCTGGGTGAAGCTGAGGACCAAAAGTGGGCACAATGCTTAGTTGTTTTACTGAGGTTTGCTGTTTTCTCCCCTGTGTATTTGGGAGTATGAGTATGAAGCTATGTGTGGCTACTCACTGAAAAGGGAATGTAGATCTGCTGGTCACCTATGGACACAGTCAGATGTAAATCAATGCAATCTTCGTGTATTTCTCATGAAAATGTGTCAAGGTTTGGATGTGTGCCCCCAGACCCACATATTAGGCCCACAGTGGCACTACTGGCAAGTAGTGGAAGCTGTGTGTGTGTGGTATTGGAGTTTGAACTCAAGGTCCTTTAATCTAAGGTAGTATACTTAAGATGGTGATACTTTAAAATGGCTGACACCTGAACAAGATGGAACCTAGTGAGAAAATTTTAGGTCTGGGAGGCATGCCCTTGAATGATGGCTCTGTGCGCCATCAGTCAGGTGGTCTAGGAAGACAATTGTGTGGTTTGGATATAGGCAAGAAAACCAGAGTGACCTGACAGTTTTGCAAAACGGTAATAGAGGTACTCGGCTCCCCAGGCTCCGGTCCTCCCCATTAGCCACACAGGTCCACTGCCTGCCTTGCTTTAGAAAGAAACACTGCCTAGGTCTGCTGTTGGGTTTCAGTGTGTGCCGTCAGGAGCTAAAGTGCCATCTGGCTCACTAGCCCAGGGCAGACAGTTCAGGAAATGGCTGAGCTGAGGTAGAAGGATTCCAATAGCTTCAGAACTAGATGAGACCAAAAACAGACCCCAGGGTAAGTTCCACCTCCCCCTCTCGTGGCTTTTTAGATTTCAGGCAGTTTTTGTGTTGTCTATTTCATTTGTTGAACTCGGGACCTAGGCACTGGTCCTGAGCGTTTTCCGCTCAAGGATAGCGTTCTCCCACCTTGAGCTACAGGGCCACTTCCGGTTTTCTGGTGGTTAACTGGCCAGGGCTGGCTTTGAACCGGGATCCTCAGATCTCAGCCTCCTGAGTAGCTAGGATGACAGGCGTGAGCCACCGGCGCCCGGCGGGGTTTGTGTCTGTCTTGGGGAAGGGGGAGTTTCGGGAACTCAAGGCTGGAGCTTGCGCTCGCTGCTGGAGCCCTACACTTGAGCCAGGCCTGCAGAGCTTTGGTTTGGAGACAGGCGCTGCCGTGAACCCCAGGCTGGTTAAGTGCGATGCTCCGGCCTCAGTCGGGTTCCCGGGTGCTGGGACGCACACCTCCACGCCTGCATTCGGTTACCAAACCGCCCGCGTTCCCAGTCCCCAGACGGGGAGCTTGTCTCTTAGGTCTCACCGGGCCTTTATCTTCTCCCTCTTTCCTGGCTTCCGCCGGTGCCCACGGGAAAGCCGGCGCCAACCCGAGAGGACCGGGGCGGGACTTCCTGGGCTGTGGCATGCGCGTCACGTCCGCTTTGCCTCACTTCCGGCGGTGCTGGAGTCACGTCGGCCGCGGCGCGGCGTGGTCTCTGGGCCGGCGCGGGTGGATGGAGGTCATCGAAGGTGTCTGCGCTGCCGGCCTCTCGGCCAGGGGAGACAGGGTTGCTGCGCGTGGGCACCCGGGCGAGCGAAGGTGCGGATGGGGAAGGTAAGGGCCTAGCCAGCGCCGGCAGTCCGCGAACTCGGGGAGCCCGTCAGCAGCGGGCCGAGCCGCCCCAGGGCTTCGTGGGCCGCCGGCGCCCGGAGTCGCCGCTGGGCACGGTCGGCCCCGCCAGCCACCGGCCCAGCGATCACTCGCCCAGCGCCAACCCGCCACTGCGCACGCGCCGCCTCTGCCCCCCTGCCCCCCGTGTCAGCGCGGTCTGGCCTGACCAGCGCTACCCTTCTTGACCTCCGGTGTCCCAGAGAATCGGGTTTCGTATCTTCATTTTAGGACCAAACCCCCGGCCTGAACCCACGACTGGCCTTCGGACTTAGATTTCTTTCTCTGAAACTGCGACTAGACTTGTCTCAAAAATCGGAAAGATCTTGCAACGCTTTCTCACCGTCATCAGGAAGTGGGAGGTGCTGGTTTGGGCCATATGTTAAAAGCAACATCTTCAACCGGGCGCTAGTGGCTCATGTGTGTAATTATAACTACTCAGGAGATTGGAGATCTGAGATTCGCGGTTCGAAGCCAGCCCGGGCAGGAAAGAATAAACTACCCGGAGAAAGCCGGAAGTGGCACCGTAGCTCTTGAAGGAAGTAATGTTTTGTTGATCTTGGAAAGACTGAAGTGTGTTCTGCTAGGCCGGCTGATGCCCCGTGTAGGGGCAAGTCCTGCAGTGTGGCCTAAAAGTGCAAAACCTGACTTGAAGGGAGGGGAAGGGGTCCTCTTGTGGGGAGGGAGTGGAGGTACAAAGAGAAGATAATTCCATGCCATGTTATGAACTGCTTTTGATTGATTTGAGAGTTTTGCTCTTGGAAATTTGGAGATGATAGCCGAGCATTTGTCATCCCAGCTACTCAGGAAGGCTGAGATCTGAAGATTGAGGTTCAGAGCCAGCCCAGGAACAAAGTCCATGAGCTTTTTTTTGGGGTGGGGAGGCAGTGGGAGGGGGCTTGAACTCAGGGCCTAGGCACACTGTTCCTCAGCTTTTCAGCTCAAGGCCAATGCTGTACCACTTAAGCCACAGAGCCACTTCCAGTTTTCTAGTGGTTAATTGGAGATACTAGTCTCAGACTTTCCTGTCCAAGCTGGTTTTGAACTTCAGTCCTCAGATCTCAGCCTCCTGAGTAGCTAGAGTTACAGGCCTGAGCCACCAGCGCCCTGCTGTCCTGGGTTAACTCAGCATTCTATGCTGAATCAAAAATTCTGAGAATTTTTTTATTTTTTTTTTGCTTATAGGGCACTGAGGAATCAAACCCAGAGCTTCATACATGCTAGGCAAACACTACCACTAAGCCACATTCCCAGCCCTTAAAAATTCTGAGAATTTTTGCTTCAGAAAGTAGTACTATCTCAAATGAATGTTCAAAAAGAATAATTGAGGGCTAGGAATGTGGCTTAGTGGTAGAGTGCTTGTCTCATGTGCATGAAGCCCTGGGTTCGATTCCTCAGTATCACATATACAGAAAAAGCCAGAAGTGGCACAGTAGCTCAAGTAGTAGAATACTAGCCTTGAGCAAAAGAAACTCAGGAACAGTGTCCAGGCCCTGAGTTCAAGCCTCAGGACTGGCAAAAAAATAATAATACTTGAGCTAGGGCACCAATGGCTCATGCCTATAATCCTAGCTACTCAAGAGTCTGAGAACTAAGGATCATTTTTTGAGGAAGCCCTGGCAGTAAAATCTGTGAGACTCTTCATCTCCAGTTTACCACCAAAAAAGCCAGAAATGGAACTGTGGCTCAAGTGGTAGAGTTGCCAGCCTTGAAGACAAAAGCTCAGGGACAGCACCCAAGCCTCAAGACTGGCACCAAAAAAAAAAAAAGAGGATGGTCTTGGGGACAGTGTAACTGTGATTTCCTATCATTATCATTGTTTCTTTCATGTTTGGGTCAGGAACTGCCCCTATACTGCTTCCTTTTCTTTTCTCCTCAGGACTTTATAGGATCACTTGCTAGGAAGTTCTATCTTCCTGTTCCTGTGGGTCATCATGGCCGCTCGCCTAGTAAAGCGATGCACGTGTCTCTTGAGAGAAGCCACCCGCCTCATCCCTGCCACAGCTCCAGTTGGCCCACTGAGACTTTCTGGGGTGACCCAAAGGACTTTGACCATTTCAGCCCCCTCACCCAGTTCCCACTCCTCAGGTTCCTTAAAAGAGCTAGTAGACAAGGAGCAAGTGTTTACTCCTTACCCAGAGCACCAAGAGGTGGACCACCTCATTGAGAAAGCCACCAGGCCAGTGGAGCTATTGCAGCTACTGAATGGTGGCCACAGCTTGCATCACAATCACCGGGCCCTCATAGTCATCCAGCTCTCACGCCTCCTGTCTGGAAAGCCAGAAGAAAAGGTCTTGCTTATACAGGATGCCCGCTTCCAGCAACTTCTCCATCTGCTCAACAGTCAGGTAGGTGACAAGGGGAGAATTAGCAGGTACCAACTATGGACATACACACACCAGCATCGTCTATGGTTTCTTTTTCTAGACTTGAGTACTTACATGTGCTTTCTCTGTTTGTCCTCAACAAGAGCATCATTAACTGTCCTCATCTTACAGACAAGCATCTAAAACACCTGATAACACAAAGGCAAGCGATGCACCTGATTATTTGGTTGGCTGATTTGGTTTTATTGTGGGGATTTGGAATTCTGGGGTTTGATCTTAGGACCTAACACTTACCTACAGTTTGGTTTTTGGAGAGTGTATGGGTGAGCACATGCTTGCACAAGTGTGCACACACAGGTGCACATGCTAGTACTGGCTTTTGAACTAAGGACCCAGTGCTATTGCTCATATTTTTGTTGTTTTGTTAGTTGTTGTTTTTCTGCTTAAGGCTAGCCTAAACCTCTCGAGCCACACCTCCACTTTTGGCTTTCTGCCTGTTATTTGGAGAAAGATTTCAAATGTTTGTCTGACTTTGAACCTTGATCCTCAGATCTTAATCTCCTGACTAGCAAACAGAGGTGAGCACCAGTGCTCAGCTATGAACATCACTCTTGAAGCTGGAGGGCATGCGTTGTAACAGATGGGGGCCTGTGGAGAACTGAGCCGTGCATTCAACCCCTCATGGAGAAGTGGGGTTTCTTTGTGTAACCTTTGGGGCAGCACTCAATTTGGAAACCAGTTTTTTCCTCGTGTGAGGAAAATAACTTGTCACATAGGTGCTGCTTTGGACTTTGGAAAAAAGGAAATCTAGCCCTAGTACCAGCCAAAAAGGAATGTGCTCCTAGTCTGCTTCCTCAGACACAGAAATCTTGGGCTTGGTTGTCGGGTGTGATTAGGAAGGGCTTGTGCTAAGTGTTTTCAAGCTACAGGCCTTTAAGTCTGGGTAATGGAACATGACTTGTGAATGAGGTAGAACAGCATAGAAAGTATGCATAGTAAGGTAAGTACTGTCTCAAAACTTTTAGTTAGGGGCTGGGAAGGTGGCTCAGTGGTAGAGCGCTTGCCTTGCATGCATGGGGCCCTGGGTTCAATTCCTCAGCACCACATAAGCAGAAAGAAAAAAGCCGGAAGTGGCACTGTGGCTCAAGTGGTGGAGCGCTAGCCTTGAGCTGAGGGACAGCGCCCAGGCCCAGAGTTCAGACCCCACGACCAGACCCAAAAAACAAACAAACAAACTTTTAGTTAGGTACAAATCCTTAGACTTACACTGTGAACACTGGGTACACATTTCTTAAACAAGTTCTGGTCCTCTAAGGCTATAATTCTTGTCCCCATTTGTTGAGTATTTTGTCCTGAACTTTGAACTCAGAGCCAGGACACTGTCCCTGAGCTTTCCCCCCAACCCGGTAGTAGGGCTTGAACTGTGGGCCTGGGAGCTGTCCCTCAGCTCTTCAGCTCTACCACTTGAGCCACAGCACCACTTCCAGTTTCTGAGTGGTTTATTGGAGATAAGAGTCTCACCGACTTTTCCTGCTCGAGCAGCCTCCTGAGTAGGTAGGATTACAGGCATGAGCCACTGGTGCCTAGCTGTCCCTGAGCTTTTGTGTTAAGGACAGCATTCTACCACTTGAGACCCAGCCCTACTTCTGTCTTATTTGGTGGCTAAGTGGTCCTAGAGCTTCCTGCCCAGGCTAGTCTCAAACCACAATCTTCATATCTCAGCCTCCTGAGGAACTAGGATTACAGGCACGAGTCACTGGCACCCAACTTTGCTGAGTGTTTTGTTTTGTTTTGTTTTTTGGGTCTAGTTGTGAGGCCTGAACTCTGGGCTGGGCCCTGTCCCTCAGCAATTCAGCTCAAGGCTAGCACTCTACCACTTGAGCCACAGCGCCACTTCTGGCTTTTT
>NW_012267376.1:966724-975168 GCF_000151885.1 Dipodomys ordii | reverse complement strand
TTTTTTTTTTTTCTTTTTGCTTATGTGGTGCTTAGGAATTGAACCCAGGGCCTCAGGCATGCAAGGCAAGCGCTCTACCACTGAGCCACCTTCCCAGCCCCTGAGTGTTTTAAACACAACTAAGCATCTTGAGTTCTATAACTAAGCATTGAAGCACAATTGTAAGAATGGAATTGGAGGCCTGGCCCAAGTCTGGCACTCCAGACGAGATTTTAAGTCAGTGGAGAGGAAACATTAATAGGGCAAACGGTGATGGAACTTACTGACATCCAGGATGCCCGAAAGATGTAGGCCTTGTGTGGAACTAGGGTGGCTCCAATGCTTTCCTTCCAGGCCTTTCATGCAACAGCTTCTGTTCCCAGCTCAACAACTTGAGTATGTGGTTTCTGTTCCCTTTGACAGATGAAACATCACAGGAGGTGACAGTTGTACTCATTTCACCATCTGCTGTCTGAGACCCTGAGGCAGAGGTGTGGGCTAGGTTGCTCTGTGGCCTCATAGTTCTGGGAGACCTGGAGAGACTCCTGCAGCACATAGTTGGCCTCCTCAGAAAAAAGGCTGGCACCAATGGGGCTAGACCAAAACTGCTGTAACACTTGGAGGCCAACACTGCTTTGCCTGTGTGCACAGTGGAGCTTAGTGACAGAGCCTTGCAGGTCACTGGGTCTCGTGCAGAGAGTGTGGAAAGCCTTTCCACAATAAGAGCCTGCTCAGACATGCTGGATTGTTGCGGGAGTTCTTCCCAGGAATCCTTTGCATTGGGGACAGGCATGGCTTAATGGGACTAGGACTCTTTGTACTCTTGTGTCAAAGCATCCCTCTGGACCTTCATGTCTCAGGGAAGACCTGCCCTTCAAGGGACCTGCAGTCACTTGACTCCTTGCTTGGCTCACATGCCACTGGAGGATGTGTGGCAGCAGTATAACTTAGAGGCAAAACTGGCCGTAGAATCTCCATCTAGACCTACTTTTGATTTGTTGGCATCTTGGGTGCGTTATACCACATAGCTGTGCAGGGGCCATGTGACAGGGAATATGTCTGTCAAATCGGCCATATTAAGTCTGTGTTAGTTTCTCTTAGCACTTGGAGGATCCAGCTTAGCTCAGGAAGCAGGTCCGGTGCTCAGCCTAGTAAAGCAAGGCAGGAGCTGTCCTCTGGAAAATTACAGGAATGCCAGAGAAATAGGTTTACAGAGCCGGCTCCAGCCCAGATGCGTGATGGATGGGTGCCACTTGTGACTTACATTTGTCTCTTCACTGCCAGATATCCTCAGTGTGGCACGGTACCCTGGTGAAGCTGCTGCGTAGCTTGTACACACTGCCACTCCCCAACACTTCCAAGGAGCTGCGGTCAGTGGAGCAGGAGGTTCGCTGGCGCCTACGGAGGCTTAAATACAAGCACTTGGCTTTCTTGGCCGAGTCCTGTTCCTTCGTGAAGGAGAAGCACTCCCAGGAGCTGTTGGCTGAGCTGCTGGTGCACATGGAGAGGCGCTGGACAGAGATCGAAGATGGCCGCACGGTGGTTGCCATTATGATGAAGGCAGGGCACCTCTCAGAGTCACTGATGAACCGCCTGGAAGACAAGGTATAGGGCTGGGAGCAAGCAGCAGCAGCAGCCTGCCTCCCTGGGGGATTGATGCTTATTCCCTGGGTTACAGTCCTCAGCAGAAGGGAGATGTTTCATGCACTGGGATAGGAGCTCTGGGAGATTTTGTCCAGAGACTCAGCAGGCAAGTCCTGAAGTTAGCAGAGGTCCTGGTCAGGACTGGACTAGCCCTTTCACAGTCCCACTTCTTATTGGAACTGTCCTGGATATATGTGTTCCATTTTCCCCCTCCCCTCATGCCACAAAATAGCACTGTCCTTGCAGTCAAGTCAAATTCAGCTCCCATCCTGCCATGGTGGGGGCTGGCCCAGATGACTGCCACAGCAGGCTTTTGTAGCCCATGGGCCCCAGCTCCCTTACTTTGGGGCCTGGGGATAAATTTGGCTGCAGACATTGTATTCCAGATCCAGGGCTCCCTGGAGCAGGTGAGGAGGCAGGCCTGCACAGAAGGGCCTGTGTTGAGTCAGCTCAGGCCCAGTTGCTGTCTCACAGGGGCTGCATTGGATGGGACCCCTGCCCCCCAGCTCGTCCCCACCACTTGAGGCCATCAAGCTGACCCCTGCACGGATGTGGTTGACAGTGCCTGGAGCTGGTGGAACAGTTCAGCCCTGACGAGATGCGGAAAGTGTTGCTGACGCTGGCAGCTCAGAATCGGCGGTCCGTGCCGCTGCTGCGGGCCATCTCCTATCACCTGGTACAGAAGCCCTTCCAGCTGACCAAAGGCATGCTCCTGGACCTGGCCTACGCCTATGGTGAGGAGGGAGAAAGCCCTGGCTAGGCAGGTGCCTGCAGCTGTGTCAAATTCAGTGCGTGTCCTGACTGTGGCAGGCACTGGCCCAGAAGGCTGCCACAGAAACACTGTGACTCATGGGCCCTGTTCCTCTTGCCTGGGTTCAGGGATAAATTTAGTCACAGACACCAAGCCCCTAGACCTCAAGACTGTGGTGGTTTAGAGCAGTGGGTGGCAGTGACCTCCCTAGCTAAGCCTGCTGTCTGTTCTGTCCCAAAGGTAAACTCAGCTTCCATCAGACCCAAGTGTCCCAGCGCCTGGCTGCTGACCTACTGTCCCTCTTGCCCAGCCTGACCCCCGGTGAAGTGGCCCACTGTGCCAAGTCCTTCGCTTTGTTGAAGTGGCTCAACCTGCCCTTGTTTGAAGCCTTTGCCCAGGTGAGTCAGTCAGCTGGGGCTCTCCTGTGCCTGACCCCAACTGAGAAGCCTCCCAGGTACCTGCCTCAGGTGGGAACTGTTGCTTTAGTTGGGAAGCAGAGCCGACCTGAAGATATTTGTGGGTGTTTAATGCAGGTTTCTTAATTTACTTGGAACAAGATGTTACTGTTTTGGGTGGGGAGAGATTTGCAAGCCGTTTCCTCTGTTTCCGTTCATATTGGAGAGTGCACTGGGTAAGGCTGGCCACCCCACGTGCAATGCAGGACAGACAGTACTGCCTTTGACGTCCTGAAGCTGATGGGCACCAAGTGTGCTAGTCAGGGAGCATCTCTTTTTTTGTTGTTGTTGTTAGTCGTGGAGCTTGAACTCTGGGCTTAGGGGCTGTCCTTCAGCTCTTCAGCTCAAGGCAAGCACTCTGCCACTTGTGCCACAGCGCCACTTCTGGTTTTCTGGTGATTTATTGGAGAGAAGTCTCATAGACTTTTCCTGCCTGGGCTGGCTTTGAACCGCAATCCTCAGATCTCAACTTCCTGCGTAGCTAGGATTATAGGTTTGAGCCACCAGTGCCCGGCTTCAGGGAGCATCTTCAGAGCTCCTGTTAGAGAGGTGGATCCTGGTCTCTGTCTACAGTGGGCAGTTGCCACTAGACAGAGAAGCACCTTGGCATGGGGGGGTGAGTCTTGGAACTGCCTCTTGCTAGCAAGGTGCTCATGCTTCCTTCTGATGGCACAGCACCTCTTGAAGAGAGCTCAGGACATCACCCTGCCTCATGTGTGCAATGTACTTTTGGCTTTTGCCCGTCTGAACTTCCGTCCAGAACAAGATCACTTCTTCAACTTGGTATGTGTGCTGGGCTCTCACTCCCCTGCCCCCTCACTGCCAGCTGCTTGCCTGGATTCCCTGGGCTGGGTGGAAGGGCATACAACACCTGGCTTGGGAATGGGAGGTCTTACCTGTACTTTGTTGGTTTTTTGTTTTTTTTGTTTTGTTTTTTTGCCTGCTGATGCTCAGAAGCCTCTGGCCCACTGCAGAGACTGCAGGTCTCCCTGCTGCAGAGGTCTGCAGTAACGAAGGGCAGGGGCATCAAAGGAGCCAGCAGACCCACTTGACTCTGCTCCCCAGGAGCTTTATAGTCAGGGCATCAGCTGCTTTACCTCCAGGTGGTGCTCTGATCCTATGGGACCTGAAACTGCAGAAGGGATCCGCAGTTTTAGGCACCTGCTACTGGGCAGGTAGAGCTAGGTGCCTCCGGATGTCACTGTGTGGCAGTATACTAGGAAGGAAGGGCAGCTTCTGTTGCACCATGCCTCTGGCCAGCATTTTGCTCTGGCTCCAGTGTCACAGGTCATTGGTTACTGTCCCTTCTCGATATTGCAGTCCCTGGGCAGAGTCTGCTTTCTCTGCCTGTCCTTTCTCACCCTATCCTTGGCCCAGGTGCATGAGAAGCTGGAGCCAGTCCTGATGAGCCTGGAGCCAGCTCTGCAGGTGGACCTGGTGTGGGCCCTGTGTGTGCTGCAGCAGGTGCAAGAGGCAGAGCTGCAGGCTGTCCTCCACCCTGGAGTTCATGGGCAGTTTCTAGGTGAGCACCCTGTCCCTCCCATCACCTTTGCTGCCATTGGGCAGCTTATCTGGTCTTTTTTTTTTTTTTTTTGCCAGTCCTGGGGCTTGAACTCAGAGGCCAACCTCGGCAGCCATCTTGAACTCAGGACCTGGGCACTGTCCCTGAACAACTTTTTGCTCAAGGATAGCACTCTACCACTTGAGCCACAGTGCAACTTCTCGCTTTTTCTGTGTATGTGGTACAAAGGAATTGAACCCAGGGCTTCATGCATGCTAGGCAAGCACTCTACCACTAAGCCACGTTCCCAGCCCCTTACCTGGTCTTCTTGCCTAGAGCCAGGGGGAAATTGAACTACTGATGGGAGAAACCACCTTAGGTTTTCTCAGTCCACTCCCTGAAATTGATCTGAGGAGCATTCAGAGCAGGGGAGAGGGTGTGGCCTTTCTACCTAGACCTTCATCTCTGTTCTTGCTCTCTACTCACCCACTTTGTCTTACAGCAAGCAAGTCTCCAAAGGACCAGGGCACCTTTCAGAAGCTGCTCCACATCAATGCCACCGCCCAGCTGGAATACCCTGAGTACAGGGGGCCCCTCCTGCCAGCCTCTGCTGTGGCCTCCCTTCCCCTCACCCCTGCCAGGAAGGTGACTCCCCTGCAGAAGGATCTGCAGCAGACCCTGAAGGCATTGCTTGGAGAAGCTGACCGGGGGAGTTTTGAGGTGGCCACACAGTATGGATGGGTGCTAGGTAACAGGATCATTCTAACTGCCCTGGAGCATGGGCTGCAAGTCTGTTCCTGTGGGCTCTGAAGGGCAACACAGGTTCTCTACATCCTCCCCCCAGATGCAGAGGTGCTGCTGGATACTGATGGCCAGTTTTTGCCCCTGAGGGATTTTGCCTCACCTCACCTTGCCCAGCCAGTTGGGAGCCAGCCACTGCCCCCAGGAGCTAAAAGGTGAGTGGTCTGAGATGCTCTTGTCACAGCCCTGGTACAAGTCACACAGCACTGCTTGTCACCTGTGTGCTCAGGGCTGTCTGTGTGCCTCTCCCTCCTGAGGGGTGAGGGGTGAGAGGCCAACCTCGGCAGCCATCTTTTTCCTGTTAGGCTCGCTTTCCTGCGCTGGGAGTTTCCCAACTTCAACAGCCGGAGCAAGGATTTGCTGGGCCGCTTTGTTCTGGCCCGGCGCCACCTTATGGCTGCAGGCTTCTTGATAGTAGACGTGAGTACTTTTTGGGCAGGCAGATAGTCACTGCCCAGGGAAAAGTCCCCACCCATTTTAGAGGAGCTGCCTCTTGCCCCTGTGGGTGCCTTTGGAAGGCCCCAGGCTGGTCTGGAACCATGATCCTCCTGATATAAGTAGCTAAGCCTCCCAAGTAACTAGATGACAGGCTTGCATCACTACCCCAACCCTATAGCATCTTTAGGATGTAGGAGTCCTTTAGGCCCTCTGCAGCTCGCAGGACCTTCTAGCACTGGCAGCATCCCACCCCCTCCCTCCAGCTTTCTGGTCTCTTCTGATGACTTGGAGGCCAAGGGATGGACATTACAGAACTGTCGGTCATAAGAGGTTGAGGGGTCTGTGCACAGGCAGTGGGACTGGTCCCTGGCCAATGAGCCCCTTAACCCCACCACTTCCCTGTAGGTCCCATACTATGAATGGCTGGATCTCAAGTCTCAATGGCAGAAGGGTGCCTACCTTAAGGACAAGATGCGCAAAGCAGCAGCAGAGGAGCTGGCCAAGTGAGCTGTCAAATCACCTCAGCCTGGACCACATGCCAAGGGACTGGCTGTGCTGGGGCCCAGCAGTTTGAATGCTGGCAGGCAAGAGCTGTCACCTTGGAGGATGTGCATCTCAGTACAGGGCTTTGGCCAGAGTGAGGGGTGCCAATAGCTCTTAAGAGACCATAAGATGATCCTGTCCTGGGTAATAATAAATCATTTATTTTGGTGTGTAGCACCAAGCAGCTTCCTGGGCCTTGTCACTCATAACACCCTTACTCCTACCCACCTACTTGTCTGCCTCAGAAGGCTAGCCTCGTCCAGGGCTCTGCCCTTTGCACCCTGTCCACCAGCAGAGGAAGACTGACTTGAGGGACAGACACTCAGGGCCCAGGCAAGAGCTGTTTTCTGCCTGTCTCCTGCTTTTCCCTGGAACCATGCCTGTCTAGTGCACATCTGTACCGACAAGGAGTCTGATGAGCACGTCCGTCCTGAAGCTTGAACCTCCGGGGCTAAGACTGCTGAGTGTCAGGCTTTCCTCATATGGTGGGCAGGGTCTTTGTCCAATTGTAGTTGGTTACTTTATCCTTCTCCTGGGAGGCTTCTTCCCACTCCTTCTCCGCACTAGAGTCCCTAATGGCCCCTCTGACAGTAGTGTGAAGGCTGGCTGGGCTCTGAGAGATTAGAGGAACTTGGCTGAGACCATAGGGTTCAGAGCCAGACTCAGTCACGACTTCATGACTTCTCTGACCAAAGCCTTGACTGCGGTCCCAGAACCATCTCAGGGTACTTCCTTCCAGCCTCTCAAGACATGTACATGTACACTGCAAGCAATCCAGAAGGTGGGGGCAGAGGAACTTGTTGGCATCTGGCCTCTGTTTCTCCCTAAGAAAGAAAAATTAGCCTTTTGCACTCCCCACCCCGACCCTGAATCTTGGCATTTTCTGTAAGGCCTGTGGCCAGGTACACAGAACCCACATCCTTGTCCTGCCCAGGCAGAAGAGCAACACCTGGCTCAGCTGGAAGGGAGCAAGCAGTGAACTGGCTTCTTGGAGGCAGGAATGGCCTTCGGAAGCAGAGCTAACCAAGTGGCTGCTTGCAGTGGCACCTGCCATCTATGTAGCATGTTAGCGGCATGGAGACTGTTGAGAAAGAGCCTGTGTCTTAGGAAAATAAAGATTTTCCCTATGCACTGCTTGGGATCACTGGATTTTATTTGAGGTAACAAGGGAGAGGCCCACTGCAGTTAAAACACTCAGGTGACTGGCTCTACAATAGATGGCTCACAGCAGTCACTCCAGCCTTGAGCAGAAGTCAGGCACAAAGACATTCCCACCACAGGATCCATAGGACAGCTCCACCAAGCCACCTGCAAGCAAGAGCCTTCTCCATTACTGTTTAGTCATCCTACAAATGGCATGCCCTGGCTCTGGGAGAAAAGCCTACTCACAAAGGGAGTCAACAGGATGGTGGCTTTCCTAATTGGATCCAAAGAAATAAATTCTCAAGATTTACATTTTGTGCAGTTGCCTTATAGCTGTTGCTCAAATCCAGTGGCATGGCTTTTCATACTCCACATTCACCCGCTTACCCATTGGGAGGTCACTGGGCTGTATCTGATTTGGGATTTGGGGCTTAAAAACTTCACAGGTTTGGGTTTCTCTAGAAATACAACTTAGGTCATAGGAGATAGGTTGGCTGTTCTCTGTAATGGCTGCATTAAAAATTCCTGTCAAAGATCTGGGAAGGTAGCTCAGTGGTAGAGTGCATGTCTCACATTCATGAGGCCCTGGGTTCGATTCCTCAGTACCACATAAACACAAAAAGCCAGAAGTGGCCCTGTGACTCAAGTGGTAGAGCACTAGCTTTGAGCTGAAGAGCTGAGGGACAGCGCCCAGCCCACATGACCAACCAAAAAAACTCAACTATCTGAGTTCCAGTTCCTCTGTATCCTGGCTGGTATGGATACTTCGTAATTCTTACAGGTATGTGGTAACAATAGGTTTCTGTTGCATTTCTCTAGGGACTAGTGATACTAGCTGTATCTCTTCAAGTATGGTAAATTGATTCTTTTATATCCTCTGTTTAAATGTCTCAAGTCTAGATGATTTTTTCCATTTTCTGAAGTTCATAATGGCAGTGAATCTTCGTTCCTCCACAAAGGGCTTTTATTTTTTATTTTTTGCCAGTTCTGGGGTTTGAACTCGGGACCTGGGTACTATCCTTGAGTTTCTTTTGCTCAAGGTTAGCACTCTACCACTTGAGCCACAGTACCACTTATGACTTTTTTCTATTTGTATGGTACTGAGAAACCCAAAGCTTCATGCATGCAAAGCAAGCACTCTACCACTGAGCCACATTCCCAGCCCTACTTTTTGTTTTCTTTTTTTTTT
>NW_012267376.1:961835-964538 GCF_000151885.1 Dipodomys ordii | reverse complement strand
AGAGCGCTTGCCTTGCATGCCTGAGGCCCTGGGTTCGATTCCTCAGCACCACATAAGCAAAAAGAAAAAAGCCGGAAGTGGCGCTGTGGCTCGAGGTAGAGCAGTAGCCTTGAGCTGAAGAGCTGAGGGACAGCGCCCAGGCCCAGAGTGCGGGCCCAGGACCGGAACCAAAAAAAAAAAAAAAAAGAATCATGGCCTTGCCCAGCACCGGTGACTCATGCCTGTAATCCTAGCTACTCAGGAGGCTGATATCTGAGGATTGCTGTTGAAAACCATACTGGGCAGGAATGTCTGTGAGACTTACCTCCAATAAACCACCAGAAAACCAGAAGTGGCTCTGGCTCAAGTGGTAGAGCGCTAGCCTTGAGCTGAAGAGCTGAGGGACAGCAGTGCCCAGACCCATAGTTCAAGCCCCACAGTCAACAACAACAAAAAGTCATGGCCTTTCCTGCCCAGGCTGGCTTTGAACCACAGTCTTCAGATACCAGGCTCCTAAGTAGCTAGGATTACAAGTGTGAGCAACTGGTGCCTGGCTCCTCATTCTTTTTTGATGATACAAGGGTTTGAACTGAGGGCCCCATTAGTGTCATACCCCAAGTCCTTTTACTATTTGGAGTTCATTTTGATAATATTTCATGTGATCAGAGGCATAAAGGCATTGTGCCTTTGTGTTCCTCCCCTAAGAATATATCAGTTTTTTGAGATAAGGTTAGATGTGCACTTTGCCAAGGCCAGCTCCTTACTGGAACCCTGCTACCTCCACTTCCTGAGCAGCTGGGATTACAGCACCACTACCCACAGCTTCTACTTTGTTGTTGTTGTTACTCTGTCTGCCACAGGACTTTCTGGGTGAGGGTTGAGAAGGGAAGGGGAAAAGGAAAGAAGGAAGGGAAAGGAAAAGGGGAAGGAAGGGAGAGGAAGCTTCCTGTCATACCAGTTCTGCTAGGTTCCATTGGTAGTGTTAACCTCCATTCTATACAAAAAAAAAATCTACTTGGTTCTCCTGTTGGTAGGTTGGAGTCAGAAACCAGCAGTCTGGGGTTTCTCCTGCCAGGTGGGACATCAAAAGATAACTGGTACTATGATGTTCACCCAGCCCCTCACTAGCTCCCTGCTTTCCTATTCGCCTTCCCACGCTTTCTCTTCTTACTCCCTGCCACATCTGTCTTGCCCAGGCAGGCACCACCCATCCCCATTTGGATTTTCTTTTATTTCCTGGATGTACAGTAGTTCCTTAGTAGAGAGGAATAGAGGGGCAAGCTCATACTATCTTCCCAGGACTGGAAACCCCCAGGAGTCCAATGAAAGAGACTTGATGTTGACCAGGTTGTAGGAGCTGTGAGAGCCGTGGAGTTGAGGATTCAACTAAAACATTAGGAAAGGGTGTCCAGAAAGGGGCAGCTTAGGAGCTTGGGAGATGACATGAGGGTCCTCCCAATCCCAAACATGGCTGGAAAGATAGATGCCTAGAATGCCAGCAACAGAGAGAGATGCAGAGCCCAGGCATTGCTGCCGAAGGGTGTAGGGCTTTGGTGTGGCACAGTAGGTGTGGTGCGGCGGGGAAGGGAGCAGGGAGGAGAGGACAGACTCCGACATCCCCCACTGACTCCAAAACCAGAAGACAATACCCGGGAGGGAGTGGTGGTGCACTCTACCCTCCTCTACCCCTAGAGTGCAGGCCTCCTCCCTGCCTGCCACAATGGCTGCTCTGATTTCCCTGCCCAAGCGCGAACTGACAATGTGTCATTCATCTGTCTCCGGTGCCTGGCACCGGGGGAGTGGGGGGGAGAGGCATTTTGGACCTGGGCGGAGCAGGAGCTGGGTGGAAGCAATAGCTTTTCAGGAAAGGCAAGGGGTGGGCCTCATCCCTGGAAGTGTGGCGGAGGTGGCTGCCAAGAACCGGGGGAGGCGCACTGCTGCTTCCTTCCTCTATCTGGAGATTCTGCGGGTGGGGATGGGGCGCAGATCACTCAGCTACGGGGGACCCGAGGTCCCCTCAGCCAGCTCACTGGGGTTGCCTTCCCCGCTGTGCCTCACCAGCTCCATCCCCGGTCGCCAGAGAGACGGGAGGAGGTTGCTATGGAGACCGACGACTGCAAGGACCAGCCAATCCCCTCCCGCCTTGGCCGCGGCTCCAGTCCGTCTTTCAGATGGGGGCCTGGCAGAGGGGGGATGGGCGGGGCCGCGGCGCCCTCCCCGCCTCGCGGGCCACGGGGGCAGACGACACCGCCACGCCCCACATCGCCAGGGTGCTTCGTCCCGGTCCCAGGCCCCGCAGCACCCCCGGCTGGCGCCGCCGCGCCCTCTCCCAGCCGCGGGGCGATGCGGCCGACGCGAGGTACCCTCGGCGGGGGGGGGGAGCCGCGGGAAAGGCGGGGTGGGGGGGGAGGCTGCGGGGTGGGGTCGCTGCAGGCCCTCTCGCTGGCTCTAGCAGCTGGGGGGGGGCCGTGACAGGTGGGGGAGGGAGCGCCCCCCCCTCTGCGCCGCAGTGCCTGGCGCGCCGGCGCACGTTCGGGCGCGGGGGGGGTTGGGGGGCGGGTGCTGACGTCATCTTCGCCCCCCCCCAGCTGAGGGGCGGTGGCCGCACAGACTACTCCTGGCGGCGGCACGGACAGACAGACGGACAGACTGAGGAGCCCAGGGAAAGAGGGACGGGTGGGCGCACGTCCCGGCCATGCCCGGGGAGGCCGCCCGCGCGGAGCT
>NW_012267376.1:934351-961785 GCF_000151885.1 Dipodomys ordii | reverse complement strand
CGGGGGCCCCGGGCCCCGCACAGGTGAGGCCGCGGCCGCTCCCCTCTCCGGCCCAGCGCTCCCGGTCCTCTCCTCCGTTCCTTCCCCTTCGCCAGCTCCTCTCTTGTCCGTCCTCCGCTCAGCCCTGCCTCTGGCCGCCCGAACCCTGCCCCCGCCCCGCCAAACACTCAGGATTTCGGGGAGGGGCGCAGGCAGTGCCCTTTGCCAGCTAGAAGCCCAGGGAGGGCCGTGCCCTTAGCCCCTGACCGGGGGCCGTGGAGCTCCACACGCTCCAGGCCCAGGTCCTGCCCGCGCGGGCTGCTGTGCCAACATGACGCCCCATTGTCCGCCAGCTGAGCTGGAAGCCCAGCAGATCCCTTCAGATTGATGGGCACTCTCCCCTCGGGCCTCCACTGCACCCCAGGCTGCGCAGGGCGGGCGAATGGCTAGGCACAGGAGGGAGGAGAACCCTGAGAGCCCAGGGGCTGGCTGGAGAAGGCAGAGCTGGCGCTGTGGGGAGGCGGATGGGAGGCGGTGGGAGGCCTGGAGGAGGTGTCCTAGCTAGATGTCCTACCCTCGACACCCCCCCCAGGTCCCTCCCCGCAGACCACGGAGGTCCTGGAGATGTGGGATCAGCAAACGTGGGTGGAGGCCGGAGGGTCGTCTGTCCACTTAGCCTGGGGCATTCAGAGCCTGGATGGTCCCTGTTGGAGGTCCCCCATGGGTGGTTTGGCAGGACCAAGGGCACCTTGCTGTGGCCTGGCAGAGGTAACACTGCTGCCACCTCTGCTGTTCGTGGCAGACAGACAGTCCAGGCTAGGACTCCCCAGTCCCAGGGTTCTATACTGCCTCTGTTCTGGCTTGTCTGATGACCTTGAAGGAGACAAAGGAAAAACCTTTGGCCTCTCTTTGCCTTTCCATTCTGATCTTGGTCCAGTTCTGTCCGTCCCTGCCCTGGGGTCCAGGCTAGGAGTCAGTACAGAGCCAACAGCCTGGCTTTGGGGCCTCTAGTGACACCCCAGTAGCCACACCCACTCGCAGTATCAAGTGTGCCTCCAGGAACTTGAAGGATCCCCCCACAGCCTCTGGCCACCCCAGCAGCACAACCGTCAGTCAAGGAGTGCACTGAGTGGGTAAGGGTCCCACACCCTGATAGGGGCAGGTGTTGAGGTCTGGCAGGGTGGCAGCCTTCAGCTTTACTTCTCAGCCTGGCTCATCTCTGCTTTGGAGGTGGGAAAGAGAAAGCCAAAGTGCTGGTCATGCTGCTCTATGTCACCAGCAAGCAACATAGAGCGGGCATCGCTGGCAGAGATCTGCAGCCCAGAGCACCCTGGAGCCCGATCCTAAGCATGGCCCCTCCCCCTCTGGGCAGGACTTGGCCTGGGCAGTAGGAAGGCCTTGAGCAAATGCTTTAAAGAGATGTGTTTTGGGCCTCGATCCAGTAGAGAGAAGGATGTTACAGAGCCATTCAAAATGAAGCAAGTAAGCACTTAGAACACACAGGAAACAGAGATAATGTGGAATGAAAACCACAGATGCAAAAGTGAATGTGCAGAATGACCTCAGTGGTGAGAGACAAGGAAGAGAACCCAAAGGAGGGTGCTGCTTGGAGGGGTTGTCTTCCACCTTCCTGAGGCCCACCCTACTTCCTGGTCCACAGTCCTTCATGGTGTGCATGTGGCATGGCTTGTGCTCTGGGGGTGTGGCAGTACAAGGAGGTTTCCTGAGCACCATGTCCTGGGATGGCGTGGGATCCACAGAAGGGCCCTGGGCAGGCCAGGAGGATCTGGCACTCACCACAGAATGGCTGCCACTATGGAGAGGATGTAGCCAGAGGCTCCAACAGACCTTTCTGAACCATCCTGTTTCTATGGGCTCCTTGGCTGTCATCATTGCTCACCTTTGCCCTTCTGGCCAGATGCTCCAATTCAGCCTCCATGGGACATGTCTGTCTCCATCCTCTACAAACGACTATGTGCAGGGCCCCTGCTTCCTTCCCCCTATGTCACAGGAGTGGAGCAGACCCTCTCCAGGTGCCAAAGTCCTGGGGGACAGGAAATGGTCCAGAGAGACAAGACACTTGTCTTGTGGAGAAACCTGGAAATGTCCAGAGTTTTGCAATGGTGAAGGGGGGGAGGGTCCCTGCTCCTGTCATGGGAAGGGGCTGGTACTGCCCAGCAGATTCTCATTGCTCTGTGCACCTACCAAGCCCAACTTAATCACACAAATTACCTGAAAAAGCAATAGTTTTAAAGAGAGAGGGAAGAGAGGAGAGAAAGAAAATAGGGAGGGATATAGATGTACTCTGTGTGTGTATGTGTGTGTGTGTGTGTGTGTGTGTGTTTGTGTGTGTGTGTGTGTGTGTGTGTGTGTGTGTTATGTGTCCTGGGGCTTGAACTTAGGGCTTGGGTACTGTCCTTGAACTTTTGTGCTCAAGGGTAGCACTCTACCATTTGAGTCACAGTTGTGGCTTTTTTGGTAATTACTTGGAGATAAGAGTCTCACAGGCTTTTCTGCCTGGGCTGGCTTCAAATCACGAACCTCAGATCTAAGCCCCTAACTGTCCCTGAGTTTTTATTTTACTGCTCAAGGCTAGTGCTCTACACTTGAGCCACACCTCCACTTCCTGCTCTTTGGTTGTTAATTTGGGATAAATCTCAGGACTTCCCAGCCAGGGCTGGCTTCAAGCCTTGATTCTCAGATCTCAAACTCCTGAATAGCTAGGATTACTGGCATGAACAACCAGTGCTCAGAACTGGATGTACTTTTGCTGAATGTCCTCCCCACCCCCACCCCCCAAAATCCTGGCTTTCTCCCACAGCAACAGTTCCCACAACCTTTCTTTCCACAAAGCACTGTCAGAAGCTCTGCTGGAACTCCTGGAAATTTCCCCTCAAATGCATAGTGCCATTCTCCTTCCTCTCCTCCTGCCCTGACCAGCCCTCCTCTGGGCTACTCTCCTCACCTGCCCTGGCCTGGAGAGAGTCAGGACTATTTCATGTCCTTCTCTGTCTCCACAGATCTCTCCTGTGATGCAGCTGCTGCCATCCTGAAAGGGGACAAACAGGAGCCCCATGCCCTCACCCCAGGGCCCAGCCCCTTGGCCCTCACATTCCTGCCCAGCAAACCAGGTGCCCGGCCCCAGCCTGAGGGAGCCAGCTGGGATGCAGGGCCAGGTGGGGCCCCTTCAGCCTGGGCAGACCCAGCAGAGGGCAGCCCAAACCCAGCACTTCTCCCCGAAGGCCTGCCCCTCCAAACTCTGCCTGATGAGGGCCAGCCCCTCGACGTTCTGCCCCCCAAGGCCTCTCTGCCCACCACCCTGGAGCCCCGGATTGTGATGGGTGAGGAGACATGCCAGGCCACCCCATCACCTAGAGCAGCCTGGCCAACGCTCAGGGACCAGGAGGGTGGGCACACCCATCGGCACCCACCCCCTGAGCTTTGTTCTCAGGATGATCTTCCTGTGCCTTCCCCTACCCCAGACCTCGATGACTACTTTACACCTCCTGCTACCCCTACCAAGACCACCTATGACCTGCTCTCCTGCCCTGGGCCCCAGAGAGACACCTGGGACCCAGAGGCTGAGCTTCTGGATGAGCTGCTAGACTCTAGGCCCACCTCGCCCTCGGGCTCCTACATCACTGCTGATGGGGACAGCTGGGCCTCCTCACCGTCTTGTTCCCTTGGCCTGTTGGCTCCTGCTGAAGGGCTGGACTTTCCCTGTGACATAGGCCTCTCCCCACTGGGGCCCATGGCAGATGAAGGAGAGCCAAGCCCTACCACACCCCCAGAGCCACTGTCTTCTGAGTCCAGCCTCTCCACAGACAGCAGCTCTTCCTGGAGCCAGGAAGGCCACTTCTTTGACCTGGACTTCCTGGCCAATGACCCAATGATCCCCGCAGCCCTCTTGCCCTTCCGGGGCAGCCTCCTCTTCCAGGTAGAAGCTGTGGAGGTGACACCGCTGTACCCAGAAGAGGAAGAGGAGGAAGAGGAGGAGGAGGAGGAGGAGGAAGAGGAGGAAGAGGTGGTAGCTGATGCTCCAATCCCAGATGGAGACTTGGCAGGAGAGGGTGAGGAGGACAGTACATCCACCTCATTCCTGCAGTCCCTGTCTGACCTGTCCATCATCGAGGGCATGGATGAGGCCTTTGCTTTCCGGGATGACACGTCCGCAGCCTCCTCTGACTCTGACTCCACCTCGTACGCAGGAGCAGATGATGACAGGCTGTACAGCACAGAGCCCCACGCCCAGCCCAGCTCCCTACTGCAGGACAGTGCCCAGAAGACAGAGCAGGAGCACAGGGGTGGGACCCTGGGCCCTGAGGCCATCCCTCATGTCTCAAAGGGAGACATTTGTCTCACACACAGCCAGCAATCCACTGCAGAGAAAGCAGAAAAGAGCCTCCCTTTAGTCCACAAGTCCCAGGGTATTGTGGAGCCTCCAATTCTGCAGGCAGCCCAGAACCTCCAGGTGGAGCCAGCTACTAAAGCAATCCCTTGGGTAGGGGGCGAGAGAGAGAGCTCCTGGGCTAGAGAAGCACCTGCCACCAGAGCACCACCACAACCCTACCAGGAGGGGCTAGGCGCTTCCTTAGGCTGGGAGCTCACTGGTACAGAGTCACCGCCAGCTCTGCAAGAAGCCAACCCTGTCTTGTGCCCAGACCTTCTTGAGAACTTGAAGGACAGTAGATTGAGCCTTCCCTCAGGCCCAGAACCTGAGGATGTGGCCACATTGGGGCCCCAGCAAGTTGATGGAGGTGTCACAGCACCCCAGGACTCTTCCTTGGCAGCACTTCCAGACGGAGATGGCACTTCAGCCCAAGAACCCATGGCTGAAGCCACACCAGGGCCCCAGGAGATGGAAGCAAGTGTCATCCTGGCCCAGGACTCTTCTATGGCAGCACTTCCAAAGGAGAACGTCACCTCGGACCCACAGTCCATGACTGTGGCCACACTGGGGCCCCAGAAGACTGAAAAGGATGTCATCCAACGCCCGGACTCCCCTGTGACCATACATCCACTCCTACAAGACTCAGATTCCACCTTAGGCCCAGAACCAGTGCCTGAGAACATTTCCCAGGGCCAAGCAAAGGCAGGTTGCAGCCCAGGGACTACACCAGGGGCCTCAGGGGCCCGGCAAAAGTTAGATGTAGCCTTAGGAGCAAGGCTGATTTTGGAAGAAAAGGATGCAGCTCCTGGAGAACCAGAGTCTCCAGCCTCAACCCCAGCTGAACAAAATAGTCCAGCGTCAGCACCAGAAGCTGCAACTCTCTGGGCACCAGGGAAAGAGGCAAGTCCCACCTTGGGCATGGAGGCCCCCAGGACCCCCAAGCCTGCCTCTGGTGCTGGAGATGAAGTAGCTGAAGGTCTCTTTGCACCTGAGCAGGAAGCATGGCTTGAAGGCCATAATGGGATCGAGACCCACTTGCTTGCAAAGGAGGCCATGGAGACTAAAAACATGGGAGGTGGAGGGCCTAAGCCATCAGCACAGGGACACGGACCTGGAGCAGCAAAGTCAGGGCCTCAAGACTCATGGGAAGCTCCCAAGGCATATTCTGCTGCCTGCCCGGAGGTCAGGCAGGCACACAGCCTGAGCCCAGCTAGAGAAGGAAGGGGCCTCAGCAGCCAGGCCCTCCTGGAAGCCAAACTTCCCATGATTTCCTGCCCAGAATCCCCAGCAAGGGCAGCATGTAGGCCAGACAGGGGCTGCCCCGAAGAGCCTGCTCCCACCTCTGAGAGACAGGAACCTATGCTAGACCCAGGCAGTGGGAAACAGCATCAGACCACCTTCCATGTCCTTGACTCCCCTCCATCACAGACCCCAGAAAACCCTGCCAGGGATCTGCCAAGTATACCCCAGAGTCAGCCTATGGCTCCTGAGCCATCTGCTCCTGGTGTCCTTGCTGGGACAGCCTCACCAGCCCTGGGACCCTCTGCTCCTTGCCTGTGTCCTGGCCCCCAGGAAGACTCTGTGAAAGATGAAGGGGCCTCAGTCTCTGGGGACCTCCAGCTGTCTCAGACTGCTGCTGCTGCCACCTCAGGAACCACAAAGCCTCTGGGGGCCAGGCAGCGGGTAAGCCTCCCACCCCCCTGCCTCCTCCTCAGCCCCAAGGCGGCCCCCAAGGATGCCAAAGACACAGCCAAGAATCTGGTTCCCCGGATCTCAAGCCCCTGCCAAGTGCCTCCTCCCTTGGGAGCCCAGAGCCCATCCAGCCCTGGACGGCACCCAGCCCCTGAGGATGAGACCCAGCAAGAGGATGAGGACAGCCTGGAGGAGGGTGAGGTGGGGTACAGGGTAAAGCTGGACTCTTCCAGGGAAGGCACTGATATCCCAGGGTTGGGGGGAGTGGGGCAGGGACACATCCTCACACCATTCCCCCTTTCTCAGACTCACTGCAGGCCCCAGGCTCGGGCCAGCACTCAGACAGCCATGGGGAGTCGTCAGCTGAGCTGGATGACCAGGACACCTCAGCACCTCAGAAGGCACAGTGCCCAGCCCAGGTGCCTGGCTCAAGGGAGTAGGCAGGTCCTCAGGGTGGGTGGGCCCCCATGCTCACACAGAGGCTCAGCCCCCACCTTTTCACAGGCTCCAACAGGCAGCAGTGAGGCCATCGCCAAAGCCAAACAGAGCCGCAGTGAGAAGAAGGCACGAAAGGTAGGGTGGGGACTGGCTAAGACCCAATGGCCACCCAAGGAGGGCCTTCGGGTCAAGTCTATTAACCTAAACAGCTAAGGTTGTAGTGTCATTAGTGACCCTTGCAGGACCAGCTGACACCTAAGGAAGGACAGCCATCCCTGGTCACCCGGGGAAGTCTGATACTGTCCTCTGCCTCAGGCAATGTCCAAGCTGGGCTTGCGGCAGATCCAGGGTGTCACTAGGATCACCATCCAGAAGTCCAAGAACATCTTATTCGTCATCGCCAAGCCCGATGTCTTCAAGAGCCCTGCCTCGGACACTTATGTGGTCTTCGGAGAGGCTAAGGTCCTGGCTGGGGTTGCAGGGAGGTGGCAGGGCCAGGGTGGTGCACCGGGAGCGGACGGGCTCTGCTGAAGGATTCTGTCCCACGCTATAGATAGAGGACCTGTCCCAGCAAGTGCACAAAGCTGCTGCAGAGAAGTTCAAGGTGCCCTCAGAGGCCTCAGCCCTGGTGCCCGAGTCAGCACCTGGGCCTCGAGTAAGGCCAGCGTGCGAGGAGGAAGAGGAAGAAGAGGAGGAGGAACAGGTAAGGCCCGGCCCCTGCCTGTAGGCAGGTTCCATCCTGTTTCAGGAGGCCCTGCTGGCACCTGGGAGGTGGGCCTGAGGAACCTCACTGTTCCCTCACCAGGTGGATGAGGCTGGGCTGGAGCTACGGGACATTGAGCTGGTTATGGCGCAGGCCAACGTGTCCAGGGCCAAGGCTGTGCGAGCGCTAAGAGATAACCACAGTGATATCGTCAATGCCATCATGGTGAGCATGTGTGGGTCCCCCCTTCCCTCCAGATGCCTCAGCTGTGACAGGGAGAGGCCCACCCTCAATGTGACCCTCTGTACATTTTTCTGCAGGAACTGACCATGTAGCTGCTGGTTGGAAGCTGGTCCATCCTGCCCCTCTCCCAACTCTGCTGCCCAATAAACCAGTGTCGTACCATCACCTTCTGGTGACCCCTCAGAACTTTTCTGTGTCACACTGTCTGCTGTCATCCATTTAACACCCTCTGGTGTCAGCTTGCCACTCACTATGTCCCCTGAAGACCCTCTGGCACTCCCTCATCACCCTCTGCCACCATATCACCCTGTGGCATCCCTCAGGCCCAGCTGGGCTGAGCATCTGCCCCATGTCTTCTCTGCTGGCAAAGGCCAGTGAGTGACCCACGCGCTGGCCACATCGAGGATGGCCATCCTGCTTCTTTTGACTCCACACAGAAAGCCCTGCAAGGCTGTGCTGCATGTGTTTTTGTTGTTGTTATTTGTGTGTGTGTATGTGTTTGGGGGGGGTGGCGCCTGAGACACCTAGGCACAAATAGGCTTTTGCAAGAGGGATAGGAGCCCAGAGGACAGTCTGTGGCTTGTCTTCTGCCTCTCCTGATGCTCCCAGGATAGCTACCTGCACATACATCGAGAGACGGCACTACCAGTGCCCCCGCTGTCCCTGGCTCAGGGTCAGTTCTGACCAAACACACAAAGCGAGACAGGGAAAATTCTCTGTAAAACACTGTCTATAGGGACGTCCTGTTCTGAAGCTATGAAGACAGGGATCTGCCACCCCACCTGCAGGGGGGTTCCCGCAGGACCCTCTGGATACAACTGCGGTACCCATGGAGCCTCGAGGGCTTTACCTCCTCCTCCCTTCCATGATTGCAGAGCCAGCCCCCTGCCTGAGGTGCCGTCTCAGCCCCATGGGCCAGTAAGCTTCTGCATGTGCCCTCAGGTCAAGACAGAGCTGAAGATCTGGCGCAGGGAGAGCCCAGGACACGCTGCCATGGAGTTGCCTTCCTCTCCTCCCTGTATCGGAGGGGTCTGGAGGGCAGAGGCCAGAAGGAAGCCAAAGGGGCTTGGGACAGGTGCTCATTAGGGATAGAGAAAGGATGGGACAAAAACATGGGCAAGGGGACAGAGTTACTTCACACTGCCCGCACCACATGCAAGAGACCCCAGAACATGTGCCCTGCCCCATGCCCACAAAGCCAAGTCCCAATCTCCAGCGTCCTCTGCCTGCGCTGCCCCAGTCCTCTCAACTGGGCCTAGCTCTGGATGCTTTAGGCAGACATGGCCCCAGGACCAGACACCCAACTGACTTAGAAACATGCTTGGCAACTAGAGATTAAATTATTCACATTGTAGTAAACTTCTTTTTAAGGTCTCTGAGAGTTACAAGAGGAACACCATGTGCAAAATTAACAGTTGTCCAGGGCCGGGTCCACAGGACTGGCCCTCCCCGAGCAGGAACACGGTGCCCGGCATGGCTGGGCCTGGAGGACAAGGCACCAGGGTGCGTGTCCAGTGGCAGCTCCCCGCCCCTTCACAGTAGAGGACCTGGCTGCCTGGGGCCTCCTGTGCCTGCAGCCCTTCTCCAGCCCTGGCTGGTGGGAAAGGCTGACAAGAAGAGCTGGGCGTTTCCTCCCAGGAAGGCTTGGGACCATGCAGAAGGTGTACACGGCCCCCATTGCCCATCAGGCCGAGTCCTGGTCCATGCTGCAGCCCAACGCCTCAATGTCGCTACTGATGTCCGAGATCATGCGGTCCCACTCGTCCCCCTCGGAGGGCACAGACCGGTCATCAGGGCTGCCCGTGGTCCTGTTCCCATTGGTGGTGGAGGTGGAGGTGGTACTCAGCGCCCGACGGTGCCTGCCGAAGCTGTCTGTGATGATACCACGGCCGTCCTTCACACCGATGGTCTCCAGAAAGTTCTCAAAGTGTTGGCTGTCCTTCTCGGGGATGAAGGGCCTCAGACCTGCCAACACAGGACCCCAACAGAGCACCCCATGGGTTTCAGACCACAGCTTGCCCTGGGCACAACGTGAAGAACCTAACATCTCATGTGCTGTGCTCGGGCACTGACAGGCAGCCCAGCCCGCTGCCTGTTGGCCTCATGCTTCCTGGCCTTGGTGTGGCACAGGCCTGGGCCCATCCCCTCTCATTTTCAGAACCCCATTTTATAGGTAAGAAAGCCAAAGCCCAGAGCAGCGCTCCAAGCCACCCCCTGCTATCAGCAGCAAGGTGCTGTCCCCAGAGTCAGGCTGCAGGCCAAAGCCAGTGACCTGGACCAGCGTGACCACCCCAACTAGCAATCTGCCCTCACTGTCAGAAGGCTTAGTACCTGGAGTCTCTCAAGACCTCTGAACACTGATGCAAGTGGCCAGGCTGGGCTCCGTCCAGAGGCAATGAGAGCCAGCCCCATGGGAGGGCTTGGTGCCCCCCTATAGCAGAGCTAGAGCCCTGGAGCCCCCAACCTGGCATGCTGTGCTGTCAGCACCTGCAGGGTTTTCAAATGATGAGAAGTGGTAGAGGGCGCTCTGGGGCTGGGAACTGCCTGCCTGGCAGCACAGCATCATGTGGCAATGGGGCAGGGCTCTAAGCAGTGCATATCCCAGGCTCAGTAATTCTAATCTCCTCTCTCCCTCTCTCTCCTCACCCTTTCTACCAGTACAGGGGCTTAAACTCAGGGCTTTTTCTTGCTCATGGCTGGCACTCTACCACCTTGACTACACTTCTAGCTCAGCTTTTGCTGGTTCACTGGAGATGGAATCTCAGACTTTTCTGCCAGGGCTAGCCTTGAACTGTGATCCTCTAGGTCTCTCAGCCTCTTGAGTGGCCAGAATACACCACTGGTTCCCCAGCTACAATTCCAATCCCTTCTCAAAATGAGGCATTCGCCTGAAAGCAAAATGGGGGTTGCTAGAGGTATATTCTGAACTGGGTGCCAGGATCAGGGACCTGCTAGATGACTGACCTAATGAGGCCATGGGGAAAAGCTAAAGGTCAGAATAAACTTCATCTGGCATCTATCTTCCTTCAGCCAGCAAGGAGCCCTGAGCAGGCAGCCAATGATCATAAGGCCAGCAAAAAGGGAAATAAACCTATCTACCTTGTTCTATTGAGAAATAGGTGCCTTAACTAGTTACTGTCAACTCAGTGTTCTGAGTGTTCATAGAAGGAAAAGCCACGGCCATACCATGTCACCGCAATGTGTGACAGAGTTTGTGTAGGTCCAAGCCACAGATGTCTGTGGCAGGCTTGCCAACTACTTGGAGCTAATGCACTGAGTTACTTAATGAAGGCCAGGCCCTTCCACCAGCAATGATGTTTCTACCTCCCCAACCAGCAAACTCTTACATACCATCAGAACCCACTCAGTGTCACTTGCTTGAAAAGCCCTGACTCCCCTGCTGGCCTGTTCACTTGGGTAATAGGATTCTGCTTAGTATACACCTTTCTGCTCCCTGGCAGGGCACCTCAGCCATTATCTTGATGACTGCCATTGCTGATAGATTTTTCCCAGTGGGGACCAGAGGCCCTCCAGGCTCTGCTCACCGAGCAGCAGGAACTTGCGGCTATCTCCATAGAGCTGCCGTAGGCTGATACAGAACTCGTGGATGGAGGCCCCATTGCGGTATTCATGCAGCAGCGCCGCGAACTGCTGGATCTCCTGTGACGACAGCTTGGTGCGCAGCTAGAAGAGCAGAGTGAGCAAGTGTGGGCACCCAACCTCACCATAGCCACTGCCCTGATCCCAAAGCAGGCTCACCCCAATACCAGGGCACCAGGCCAGCGCTGAGGTATAGCACCCACAGGAATCCAGTCCTCAGCCTTGGCTTCGGGTCACCAGAAGAACAGAGGCAAAGCCCAGGGACAGCTCCACGCTCCCAAGCCCACTCTCCCTGAGGGGACTGAGTAGGGGCTAGGGGAACTGGGCAGGGAGCTGGTGCCTCAAGGCAAAGACCAATGCTCTTGGGGCACAAACCAAAGAAGACTGGGATTGTGTGGATAAAACTAGCTAAGATTCTTTGTACATAACCTTTATAATAATAAAAAATAAAACTTTAAATTATAGTAGCACTTATTAAGTAATCCTTATTAAGTAATCCTTATGTTTTCCTACTGTTTTGGGGTTTTTTTTTTTGGCCATAGGACTTGAAATCTGGGCCTGGGCACTCTCCTTCAGCTCGTCAGTGCTCTACCACCTGAGCCACAGTGCCCACTTCCAGCTTTTTTTAATATGTGGTGCTAAGGAATCGAACCCAGGGCCCTCTTGCATATGAGGCAAGCGCTCTACCACTGAGCCACCTTCCCAGCCATTGATTTTGTTATTTTTATCATGTTTGTAGTCTATTATGTCCTGAATAGGTGTGTGTCTCTTTTTATTTTTTTGTTGGTTGTGGGGCTTAAACTTTGTCCCCGAGCTCTTCAACTCCAGGCTAGTGGCTCTACCACTTTGAGCCATAGCACCACTTCTGGTTTTCTGGTGATTAATTGGAGATAGTCTCACAGACTGGGGCTGGGAAGGTGGCTCAGTGGTAGAGCGCTTGCCTTGCATGCATGAGGCCCTGGGTTTGATTCCTCAGCACCACATAAGCAAAAAGAAAAAAGCCGGAAGTGGCGCTGTGGCTCAAGTGGTAGAGCGCTAGCCTTGAGCTGAAGAGCTGAGGGACAGCGCCCAGGCCCAGAGTTCAGGCCCCACGACTGGAAGCAAAAAAAAAAAAAAAAAAAAGTCTCACAGACTTTCCTGCCCAGGCTGACTTTGATCTCAGATCTCAACCTCCCGGGTAGCTAGGATTACCGGTGCCCGGCCAGGTATGTATCTATATCAAAGAAGTATAGCAATAAAAATGGTTGAAGTGATATATATTGATAGAAATAAAATTTGTTATTTGGGAAAAAACAAAACAAAACCACTAGGTCAGATGTGGACCACGCACAGCAGGAGGCATACTTCCCACCCAGGGCCTGTCCCCAGGGTGGTCCAGGCTGCTAGTCTATCTCTCTCAATTCAGGCTCACCAACTCACACCCCCAGAACATCCCAGGGAAAAGCGCAACACTAACAAAAGCAACTAGACAGCCCGCCCACAGCCCAGCGGCTCCGCCCACTACCGTCATCATGTAATCCTGCAGCAGCTCCGTGGCGCTGGTGCTCAACTCGCTCTCACTCACAGTCTTGCCATGGGGTGAAGTCTGCATGCAGAAGGACAGGGGCGGCAGGCCTCCCCCATCCACAGGGTCAGGGAAGCAACTGCAAAGGAACACAGCGAATGGCAGGCAGCTTCCTTACCTCTGCATCCCACACCCACTTCAGGTGCCTGGTGAGAGCTGTGGGTGCCAGGGGCCTCCTATGACCATCCCAGAGGAGAGCTGGTTGGACATGGCTGTGTGTGTGGGGGACAGAGTCCCATCCAGCCTGGTCCTAGGCACTCACAGGACTGGCAAAGGGAAAGGAAGTTCATAGGACAGGGGCCTGGGCAACACTGGAGAGGGGCGAGCAGCTCAGAGGGAGGCCCAGGGGACAGCCTGCATGGGCAGAGGTGAGCAGCTGAACAGGAGCGCGTGTGGCAGAATGGCCACACAGGTGCACACAGCAGCAGGAAGGGATGGAAAGGTACAAAAGACTACTATCCATGGTGCCGTGAGACAGGAGAGGCCAGAGGGTGGCAAGGGCTGTAGAAGTAGGCACAGCATGGGTGCAGTGTCGGCGTGGGACTCTGGGCAACTCGGGGCTGAGGTGGGCCAGGGGGCTGACAACTCAGGGCAATGCCCACGCCTGCCCACCAGGGCCTGGTACACTCACAAAGTGCTAGCCTCCGCATCGTAGGCCTCCTTCATGTCCACTTTCGTGGAAGAGTCATCTGTAAGGACAGGAAAGACACGGGTGACTTTGGGTATAGGCAGGCGTTCCAGCCCTCAGGCACAGTGGCTCACACCTGTAATCC
Organism: Dipodomys ordii; assembly: GCF_000151885.1. NCBI lineage: Eukaryota > Metazoa > Chordata > Mammalia > Rodentia > Heteromyidae > Dipodomys > Dipodomys ordii. The sequence goes on along the minus strand of NW_012267376.1, from coordinate 948,403 downwards.
TAGCCACTCGGGGGACTGAGATTTGAGGATCCCAGTTCAAAGCCAGCAAGAAAGTCCGTGAGACTCTTATCTCCAAGAAACCACTCAGAAAACCAGAAGTGACACTGTGGCTCAAGTGGTGGAGCATGAGCCTTGAGCTGAAGAGCTGAGGGACAGCACCCAGGCCCAGAGTTCAGGTCCCATGACCAACAACAACAACAACAAAAGAGGCTGCTCAACCCTGATGCTGCGTCTACAGAACAGGACCCCAAATTCCTGTAGCATGTCATATACTGTATGCCCATAGCAGGCCTCCCAGACTTGAGGATCCTCCTGGGGATTCCATCCAGTATACATCGTGCTGCAAGCTGAGATGGGGTCCATAGCTGACACACATGGCTCAGGTAACAACAGCTCCTTTGGGGGTGTCAACGATATGCTAACCTAAATCAGAGAAGTCATGTCACTTATCCTAAGTTGCACAGCAAAAACCAGAGCTAGGTAGTCTGACCCAGCCTGGACAGTTCTGAGGCATCCAAAGGAGGCTCCAAAACCCTCAGGCCTATGGAAGTTCTGGTACAAAACAGCTATCTGGGTAATGTCCAACAAATGACTGTGTGGTACTGTGTGGTAGTCTGCTGTTTGCTGCTCCAAAGCCAAGGAAAGTGGCATTGCAACATCAGGACAGACAGCAAGTGAAAACTGTGAATGTGGGGGCCCAGCAGAAGGGAGGATTTTACAGGAGCAGAAGGAAAACAAGAAAAGAGAAAGTGACACTTCCAGCAATAGAAACCAGGGAAGGGAAGGAGGCTGGGCATCAACTGGCCCCAGCAGTGCCCATGTTTGAACCCCAGGAACTGTGCCCTGTTGCCTTACATAGCAAAGGGCAGTTGAGCTTATGGTTTGGAAACCAAATATTCCACAAAAAGGCTCAGACTGCAGGCGTGGGCCACAGCTGGTGGTGCTACTTTGGGAGGATGTTAGCATAGGAATTTAGGCCACTGGGGCTATCCATGGGCTGCTCCTGTCCAGAATCCTCTTTTTTGTTGTTGGTAGTGGGACTTGAACTCAACTCAGGGCTTAGGCACTGTTTCTGAGCTTCTGTGCTCAAGGCTAGCACTCTACCACTTTCAGCCACAGCTCCACTTCCAGTTTTCTGGTGATTAATTGGAGATAAGGATTTCATGGACCTTCCTAGCCAGGCAGGCTTTAAACCGCAATCCTCTTATCTCAGCCTCCTGAGTAGCTAGGATTACAGGCATGAGCCACCAGCTCGCAGCCAGGGTCCTCTTTGTTTTGTCTCTGAATCTTGGCTGCAGTGAGGTAAGCAATTTTGTCTCTCATGCTGCCCCTCCATGATGTTCTGCTTTACCATGGTCCAGAAACAATGGAGCCAGTGACTGAAAAGTTTTTAGGGGGCTGGGAAGGTGGCTCAGTGGTGGAGTGCTTGCCTCACATGCATGAGGCCCTGGGCGATTCCTCAGCACCACATAAGCAGAAAAAACGAGACGAGGCGCTGTGGCTCAAGTGGTAGAGTGCTGGCCTTTAGCTGAAGAGCTCAGGGACAACGCCCAGGCCCAGAGTGCAGGCCCCACGATTGACCAAAAAAAAAAAAAAGTTTTTAGCCTGTTTGTACTAGGGCCTAGACTCATGGCCTTGTGCTCTTAATTGGCTTGCTTACTCATGGCTGGTGTTTTACCACCTATACCATGCTTTCAGCCCAGCTTTTTGGTGGCTAATTGGAGACTGAATCTTGCACTTTTCTGTGCAGGCTGGCTTCAAACCTTGACCCTCTGAGTTTAGCCTTTGAGTAGCTAGCATTACAGATGTGAGCCACCAGCACCCAGCTCCTTCCTTTTACACTATTTCAGGTATTTCTCGGTGATTAAAAAGTCTCTAGCACAGGTTCTAAATGTGGCAGGGGGATGCTGAGATGTGACTACAGAAAACAGCAGAGGCCAGGTGACAAAAGAGAAGATGGGGAAGGCATGTGGGAACTTCTGCAAGGTGGAAAGGGCAAGCACCCTATGGACGCAAAGCCGCTTTGGCCACTCACAGGGCTAGGAGCACATGTACGCTGTTGAGCTGCTCCCTCTGCCCACGTGTCCCTCAGAAGAATAAAGCCAGCAGGCAGGAGAGTAGTTTGCTGTGTGGGGGGGGGGGGGGGAGGGGGGAAGGGGGGGGAGGGGGGAGGTCTGTGTGCACATGGGGTGCACGTGCAGCCCTTAGAAGGCCTCAGGACAGGACAGCAGGCAAGGAGACCCACTTGGCACCCAACAGTGGATTTACAAGTACAATTCCCTTACAAGAACATGCACAGCAGGACATAGAATCTGTATACTTTTTCAGTTAAAAAAATACATCTAGGCGCCGGTGGCTCACGCCTGTAATCCTAGCTACTTTGGAGGCTGAGATCCGAGGATCACAGTTCAAAGCCAGACCGGGCAGGAAAGTCCATGGGACTCTTATCTCCAAGAAACCACTAGAAAACCGGAAATGGCACTGTGGCTCAAGCAGTAGAGCGCTTGCCTTGAGCTGAAGAGCACAGGGACGGTGCCCAAGCCCAGAGTTCAAGCCCCACAACCAACCAAAAGAAAAAACAACAACAAAAAAACTCAACTGGAATTTTAATGGCCAATGGCCAAACCAAACGTGGAACTGCTTGTTACCCTGGTCAATCTCCAGGCCTCCACCTGCAAACCAGGAATGAAGGGGGCTGCTCTGTCATTGGTGATAAAGGGCTCCAAGAAGCTGGGTATGGAGCATCACTGTGAGGTGAGGCCAGCTTGGGGCCAGAGGGGCTTTAGTATCAGTGACAACAATTTGGGATGGGGGGGGGAGGGGGGGCGGGAGAAGGAATGGAGACAGGTAGCAGAGCCTCAACCTAGGACTGGGACTCACACTTACCCAAAGGACTCCTTGAGTTTTGTGAACACAGAGTGCCCTTTCTACCTGTGCTTACCAAGGAAGGAGCAAAGACAGGGGTTCTTCTTCAGGAAAAGAAACCTCAGGCAACAAGCTACACTGTTTCCAATATCTTTGCATGCCTCTCATTTGTGTAAGCTACCAATCCTTAATGAGCAATAGAGTATATAAAACCAGGTGCTGGTGGTATTGAGGAGACCTAAATCCAGCAAATGTCATACAGGAAGTGTTGGGCTGGGAATGTGGCTTAGTAGAAGAGTGCTTGCCTAGCATTCCTCAGCACCATATAAAGAGAAAAAGTCGGAAGTAGCACTGTGGCTCAAGTGGTAGAGTGCTAGCCTTGAGCAAAAGAAGGTCAGGGACAGTGCCCAGGCCCTGAGTTCAAGCCCCAGGACAAAAATAAATGAACAAATGTTTATTAGTTAATTAATTAAAGGAAGTATTTCATGGACTAATAGATGCCTGAGTGCACTTGGCAGCGAGCTGCGATGGAATGTGCGGAGGTGCTCCAGCGGTGGGGCCTGAGGAGCCTCTGGTTCTTCCCACGCCCCTCAGCCTCAAGCTCAGAAGCAGCCCAAGGGGTTCTGGGAGAAGCCTTCCACTGACAGCAACCAGGCTGGGTGTGCTGGAAGGAGGTTTCCTGAGAAACCTGCTCAGCCTTCCTGGTTTCCCAGCATGCCCCTGCCAGGAGAAAATGCATTCACAGTGCCTGAACTCTACTGCTGCTTTCACTTAACATACCGCTGTGCAGGGACAGGTGATGGGTGGGTGTGGAGGCGCCATCAAATATGGCTCGGTCCAGAAAGTCGATGGTGGACTCCGTGTAAACTATCTGGAAGACCTGGCTGAGCAGGGAGCACAGCTCTTCCGCGGCAACCTGCAGTGGGCAGAGAGTAGCAGCTGCTGTGTTTATGACCAGGGCCACATACATACGAGGCTTCCAGACATAAATACTAATGGGGAGCAGACACTGAGTCAAAGGTGTCCACATGGCTGTCAGAAAAAGAATTATCAGTGAGCCACTCCAGGACTCTCTCTGGGACAGATAGAAGCTAGAGACCTGGGTTCCCATAGAAGACCCAGGGGTCAGCAGCCAGCTCTGCCTCCTCTACCACTTAAGTGGCCCATCAGCATCCTCCCCAGGCCTCAGCAAAGGGAGGAGGCCACCAGCACCTGTGAATGCAGTTATGTATAAGGGACACCATGTGGTGGGACATGGGGGAGCAGCTGGGCATGGCTTTGGCCTAGGGAGGATATAGTATACAAAGAACTGCTTGGTACAGCACCAAGGCTGAGAAACACAAATGAGAGGATACTCAGAGTGGACAGTCACACATACAAAGAATTAAAAGGTATGAGATGGTTTTCCAAGGCCCAGTAGCCACTGGGTGGCTAAGAGGAGCTTGTATCTGAATCTATAGGCCCATCCTAACCCACATGTCCCTTTATACCATCCTGCCTGCGGACATGGAAGATCTGCAAGCCCGGCTCATACTACTGGGCAGGTCACCACGCCCTGGCCTATCTGTCGGTGTGGGGGAGGGAGGTGACCTGAGGAAAACAATAAGCAAAGGCTCAGCTGGCCATCTCAGGGTCGGAGGGAGAGGGCTGGAGGGCAAGGGTCAGGCAGAGAAGGGGCTGTCCGTGGTCAAGGCCAGGATAAGCAGTGGGTGTGGTTATAGATGGGACCCAGGTTAGAATATGGGCAGGGCCTGAGCAGATCTAGGGGTAGGGCCTGGTCAGGGATGGGCCAGAGTAGGGGAAAGTGCTTGGGTCAGCGCAAGGCAGATGAGGAGGAAGGGCTAGCTGTGGCCAACGCAGAGCCTGGTTAGAGGTAGTAGTGGGCTGTGGGCAGAGCTGAAGGTAGTCGACCATGGACAGAGAGATTGGGGCTACGGATGGGCTAGCAGGAGGTCTCACCTTGCTCTCCATGGCCAGGATGACCAGGCAGCATGCCTCCACTGGCCCCACTGCACACTCCGACAGGGAACCTGCACTGAGGCCACGGGAGCTTTCTGCACACAGACTCTGGCTGGGGGAGATGCCAGGGTCCTGGGCTGAGAAGAGACAGCACATCAGGTCAGCACAGCATGACAATGAGGCACCAGCCTCTAAGCCTTGGGCTCAGGAATCCACCAAGGCCCCTCCTACCCACGCATGAACTGAGAGCTCCTGAGGGCAGTTCACCTCTGCAGCACCAGCTCTCAGAAGACCGCAGAGCTTAACGGGTGAGCTGGAGTTGGGGGTCCTAACCAGACTTCAAGGCCAGCATTCTACCTGGGGCTCTACTATGCTTTAGTGAGAGCAGCAGCATATGGCTGCCTGGGGAGTGGAGGCTTTCCAGGAGGAGGGGACTAGAGACTGGTCCCAAGCAATGCATCCCTCAGGTGCCACGGTGTCAGGAGACCAGGGCCCCACGGCTGACCACAAATACTTCTTTGCTGCACTGGGGGAGGGCAGGGCAAATTCTCAGGGCAAACAGGCAGCAGCACCAGCATAGAGTTCTAGAAGCTGTCTCTGAGTGTCATGAATGTCCTGGACATACCTTAGCCCACAGTCCCACTCCACACCTGTCTACACCTTAGTCCATAGTCCCACCCCACACCCTCTACACTTTAGCACACAGCCTCAGTCCGCACCTGTCTATGCCTTAGCCCAGGCCCCAATCCATGCCTGTCTACACCTTAGGCCAAGGCCCCAGTCCACACCTGTCTTCAGGACCACCAGGTGTGTTGCATCATCTCGGACGTAGGAGACAGCGGCGATGTCATGAATAGGCACCCTGAGGATGATGTCCTCCCCATCCCTCCAGGCCAGCTTGACATTGTAGGCAGACAGGCTGAGCACAGCATCATGCTCCTGTGTCAGGTGTCCAGGCAGTTTGCGGGCTCGCTAGAAAGAACCATAGGGCATCAGACATGGTGGACCCGCTACCTCGGGCTCTTCCACAGCAGCACTGCTGGCTGAGTCACATGCGTGGCCGGCTCTGAGTGAAAAGAGTGCTGTCCACCACAGCACAGCGGTACTACTCCAGCGACACCAATGTGCTCAACCCAGCATGGTCTGGAAAAACTAGGGACTGGGCCAAAACCACACAGAGTAAGTCTAAGCACAATGGTAGACAGAAATGGCCCTATGGCCAAGAGCCCAGAGGACCCTTAATGTGGTGGAACTGACCATCCTAGCCAAGAGGAGGTGGAGGGCAGAGGCAAGCCAAGGGGCAGGACAGTTACCTTTGCATTATCTATGAAATGCAGGATTTCAGTCCTACTGGAGGGATTCAGGTATCCTGGTATGGACGTTAACTGACCTAAATACTGAGAGAGAAGAGTGCAATGAGAAGCAGGAGAGATGTGGAGCCAAGACAATCACTATCATGACAGAATATATACCAAGTTCCTCATCCTCCAGGCCTGAGTTCTGCAGAGCTCCGTCTCAGCTCTAGAAGATGAATCTCCCTGAACTGATAACCCTCCCACAATCCCTACATCCCTACATTCAAGGTTATCACTATAAATCCTGAAAGAACACCCCAAACCGTTGCAATAAAATCTGTCTGAACTGGCAGAACTAGAAACAAGAGCACCACAAACAGTTCCACAAAAAATACACTATAAAGCACACAACTAAGTGTACACAAATAGAGAAATGAAGTGCTCTGATTTGAATGGGACTCCCCAAATTCCTGTGTTGGAAACTTAATCCCCAACACAACAGTGTTGGTGAGGTGATCAGGTCATGAGGAACTAGTATCATTTACAACAAAGTGGTTCCTAATAAAAGGATGAATTTGACCCACTCCCCACTCTCTTACTCTCCTTTTTGTTTGAGAAAAGGCCCTGTTGGTCTTGAACTCACAATGTAGTTCTGGTCCAGGCTATCCTCAAACTCAGGATCCTCCTACATCCACTTCCTGAGTGCCATAACCACCCAGGGCTTCTCTTACCCTCACAGAAAGGCCCTCACCAGACACAGCCCCTTCATCTTGGATTTCTCAGCCTCCAGAACCAAGAATATGTTTGTATTCCCTTGATTACCAGTCTGTGACATCCTATTGTTCAGCAAAGCTTGATGAAATGGCTTTGATCTAGAGGGCTATGTATGGCAGCTCTGTGTCTGGTATGTTCACTAGACCCCACAAACACAATGTTCTTAATGGCTTGACTTTTTTTTTTTTTTTTTTGGGGTTTTTGGTATCTTCCTAGAAGACTTCCATTTGGGGGAATAGAGAGGGCTTTCGACAGGGCCTAGGCATGAGTCATGGTCTAAATGCTTCAGCTCCCAAAGTGCTGGAATAAGAGCAGACTTTTGTTCTAGAGGTGATGTATACAGCAGGGTTACCTTTACATATCCTGGGTAATAAGTACGTTTCTTTCCTTTTGCTTAGTATCATCTGTTCTCTCCTCTGTTATTCTGCCCCTCCCATCTCTATCCATGGGTTGCTTGGTTCACTTTCATCAATAGAACAGACTTCTTTTTTTTTTTTTTTTTTTTTGGGTTTGGGCTGGGGCTTGAACTCTGGGCCTGGGCGCTGTCCCTCAGCTCTTCAGCCCAAGGCGAGCGCTCTACCACTTGAGCTACAGCGCCACTTCCGGTTTTCTGGTGGTTTATTGGAGATAGGAGTCTCACAGTCTCTCCTGCCCGGGCTGGCTTTGAACCGAGATCCTCAGATCTCAGCCTCCTGAGTAGCTAGGATTACAGGCATGAGCCACCAGTGCCCGGCAATAGAACAGACTTCTTGTATTTAACATTTGTGTCATTCCTTAAACCATACATGTATGTATGACCTTAATTGTGAAATGGTAACCCCTCTGAACACAACCTCAGTAACAATATAATTGTATTAAACTGGCCCTGGTGGCTCATGCCTGTAACCCTAGCTACTCAAGAGGCTGAGATCTAAGGATCATAGCTCAAAGCCAGCCCAGTCAGGAAAGCCCATGCAATTTTTATCTTCAAATAACCACCAAAAAGCCAGAAGTAGAACGGTGGCACATATCCTTGAGCAAAAAAGCTCAGAGACAGTGCCTAGGGCCTTGCCTGAGTTCAAGCCTCATGACCCCACCCTCTCCCCCCAAAAAAGTGCTGGGCACCTGTGGCTCACACCTGTAATCCTAGCTATTCAGAAGGCTGAGATCTGAGGATTACAGTTGGAAGCCAGTCCAGGCAGGAAAGTCTATGAGACTCTTATCTCCAATGAACCACTCAGAACAAACCAGAAGCAGCACTGTAGCTCAAGTGATAGAGCAGAGCACTAGCTCTGAGCACAAAGAAGCTCAGGGACAGCACACAGGCCCTGAGTTCAAGCCCCAGGACAAGAAAAAAAAAAAAAAAAGATGGTGGTTGGGTACTGGGTACTGGTGGTTGGGTACTGGGTACTGGTGACACACACTTGAAACCTACCTATTAGGGATGTAGAAATCAGGTATCAAAGTTTGAGAACAGTTGGGCAAAAGCTTTTTTTTTTTTCTTTTTGCTTATGTGGTGCTGGGGAATCGAACCCAGGGCCTCATGCATGCAAAGGCAAGCGCTCTACCACTGAGCCACCTTCCCAGCCCCATGGGCAAAAGCTTTCATCCTTGCTATACAGGAGACTAAAATAGGGAGATCACTGTTCCAGGTCAGCTTGGACAAAAAAGTTTACAAAACCCCATCTCAAAACAAAAAGCTGGCTATGGTGGTACAGCAGCTGTAAACAAAGTGTAAATAGAAGCATTGTGGTCCGGACTAGGCCAAGCAAAAAAGAAAGCTACCTCAAAAATAATCCAAGCAAAAAGGGTGGCTCAAGTACAAGTGACCTAGCAAGTACAAGGCCCTGAGTTCAAACTTCAGCGTCACAAAGAATAAAGGAATAAAAATGTAAATGCCATCTAACATGTAAAGTTGTTTCTAACATGTAAAGTTGTTTCTCTCAACCTTACAACAAGAAAAGCTGGCAAGCTGAAAATCAGATCCATATAGTTCAAGTCTGCTCCCCAAGACAGGTACATGTGAAGAATCACACCTCCCCAGGAATAGCAATCTTGCAGAGAGGACTAGGCAGGGCAGAGCATCGACCTGCTTGAGATAAAGACTTCTGGGGGTGCTGGGCGCTGGTGGCTCACGCCTGTAATCCTAGCTACTCAGGAGGCTGAGATCTGAGGATCACGGTTCAAAGCCAGCCCAGACAAGAAAAGTCCATGAGACTCTTATCTCCAATAAACCACTAGAAAACCGGAAGTGGTGCTGTGGCTCAAGCGGTAGCGCTCTCCTTGAGCTGAAGAGCTGAGGGACAGCGCCCCCTGCCCAAAGTTCAAGCCCTACAACCAACAACAACAACAAAAAGACTTCCGGGGGGCGCAGTCATGGGGGTTCTCAGGGTGAAAACTAGAGAAAAATTTTGTGTTTCTAGCAAGAAGAAAAGAAACTGATAAAACACCACCATGAGTATTATAAATAGATGGCCCCAAAGCTGCTGTTGAGGAAAACCCACAAACGCTCAGGACACCTAACTCTAAAATTACTCCAATTTACCCATCTCACCGAACAGTAGGTCTGAGCACCCATAGCTTAAAACCCCAGGGAGCAGACTACACTGCTGTCATAAAATCACTGCTATACACACTAACACTGCTCACTAAAACTTTGTCTCTAATACTGCAGGTGTTGGACTCATTTTTGTCCATACCATCATCTAGCTTATGCCAAAAAATGCAATATTTCAACAAATCTAAAACATTCACTTTGTCACTTCAATTAAGCACATTATGTGCCCTTTTACTTTGCTTTTAGGGCATCGTTTACTTTTTTTTTTTTTTTTGGTCCGATCGTGGGGCCTGAACTCTGGGCCTGGGCGCTGTCCCTCAGCTCTTCAGCTCAAGGCTAGCACTCTACCACTTGAGCCACAGCGCCACTTCCGGCTTTTTTCTTTTTGCTTATGTGGTGCTGAGGAATCGAACCCAGGGCCTCATGCATGCAAGGCAAGCGCTCTACCACTGAGCCACCTTCCCAGCCCTGGAATCGTTTACTTTGTGTGTATGTGTTGGTACTAGGGCTTAAACTTAGGAACTCACACTTCCTCTTGGCTTTCTCGTTCACAGCTGGTATTCTACCACTTGAATCATGCTTCCAGTGCAGCCATTGCTTTTTGGGAGGTAGATTTTCACAAAACATCAGATTATATGATTTTTAATCCAACTGACAATGATACAGGATTGACTAGAACTTCTCCACATCAACTGAGTTGTGCAACATATATGTGGGAATTAAATTTTTGATTTTGCAATCACTGATCAGGGCTCGCGTCCAGCTGTTGTCTTAGTCAAGGGTCTGAGGAATCACTACCACCCTGAGTCCCAGTAACATGCATTTCACAGTGGCCTTCTGGAGACAATGCTTAATTCAAAGAAGTGACTTGAGCAGAGAGAGCCTTGGGTGTTTACCACCACAACCAGCACCAAACTCTTCACTGGAAGGGAAAGCTGGCCACTCACAATGAACTCACTTGAGCTGACCACTGGAGGACAACCAGTCACTCCCATGCTGAAATCAATGTTGAAGGGCTCTGGAGTGATAGAGGGCGGCCCCAGGGCCTAGATTCTCGAAACACTGGATATCATGTGTAGGTAGCTGGCTAATTAACTGATCAGGTAATATTTGTTTTCAGTCACTTGCCAGTTGCTATTATTTTTGTGCTGGTTATGATTTCACAAACTCCTAGACAGTTACCAGCAAGGTGCAGGTGGCTCACGCCTGTAATCCTAGCTACTCAGGAGACTGAGATCTGAGGATCTTGGTTCAAAGCCAGCCTGGGCAGGAAAGTCCATGAGACTCTTATCTCCAATAAATCTCCAGAAAACCGGAAGTGGCACTGTGGTTCAACTGGTAGGGTGCTTGCCTTGAGCTGAAGAGCTGAGGGACAGCACCCAGGCCCAGAATTCAAGCCCCACAACTGGGGGAGAAAAAAAAAAGCCAGCTTAGGCAAGAAAGTATGTGAGACTGTTATCTCCAATTAACCACCAGAAAACCAAGAGTGGAGTTATGGCTCAAAGTGGCAGAGTACTAGCCTTGAGTAAAAAAATCTCAAACAGCACGCGGTCCTTAAATTCAAGCCCCACTACCACACAAGAAAGAAAAAAAAACAGACTAAATACAAGCAAGTTCTCCTCTTCGCCCCGCCCCCTCCCCTCTGGATGACCTCCCCATCTGCCCAGACAAATCTGCTTGGCCTCTGGGATTCCCTGAGCAATACTCACCTATATCCAGTGTCTCTTGGGGTCACACCTACCCAGCCCACACAACTAAGACAGCCACATGAAAGCCACTTGAGGTCCCAGCTACAAGAGACACAGCCATGATGAAAGAGAGCAAGGAGACACTGGACCCACCAGTCAGCAGATCAGTCAGCAGAGGTAACAATGAGACAGAAGAGTCCTCTGGCTGAGCTCCCAGGAACCCTCCCCACTCAGTACTATCCTGCTCACACACTCCACGCTGGTGCTCTCCCCTCAGGCACTCACTCCTGTTTGGAGGATGAGGTGAGGGAACAAGAAAAGTACTTTGTGGGGCCTGAACTCTGGGCCTGGGCGCTGTCCCTCAGCTCTTCAGCTCAAGGCTAGCACTCTACCACTTGAGCCACAGCGCCACTTCCGGCTTTTTCTGCTTATGTGGTGCTGAGGAATCGAACCCAGGGCCTCATGCATGCAAGGCAAACACTCTACCACTGAGTCACCTTCCCAGCCCTCTTTTTTTTTTTTTTGCCAGTTGTGGGGCTTGAACTTGGCCTGGCACTGTCCCTGACCCTCTTTGTGCTCAAGGCTAGTGCTCTACCATTTGAGCCACAGCACTACTTCCAGTTTTTGAGTGGGTTATTGAAGATAAGAGTCTCAAAGGGATTTTTCTGCTTGGAATGGCTTCAAACTGCAATCTCAGCCTCCTGAGTGACTAGGATTACAAGCATGAGTCACCAGCACCCAGCTGATAAGTACATTTTTATGCTGGCCCCCTATCCACCTCTCCACAGCTTAGTCTTGACAGGCTTCCACGGCTTACCTTATGAGGAGCAGGCTGCATTGAGATCTGAAATAGGGAGAGCTGGGTCCATACTGGAAAGCCTCAGTATGCAGACTTCTGAAGAGTCTGAATATAGACACTATTCAGCCAATGATTGGAGCCAATCCTCCCTTGTTAGAAAACAGTCCCCCAGGGGCTAGTAAGGTGGCTCAGTGGTAGAGTGCTTGCCTTGCATGCATGAGGCCCTGGGTTCAACTCCTCAGCACCACATAAGCAGAAAAAGCTGGAAGTGGAGCTGTGGCTCAAGTGGTAGAGCGCTAGCCTTGAGCTGAAGAGCTGAGGGACAGTGCCCAGGCCCAGAGTTCAGGCCCATGACCCACAAAAAAAAAAAGAAAGAAAGAAAGAAAGAAAAAGAAAAGAAAGAAAGAAAACAGTCCCCCAATACTCCTTGGTAGGAAATGACAGGCATCAGATGGGCCTATGTGTGCCCCTCTTGGCTATAAGACCTGTCTGCTATATTCCTCCACAGAAGAATACTAAGCTGATGAGTGTGTCTCCATTAAGGTACACCATACTTAATACTCTGAGAAGGCACACAGGGTGCTTCAATCTGCAGTGATGGCTCCCAGGAGCACAGCCAGAGTGAAGGCTATAGGCGGACCATGAATTGCCTGTCAGAAGGCTCAGGGGACACCCTGGTATGGACCTAAAAAATGACAGGATATCCACCAGGTCCTAGGTGCTACAGGAGATCTGAAAAATGTTCCAACCACCATGGCATTATGGAGTATTTGGGAAGGGATGTGTGTGTGCCCGAGACCTTCTGGGCTGGCCACCTTTTGGCAGGGGAAGCTAATGGTGGGAAGTCCATATGCAGAACTGGGCTCTCCAGGAGCAAGGGAGCCAATAGAATTCTGGAAAAGAAGAAGCTAGAGTGTTGAGTCACTTACAAATAGCAACTTGGAAATGGCAGTGGAGCATCTTAGGTGCAGTGTTGGAGGTAGCTCATAAATGCTGGTGTTCCTAATGGCAAGACCGAGTCCACACAGCACTGCTGAACATGTATATCTTTGGAGGGATAGTCAGTCATGGGGCTTAAACTCAGGGCCTGGGCACTGTCCTTGAGCTCTTTCCTTAAGGCTAGAGCTTGGCCACTTTGAGCCACAGCTCCACTTCTGGTTTTTGAGTATTGGAGATAAGAGCTCGAGGGGACTTTTCTGCCTGAGCTGGCTTCAAATCATGATCCTCAGATCACAGACTCCTAAGTAGCTAGTATTACAGGTGTGAGCCACCAGCACCCAGCTTGCAGAACATATTTAACAAGAGCAAAATAGAATATGCAAGTGCCAGTGGCTCACTCCTGTAATCCTAGCTACTTAGGAGGCTGTGATCTGAAGATCCAAGTTCAAAGCCAGCCCAGGAAGGAAGGTCTTTGAGACTCTCATCTCCACTTAACCAACAAAAAGCCAGAAGTACAGCTGTGGCTCAGGTGGAGTATCACCAGCCTTGAGAAAAGGTTAAATGATATCATAGAGATTTGGCCCAAAGTTGAAGTTCCACTATCAGTGTACACATGTACACACGTGTACATACACACACACACACACATACACACACACACACGAGGGCTGAGTTTGTGCAATGAAAACATCACTCCTTGACTGTTTTCAGATCTGTTGTTCTACAGCACAGTAACTACAGTTAACAGTCTTTTTGGTGGTGCTTCTGGGACTTGAACTCAGGGCCTGGAAACTGAGATTTTTTTTTTTTTGCTCAAAGCCATTGTTCTACCATTTGAGCCACAGCTCCACCACTGGCCTTTTGGTGATTAATTGAAGGTAAGAGTCTCACAGACTTTCTTGTCCCAGGATTACAGGCATGAGCCACAGGTGCCCAGCTTAAGTCATTCACTGTATATTCCAAAACCACTATAAGAAAGGATGCACAAAGCTACCAACACAAAGAAATAATCAGTTTGGGCTGGGAAGGTGGCTCAGTGGTAGAGTGCTTGCCTTGCATGCATGAGGCCCTGGGTTCGATTCCTCAGCACCACATAAGCGAAAAAAGCTGGAAGTGGCGCTGTGGCTCAAGTGGTAGAGTGCTAGCCTTGAGCTGAAGAGCTGAGGGACAGCACCCAGGCCCAGAGTTCAGGCCCAC
>NW_012267376.1:929122-933821 GCF_000151885.1 Dipodomys ordii | reverse complement strand
GGGAGGGTCCAGTCGTGGGGTCTGAACTCTGGGCCCAGGCACTGTCCCTCAGCTCTTCAGCTCAAGGCTAGCGATCTACCACTTGAGCCACAGCGCCACTTCCGGATTTTTTTCCCCCTGCTTATATGGTGCTGAGGCATTGAACCCAGGGCCACATGCATGCAAGGCAAGCGCTCTACCACTGAGCCACCTTCCCAGCCCTGTGAGATTCTTATCTCCAATAAACCACGAGAAAACCAGAAGTGGCGCTGTTGCTCAACTGGTAGAGCTCTAGCCTTGAGCTAAAGAGCTGAGGGACAGCGCCCAGGACCAGAGTTCAAGCCCCATGACCAGCCAAAGAAAAAATAAAAAAAGCACCAACAGTACCCCCAAAGAAATGTAATTATTATTTATTCATTAAAAATAATTTTAAAATGTTTCTTGAAAAGGTGAAGATCTGCTTTTTCAGTTTACTTTCTGATTCTACTGAGTATGGCCATTTGGATATTTGTTACAAATAATGTAATTTCCCTGTCTTATTATCTATCTACAAAACCTCAGAAAGGTTCCTTGGCAACTTTGGTTTTGCTCTGGAGAAAAGCTGATTGGACCAAGAGCAGCTATGACAGGAAGCGGCTATCCTGGGGATGCAGAAGGCACAGCAGCTGTGAAGTAGGAAGCCAGAGGCTGGAACCAAATCCAGTTGAGAAGATGTCCAATGGGCTACCAGAATTAGAGTCCTGTGGAAAGGGGGTTGTCTGGAGGACTAGATAGGATATACCTTGGAGGTGGTCTCTAAAATGTGAAAGTATGGCACTGATGCAGAGTCAGGAAAGGTTCTCTAAAGCGATGCACTGACCCCTGCTGCCCTCAGGAGGGTCTAGAGCCTGACAACAACAACCCATTGGGTATGCCAGACAATTACAATTCTGTGATGGAGTCTAAGAGCCATTATCATAGAACTGCGGGCACACCTAGGGAGAGACAGGCCCCACCCGCACACGGGCCTCCCAAGTTGCACACAGCCTGGATGCTTTCTGGCTCCAGGGGATATGGCCACGCCCCTTTCCCTTTCACCTCTCCCTCTGGCCAATGAGGTTTTATGCCACGTTTATATTTTGTGGTACCTTGTATCACCCAGGAACTCTCTCCTGATACCATAAGTAGGTGTTGCAGGTAATCAGTGATGATTTCTGGGATTGTGGTAATGTGACCACCCTACTTCCCATGGTCCCAGCCTGGGGATGTCCAAAGAAACCAGACCTAAAATATTGATTGCAGCCAAGAAAAAATTCTAAGAATATCAGCAGAGGATCAGTCCTGATGTCACTATAGGAGCAAAGAAGGAAAGAATTAAAAAAGACGGTAACCTTGAGACAACCATTGCTGGTGATTCTAAATTCATCTGCTGCTCCTGCTGAACCTGCAAGTATACCTCCACCCCACCCCTACCCCCTATCACTAGCATGTCCAATCTCATGGCTGAGACCAACAGCCTACTACAACTCTTTTTTTTTGTTGTTGTTGGTCGTGGGGCTTGAACTCTGGGCCTGGGCGCTGTCCCTCAGCTCTTCAGCTCAAGGCTAGCGCTCTACCACTTGAGCTACAGCGCCACTTCCAGTTTTCTGGTGGTTTTATTGGAGATAGGAGTCTCACGGTCTTTCCTGCCCGGGCTGGCTTTGAACCGCGATCCTCAGATCTCAGCTTCCTGAGTAGCTAGGATTACAGGCGTGAGCCACCAGCGCCCGGCCCTGCTACAACTCTTATGTCTAGGTCTCTATCCTACATGCAGGGAAGGCATCCCATCTGCTAACATGATGGCTCTGGAGAATAGCTCCAGACTCTAGCTAAATGAGCAGCAAGATGGAGGAACTGACAAAACTGAACAAAACACTATGGATCAACTGGAACACAAAAGGGAATGCTAGCAGAAGTTGGCAATGAGAAGGGGGACAATTGAGATCCTGGTGTCTGAGAAATTAAGACACGTCCTAGCCCACACACAGCTGGAAAGCACAGAGAAAACAGACAGCATGTGGCAGAGGTAGATGTGACCCTTCCATGTCCACACAGCTGAAACAGGTGACAAATACAAAGCTGGCCAAACACAAAAAAGGCAATGAGGACCTGAAGGAGAACTCAGAACTGGAGGAGAGACTGGCTCTCTTATGGAGAAGGACATGTAGCTTGGGATGAAGGAGAAGCAGAACGAGGCACAAGTGTTCCTGTTACAATTCTCTAGAATCTCTGAACCCCTGTACAGCAATGGCAATCACAGCAAGCCAGTGAAAAGCAGGCATAGATGAAAATACAAGTAGAGAAATTGAAGGAGGGCTGGGAAGGTGGCTCAGTGGTAGAGCGCTTGCCTTGCATGCATGAGGCCCTGCGTTTGATTCTTCAGCACCACATAAGCAAAAAGAAAAAAGTGGCGCTGTGGCTCAAGTGGTAGAGCGCTAGCCTTGAGCTGAAGAGCTGAGAGACAGCGCCCAGGCCCAGAGTACAAGCCCCAGGACTGGACCCAAAAAAAAAAAAAAAATTGTGGAGAAATTGAAGGACTTGCTGAAAGAACTACAAGTGGAAAGAGATCCATATCCTGAGAATCTAAAGGCTCAGAGTGCCACATACAAGCAAAAGATGGAGCAAATGTTGGCTGAGATTCACAACTGAGAGCATAGTGTGAGTCGGTTATTGAGCTGAGGAGCTGCCACCCCAACCCACCACTACGCCCCCACCCCTGGCAAGCAGGGCCACCTGAGACAGAAAAGCAACGGCAGGCAGCAAACCAGCAAGCAGGAGCTGGAGAGCCTAGCCCAACAGCTGCATGCCAAGCTAGGAGACAGTTAGAACCTAAGTTGCCTGAACATAGAGCAGAAGGAATGGCTGCTGGTACTGGAGTAGGCCACTGAGATCTAGAACCAGCTGTAGAAGATGGCAACATTCTAGAGGCCATGGAAGACAACTTCACCACCATTAGATGTGCACTGGTACAGAACAATGACAAGGAACAGCCAACCAAGTTGCAGAATAGAGCTGGTTCATCAAGACAGAGCTGGTTGACAGGTGCTGGTGGCTCATGCCTTGTCATCCTAGCTACTGAGGCTGAAATCTGAGGACTGAGGTTCAAAGCCAGCCATGGCAGAAAAGTCCAGACTCTACCAAAAAGCCAGAAATGAAGCTGTGGCACAAAGTGGTAGAATATTACACTTGAGCACAAAAGCTCACAGGTAGTACCAAACAGTACCCCCCCCCCTCCAAAAAAAAGGAGCTGGGTCAGCAGCAGGGATAGGAGGAGGATGTAGAGCTGAGTGAGACTGTGAAGTTAAAGACAAGCTGACTCAGCTCTATGGGACCAGCCAAACCAGTGCCTTAGGGTGGCCTATCAATGACACATGGCCATCTTATTAGCAGCTGACCTCTGAAGAGGAAAGAGGCCCTGCACCAGCAGCTTCTGATGCAGACCCAGCTCCTGGACCAGCTGTAGCATGTAGACAGTCTGTCTACAAAGAGCTGTAGGAGATCCAGGAGCACCTACAAGTAACCAGAGAGCAGAACCAGCAGTTGTGGGTCCAGCTAAACCTCCTGGCTCTCCCTGGGGAAGGAGATGGATAGACAATAAAGGAAAGGATGAGGAGGCTCCCAAACACAATCTGATCAATTCAGAGAACCTAGACAGCCAAGAGCCACAGTAGCATTTTTCAGTTCAGCTCAGGCCAGGACTAAGAGCAGGCATGGCTGGGCTGGCAGCTAAAGGAGCAGGTGCACTGCTGGTGCCTAGAACATCTGGCATCTTTGTCCCAGAGTAAGAGGAACAAGAGATTCCGGTCTCCAGGAACAGGGGGATTATATGTCTCGGTAGATACAGGCCATACAGGAGCCCATGGAGAAGCTGCAAAGCCACTTCCACAAGGCCACCATGCAAATGTTTTTCAAGGAGCAGGTGAAGACTTAGAATTCTGCTGCCTGCAGCTCTCTGGAGAGGTGAACATCATTGAAGACTATGCTGCCCTCTGCAAAACCAGATGACAGTGCTGAAAGAGTGCCAGATGGAGGAGGAAGAATATGTCATCTGGATGGCCCAGGAAAAAGAGATGAAACTGGAGCTGTAGGAACTGATGCTGAGGCTTGAGGGTGAGCAGTATGGGTTCCTAGTACCCTCACAGAGTCCTGCTGCTGGGCCTATCCCAGGCTCCTAGGGTTCCTTGGAAACTGAAGCTGCCTATGAGGATGACTCTGATGATGTGGAGCTTGCACAAGTAGAGACTGTGGTCACTTCATCCCTCAAGAACCACACAGAGCCAGGCACCGGTGGCTCACGCCTGCAATCCTAGCTACTCAGGAGGCTGAGATCTGAGAATCGAGGTTCAAAGCCAGCCCGGGCAGGAAAGACCGTGAGACTCCTATCTCCAAAAAAACACTAGAAAAAAAAACGGAAGTGGCGCTGTAGCTCAAGTGGTAGAGTGCTCACCTTGAGCTGAAGGGTGCAGCGCCCCTGAAGGGTGCAGGGACAGCACCCAAGCCCAGAGTTCAAGCCCTGCAACCGACTAAAAAAAACCAACAACAACAAAAAAAAACACACAGCACGCCAGATCATGCCCCTGCTACCTAAATTCCAGTAGCCCCAGGGGCTTGGGACTTGCAGGCTTGGGCAATAATTCCAAATGCCCCTTCTACTGAGCCAAAGATGACAATTGTCTGTTAGACAGCCAAAGCCTAGATATGC
>NW_012267376.1:922379-924572 GCF_000151885.1 Dipodomys ordii | reverse complement strand
GACCGGACCCCCCCCCCAAAAAAAAAGAGTCTCACGGACTTTCCTACTCCAGCTGGCCTTGAACCCGTGATCCTCAGATCACAGCCTCCTTAGTAGCTAGGATTATAGGTAGGAGCCACCAGCACCTGGCTTAACAGGAACTCTTGTAGGGAATGCTTACTGCCTGCAGCAGCATTGTGTAACAGACTTAAATACAGTTTAATCCTCACAAAACTTCAGTGAAGTGAAAACATTCTCCTGCATTTCTTATGACAAGGCTGACATTTGGTTCAGGATGCTGCACGTGTGCTAGCGTCCCTTCAGTCTGTTACCACAGCCTGGTGACTAAACAGACATCAGGGCTACTATATGGCTTTAATTCTGGAGGAGGAGGTAGGAAATTAATCCTGTCTATGATATGAAATCCAAGAAGCTTTTGGTTAGATTTTTTTTGGGGGGATGCATGTGTTTATGGAGTTTGAACTCAGGGACTGGATACTGTCCAAGATTCTTTTTGCTCAACACCCCCTGCAGAAATGCATCATGTCACATACAATGTCACAGACAATGACAATCAAGACTCATCAACAAGGACTCATCTAAATCTGAGCTGCCATTTAAGAAGCACAGAGACGTCCTCCAACCTCTCCCCCAACCAATTCTCATCTTCTCTCTGCCTCAGTAATTATGTCATCTCAAGCATGTTATATAAAGGGAACTGCACAATATAGAACCTTTGGAAATGGCTTTTTCCACTCAGCAATCACTCTGGAACCCCATCCAGGTTATAGCATGCATCAGCAGTTTATACCTTTGTACTGCTGCAATGTCTTCTGTGGGACAAAATGTCTTTTCTATAACCATTTACCTACTAAAGGACATTGGAGTTGTCCAATTTGGGACTGTTATGACTATTCATATGTAGGTTTTCATGTAATGTAAACTAAAATTTGCATTTCCCATGGACAAATGCCTTGAGTACAACCGTCCAGCTGTCTGGTAAATGCATGCTGAGTTTTAAAGAATTTGCCAAACTTTTCCACACCAGCAGTGTGTATGCTCCAGTTACCCAGCATCCTCCACAGCTCTAGGCATGTGGCATCCACCATATTTTGTTTTGTTTTTTTGTTGGTTGTGGGGCTTGAACTCTGGGCTTGGGCACTGTCCCTATGCTCTAGCTCAAGGCAAGTGCTCTACCACTTGAGCTACAGCACCACTTCTGGTTTTCTGGTGGTTTATTGAAGATAAGAGTCTCAGAGTTTCTTGCCCAGGCAGGCTTTGAACCCCAATTCTCAGATCTCAGCCTCCTGAATAGCTAGGATTACAGGCGTGAGCCACAAAGCCCGGCTCTGCATTGTTCTCACTGACACCAGAACATATCCTTCAGTGAAATGTCTCCTTTCTTTTTTTTAGTTGGTCATGGGGCTTGAACTCTAGGCCTGGGCACTATCCATCAGCTCTTCAGCTCAATGCAAGCATTCTACCACTTGAGCCACAGTACCACTTCCGGTTTTCTGAGTGGTTTATTGGAGGTAAGAGTCTCGTGGCTGGACACCAGTGGCTCACGCCTGCAATCCTAGCTACTCAGGAGGCTGAGATCTGAGAATCGTGGTTCAAAGCCTGCCTGGGCAGAAAAGTCCGTGAGACTCTTATCTCCAATAAACCACCAGAAAACCAGAAGTGGCACTGTGGCTCAAGCAGTAGAACACTTGCCTTGAGCGGAAGAGCCCTGGGATAACCTCCAAGCCCAGAGTTCAAGACCCATGACTGACCCCCCCCCAAAAAAAAAAACCAAAAAACTTTCACCAACTTTCCTGCCCAGACTGGCTTTGACCCTCAATCCTCAGATCTCAGCCTCCTGAGTAGCTAAGATTACAGGTGTGAACCGGGCTTGAGACATCTTTTGCCTGCAACCTTATATATTGTTTTTCTGTTGACTTTTAGGAGCTCTTTGTATGTTCTAGACCCTAGCTCTTGCTCAGATAATGTGTTTTACAAACCTTTTCTCTGAGTATGTAGCGTTTCTTTCCAGCTTCCTACTCCACACTTAACACACATTCCCAGTCTTGTGCTCTTGCTTGACTTTCCTGCTCAAGACTAGTGTTTTACCTGAGTCACACCTCTAGTCCACTATTTTGCTGGTTAACTGGAAATGGTGTCTTTTCTGCACAGGCTGGCTTTGAATAGGAATTGAGACGCTCAAGACTCAGCCTC
>NW_012267376.1:920385-921504 GCF_000151885.1 Dipodomys ordii | reverse complement strand
CTCACTGTGGGCTAGGTGAGCATGGTCTGACAGGACAGTCCTATACTCAGTTGTACTCCTATCTTTTTTGTGATAATGCTACAAGTGAAAACCAGAGCCTGGAACCACCCTAGACCAGCTCCATCTTGGTGGCACTCTGGAGCAGATTCACTGGCAGCTTTCTCAAGGGCTTCTGCACAGCTGGGCCAGCCAAAGGCTATGGGAGGGCAAAACTAAGTCTTTAAGGACATCCATTCTCATGTAGGCACCTTGTGGCAGAGAAACTGGGCAACATTCTTTCAGGCCTTATGCTAAATGGGAGGCTAACTGTATGCCAAGCGGCTGATGGGAAGTGAGCCAAAATTATAAAGAACCAAAAGAGGTAAGTTTGGCATGGGAGGGCACAGGTAAGGGTCATTACAAAAGAGCAAATTCTTTTTTTTTTTTGGGTCCGATCGTGGGGCCTGAACTCTGGGCCTGGGCACTGTCCCTCAGCTCTTCAGCTCAAGGCTAGCGCTCTACCACTTGAGCGACAGCACCACTTCTGGCTTTTTTCTTATGTGGTGCTGAGGGATTGAACCCAGAGCCTCAGACATGCATGGCAAGCGCTCTACCACTGAGCCACCTTCCCAGCCCCTGAAAAGAGCAAATTCTTTACAAAGGAATTTGAGAGAGATAGTTTTGTTTGTTGTTGTTGTTGCTAGTTATCGGTCATGGGGCTTGAACTCTAGGCCTGGGCACTATCCCTCAGCTCTTCAGCTCAAGGCTAGCACTCTACCATTTGAGCCACAGTGCCACTTCCTTTTTTGTTTATGTGGGGCCGAGGAATCGAACCCAGGGCCTCATGCATGTGAGGCAAATACTCTACCGCTGGGCCACCTTCCCAGCCCAAGATAGGATAGTTTTATACTATATTGTCGTAGTTACATGAATATTTTTGCAGGGAGGAAAGAGGGTTGCCATTACTGGGGCTTGAATTCTGGGCCTGGGCACTGTCCCTGGCCTCTTGCGCTCAAGGCTAATGCTCTACCACTTGAGCCACAGTTCCATTTCTGGCTTTTTTGTGGTTAGGTAGAGATAAGTCCTGCTCAGTCTGGCTTCAAACCATGATCCTCAATCTCAGCCTTTTTTTTTTTTTTT
>NW_012267376.1:904783-914480 GCF_000151885.1 Dipodomys ordii | reverse complement strand
CGAGGCCCTGGGTTCGATTCCTCAGCACCACATAAGCAAAAAGAAAAAAGCCGGAAGTGGTGCTGTGGCTCAAGTGGTAGAGCGTTAGCCTTGAGCTAAAGAGCTGAGGGACAGCACCCAGGCCCAGAGTTCAGGCCCCACGACCGGACCCCGCCCCCCCAAAAAAAGAGTCTAACGGACGTTCCTGCCTGGACTGGCTTTGAGCTGCGATCCTCAGATCTCAGCCTCCTGTGTAGCTTAGGATTACAGGCGTGAGCCACCTGTGCCCAGCTACCACTTCCAGATTTGTACCGGTTATTTGGAGATAAGAGCTTACAGACTTTTGTGCCAAAGCTGGCTTTGAACTGTGATCCTCAAATCTTAGCCTCTTGAATAGCTAGGAATATAGGCATGAGCCACCAATGGCTAGCTCCATTCACTTTTCATAGTTACAGAGCTACTCAAATTGCCTAATTCATATTGGGTGTCTGTAATCATTTGGGGAGAACTGACATTAGCTGGGCTATGCTTTCCTGTACACAAACAGGGCATGTGTTTCCCCTCGTTCAGCCCTTTGGTGTCTTTTTTTTTTTTTTTGGCCAGCCCTGAAGCTTTAAATTCAGGGTCTGGGATCTGTCCTTCAGCTTTTTTTGCTCAAGGACAGAACTCTACCATTTGAGCCATAGTGCCACTTCCAGCTTTTTCTGTGTATGTGGTACTGAGGAATCAAACCCAGGGCTTCATGCATGCTAGGCAAGCACTCTATCACTAAGTCACATTCCCAGCCCCCCTCTGATGTCTTTCGTGTCTCTCCATTTAACTGTATCTTTTCTGATATCTTCAGTTTTGTACAGCTTTCAGCTATATAACAAACCCTATATATGGTTTATAGGATCTACCCTTAAGTGCTTTGTTATTTTAAGCAATTGTAAATGATTCTGCATTTTTCATTTTGGTATTTATATAACAGTGATGACATATGATTGGGTACTAGATTTTTTTTTTGGTCAAATAATTTTCTGCACTTACTGGCTATTGCATTTTCAAGAATTAAGCCAGCCTTACTTCCTTAAAATAAACTCCATTGAGTCATTATATACACATTAATACATATACACACACAGACATACACACTCACACACACATTGTATGTATACTGGACTTGGACTTGAAATCGGGGACCTGGGTGCTGGCCTTGAACTTTTTTGCTCAAGGTTAGTGTTCTACCACTTGAGTCACAGCTCCACTTCCAACTTTTTGGTAGCTAATTAGAGATAAAGTCTCAAGGGTTTCCTATTTGGGCTGGGTTCAAACCGCAATCCTTAGATCTCTAATTCCTAAGTAGAAATGGATTCCAGATATGAGCCACCAGCACCCAGCCATAATATCTACTTTTTATGTAAATTCTGCTGATAGGGCTGGGAATATGGCTTAGTGATAGAGTGCTTGCCTCGCATGCATGAAGCCCTTGGTTTGATTCCTCAGTACCACATAAACAGAAAAAGCCAGAAATGGCGCTGTAGCTCAAGTGGTAAAGTGCTATCCTTGAACAAAAGAAGGTCAGGGACAGTGCCCAGGCCCTGAGTTCAAACCCCCCCAGGACTGGTTAAAAAAAATTTAAATTAAAAAAAATACCTCTGATAGGGCAAAGGACCATTAGTTTTTCTGTTACATACATTTGGCTAGAACTGAGCTTGTCTGAGGATTGTCTTGTGAAGCTGCCCCATTCCCAGTCCTCTAGCCAGAGGACTTTGTTATACTTTCAATGGTGAAGTTAATATTCTGGCTTGCTGGCCTTTTCAAACCTAGCTACAAGAGATAAAACAAAAACCCGAGGACTTGACCACAGGTCTCATCCTATGGTCTGTCCTCTTATACTACCCCATAATAAGATCCTGGGATTTTATATATACTGACAAGAATAAGGAAAATTATCTCCATGTCATCTAAGCTAGAAATGAAATTCCCAGCCTTTAAGTTCATAGCTGAATATAGAGCCCCACTTGCTTTTTCTTCTCTATCATTATCTTTTATTGACAGCACCAAGATTTGAACTCAGCTCCTTCACCATGCTAGAAAGATGCTTTACACTTAAGCTACATGCCCAGCCCAATCTGGTTTGTTTTCTGAGTACTATACTAATTCTTTTTTTTTTTTTTTGGGTCCGGTCGTGGGGCCTGAACTCTGGGCCTGGGCACTGTCCCTCAGCTCTTCAGCTCAAGGCTAGCACTCTACCACTTGAGCCACAGCGCCACTTCTGGCTTTTTTCTTTTTGCTTATGTGGTGCTGAGGAATCGAACCCAGGGCCTCAGGCATGCAAGGCAAGAGCTCTACCACTGAGCCACCTTCCCAGCCCAAAGTATCTTCACCTTTTTTTTTTTTTTTTTTGGTCGTGGGGCTTGAACTCAGGTCCTTCAGCTCAGGGCTTGAGCGCGTCCCTGTCCTCTTCAGCTCAAGGGGAACGCTCTACCGCTGGAGCCACAGCGCCACTTCCTACTATACTAATTCTTCCCCCAACTCCCCAGTAGTCTCTCAATGTATTCTTCCACTCAACTTAAGACATAGGTTGACCTGAAGACGCATGTACTTCCTCTCCAAAGCTGGCCAACTCTTCAGATTCATGTTCTGGACATCATTGTTCAATCATTGCAGGGACTACCCGCCTTTATTCTGTCAGAAAGGTTGTCAGACCCATGTCTTCTTTCAGATTTGTATTTTGAGATGACACATCCTCCAGTAACTTCTCAGAATAGCCTCCTGAAAGCTCATTTTTGTTTTGTTGTTGTTTTGTCAATTGTGGGACTTGAACTCTAGGCCTAGGTGCTGTCCCTGAGTTCTTTTTGCTGAAGGCTAGCACTCTACCACTTTGAGTCACAGTGCCAACCCTCATTTTCTGGTGCCTATTTGGAGATAAGAGTCTCAAGGCTCAAGTCCTGCCCAGGCTCACTTTGAATGGCATACTTCAGATCTCAGCCTCCTGAGTAGCTAGGATTACAGGTATAAGCCTCTGGTGCGCAGCCGAAAGCTTGGGTTTTGAGAACCGCGTTTCTAGCTTTTGACAGGATCTGTTCAATGTGGAAAGTCAAAACTGTCAGTTCTTCAGACAGTTTTTGTTTCTCTCCCCTTCTTTTTAGTTTGTTTTCTTCTTATTTGGTGCGGAGGATCAATCACAGGGCCTTATACATGCTGAGTAAGCATTCTACCAATGAACTACATCCCCAACTGAACTGTTGTTGCTTTACCATTTTTTCTTTGTTTGTTTGCTTGGGTTTTTTTTTTGGGTCCGGTCGTGGGGCCTGAACTCTGGGCCTACGCACTGTCCCTCAGCTCTTCAGCTCAAGGCTAGCGCTCTACCACTTGAACCACAGCTCCACTTCTGGCTTTCTTCTTTTTGCTTATGTGGTGCTGAGGAATCGAACCCAGGGCCTCAGGCATGCAAGGCAAGCGCTCTACCACTGAGCCACCTTCCAACCTGCTTTACCGTTTTTATAAGTTTCTTCTAAGCCAGGTACCAATGGCTCACTCCTATAATCCTAGCTACTAAGAGGCTGAGAGCTGAGAACTGAGAACTGAGGTTCAAAGCCAGCTCAGGCAAGAAAGTCCATGAGACTCTTATCTCAATAAACTACTCAGAAAAGGCTGGAAATGGCACTGTAGTTCAAGTAGTAGAGCACTAGCCTTGAGCACACAGAGGCTCAGGGACAGAGCCCAGGCCCTGAGTTCAAGCCCCCAGAATGGGCAAAAAAAAGTTTCCTCTCACGCTCTCCTCCATTCTTTTTCCTTGCAAGTCAGATATGATTTCTTCTGTTTAGTCTTTTTTAGAGATTTTTTTTTTAATTTTTTCAAGCCCAAGTTTTTAGAGAGAGACAGAGAGACAGAGACAGAGAGAGACAGAGACAGAGACAGAGAGCGAGAGCGTGTACACGAGTACTAAGGCTTGAACTCAGGACCTAGGTGCTGTCCCTTAGCTTCTGCACTCAAAGCTAGCACTCTACCAATTGACCCATAATTCCACTTCTGACTTGGGCTTGAAAAAAAAAAGTTTTTTAAGAGTATCAGATATTGACATGCTCTATATATCAGTGATTTGGCAAAGGCTGGACTAACCTCCATTTCTAGAACTATGGTGGAGCTGCAAACTTTCTACTGCCTGGTGATTCTGTGTTCTCCTAACTGAGCAGTGCAATACATTTTTCAGGCTGCAGTGATGCTGGGGTAGATAAGCCTTCTACACTGCCAGTCATGTGAAAGTATTGCACATACAATGCTGTCCAGTATGGGATTCTTGATAATTGTAAGAAATGACTGATGCTGGTTTATGGACTTAGTATTTACTATGCCACACACTTTATCATTCAAGTACACTTTAAAAACCTAGTTTAGGCTGGGAAGGTGGCTCAGTAGTAGAGTGTCTTGCATGCATGAGGCCCTGGGTTCAATTCCTCAGCACCACATAAGCAGAAAAAGCTGAAAATGGCGCTGTGGCTCAAGTGGTAGAGCGCTAGCCTTGAGCTGAAGAGCTGAGGGACAGCACCCAGGCCCAGAGTTCAGCCCCCACAACCGACCAAAAAAGGGAACCGGAAGTGTTTTTCATTTCCATTTGCTCATTTCCATTTCATCCTACGTTAACCTTGTTGTAATAAAATCCTTGCTAAAACTTAAAAGGACAAAAAAAAAAAAAACAATAAAACCAGCTTGCTGAAAAGTTTGCTGATGTATGGTTAGCTGTGTGCATCCTGTTTTCTGTGTGTCTTGGTTCCATTTAGAGGTCATGATGAATGACTGGCCCACACCATTCTAGGTCTGTGTAAGGACACTCTGATGTTTACAATAACAGTTGCCAGATGACACAATTCTCAGAATATATACTCAAATACTAAGGGATATGTGACTAGATTTTACAATGTTTATCCTTGCTACCCTATGTTTAAAGTAAGGGTCTGGAAAGCTGCTGGAAGCGGGATACTGACTGCCAGGCTGGGTGGTAACCCCTAAGACCATTATGGGGCTCCTCCCAGCTTCCCCAACAAGAACTCTTCTACAGATCCCTATGAGGGAGACATCTGGGGGCAGGCTTTCTGGAAGCCTGGAGATTCTTGTCATTCTTAAGAGGTTTTGACTTAACTTCTGGTCTTGACCTGGGTCTTTATCCTCCCTTGTGCCAGGTACCTACACATCTAAAGCCCCCAACTCCTAATGAGGGGTTCAGACAGCCCAGTGCTTCTCCTGAGACCCTGGACTCTTCTCTGAAGGCACTTGAGTCTGATGGTATGAGCTAACTAGTAATCTCACCTTTCTCACATTAATATGGGTCCTCCAAATGTGTTGTCTCCTTTGACTTTGTAACTTTATATCTCTTTTTTGTTTACTATCATTTTAAGAGATTTCACACAGCTTACACAGTATCTTGAGCAAACACCTTTTAGACACAATGAGCTTCAAGCCTATGGTCTGAGGACCCAGGCCCTGAGCAGTGTCCATGACACTGGCAATGTCCCCAGGGCCTCAACCAAGGGGTTCTTGTCATCTCCAGGCCGGAGAAAATGTGTTTTTCTCCCAGCTCTGCAACTTTCTTTTGGTGGGCAGACACATTGCCCACATAACTAGGCTTTGAGAAAGAGGTGGCAGGCAGCATGCTACTATGAAAAGAACCAGATCCTGGGTTTTGAGGAACTGCACCAGAAGAGGTAAGACAGTAGTGGACACAGGCGAAGGTATTTATGTGGAGGTGCCATTCAAAGTCAGTATTTGGCTGTCACACCTGCAGCCTATGATAACTTACCTTCACCTCCTTCTCAATATAGTCGCTCAGCAGTCTGTCGGGCTCGACGCGCTCAGGCAATGATAACACCACAGTGTGCAGAGGGCGCCTCTCTGTCACCTTCTCATGGGCTTTCTTATCTCTAGGCTTTTCACCTTTTAGGAATACTCGTTTAAATGGCGACACAATTCCAGGCTGCAGGCAGAAATGGCAATGATTGGAGTACATTATTCACATGCTTTGCATCGTACCTACAGCTAACAAACAAAAGCAGCCAAAACCACTACCACAGTCCCCATGCAAACAGGGCTGGTAACATCAGATTGGTGAAAAAAAAAAGACTAAGAACAACACAAGCTGAGGGAGAGGGCTCTAAGGCCAGCTCTCCAGCCTATTTCCCTTCTCCAACAATACTTAGAAAGTGAGTAACCGGCCAGCAAGAAGAGAACACATAGGGTAAAGAATCCCCCAGAGGACAAAACACCACCATTCCAAACTCCCTCCAGCTCTTCACAGCCACTTGACTTCAGAGAGCCCTGAGAAGTTAGGCGGGAGGCATGGATATCGCTGCCACCGAGGAACAAGCATACTCTGTCTGTGGTTTCCTTCTTAAAGGAGCAGAGTTTCTCAGGCAGCTCTGTCCCTCTGACAGGGCCCACGCAGCATTAAAGGTTAGAATTCCAATCTCCCACACAGACCAACAGGGAGAAACTCTGACTGGCATCCAGCCAGCCCCTAACACCCTGATCAGAACCTCACAATGTTCATCCAAAGGGAACTGAAACACTCGAGAGGGACCAAGTCACTGTGAAACCCTAGGGCTGCCTAATCAGTGCTATTGTGAGGAAGCAACCCCAAATGCTGTTGAGAGATGGCGCTGCAGTCCCTGTTTTGTCACTCAAACGAACAACCCAGATAGGAGCAGCAACCCACAAACACTAATGGAGTCTCAAGCTGTGACCTATACAGGGGAGTCATGATGTCTCTGCCATTTTCTCTGTGATTCAACAAATAACTGCAAGGAGATGTCAACACTCCTCTTAAAGCTCGCCTACCTGATTGTTAGGTAAGCCTGGTGCCCAGACAGCAGCTGGGACCTACCTTCCCCCTAATAACAAACAAAGTTCATATGAGACATCAGCAGATGCTCACTTTAAAAGCTCTCATTTCTAGCCGGGCGCTGGTGGCTCACGCCTGTAATCCTAGCTACTCAGGAGGCTGAGATCTGAGGATCGCGGTTCAAAGCCAGCCCGGGCAGGAGAGACCGTGAGACTCCTATCTCCAATAAACCACCAGAAAACCGGAAGTGGCGCTGTAGCTCAAGTGGTAGAGCGCTCGCCTTGAGCTGAAGAGCTGAGGGACAGCGCCCAAGCCCAGAGTTCAAGCCCCACGACCGACAAAAAAAAATAAATAAATAAATAAAAGCTCTCATTTCTGCCTCTCCCCACATATTGGAAATCTGGCCATTCACCAAATCCCATACAAAATGGAGTCAGAAGGCCTGTGGATCCAGGAGATGCCAACTCATCCATTTCATGGAAGGACATTACCCTTGAGGGTAGAGTTCAGTATGCCCCTGATCACAGGCAGCATGTTCAGTGACCCAGTGACTTGCAGGTCTGCTGAGGTTAGACCCTGACCAGCATGGACTCTTCCTCTCCCACCACCAACACACTAGCTCTCCAGAACTAGGGAGAAGTCAATGAATAACCAAAGCATCCACCTTCCTCATAAACTCTTCTCACAACTTCCAAGCCTACCACCAAATGTTCACAGAGACAGCTTCACTGTGATTCTTCAAATCTTTGGCTCCTGATGTGGGTTTTATTCCATAGAAACAGACATGGGATCAGGACAAAACACCATACAACTCGATGAGAAAGCTGGTGCTAGAGTTGTATACTCCACACTGCCACCATGCCTGGTCCTCTCTCCAGCTTAAGGACTCTTCTATGTAAGTAGAAAAGGTGCCTAAGCTCAAGATTCAATCTCAATCCTGCTGTGGTCTAGTTGTGTCACTTTGCTAAGCAACTGGTTACCTGAGTTCTTACCATCCCTATAATCTTGAGCATATGAGCATACAGTTGGTATGTTATAATCAAGTAAAACACATGCCAACTGTTATTTTCACAATTGTTTACTCCTAACGGTATATTGTAAATCTATTTCTTCATCTAGTGGCTCATACCGATAATTATAGCTACTCAGGAGACTGAGACCTGAGAATTTTGGTTTGAAACCAACCTAGGCAGGAAAGTCCATGAAATTATTATTTCCAATCACACACACACACACACACACACACACACACACACTAGAAGTACAGCTGTGGCTAAAATAGAACATCAGCCTTGAGTGCAAAAGCTAAGGGACAGCACCCAGGCCCTAAATTCAAGCCCCAGCAGTGGTAGGCACATACACACAAAGAGTAAAAGCATGAAAAATTGGAATGGGGATGAGTCTCAAGTGTAGAGAATCTGTCTAGAAAGCAAGCAAGCACAGGCCCAGAGTTCAACCCTTAACATTATATCCAAAGACAAAAAAGAAAAGGGCAGAAAGTGCTTCTGAAAGAACTGATATGGCCCAAGGCTGCCAGGTCCCTGCTCTGGGACAGGAGAGGGGCAGAATATCTCTGGGGCACCTTTCAGAATTCATTCCTCTCAATCCCACCACATGCTTTAAGTTTTGGCCTGAGGATGAATTTAGATAAGTGGTGGATGGAGTAGGAGGCATTTGGACCTAGTAGTTGCATTGTGGGGTTCTCATGGCAGGATGATAGGAAAGGGTCACTTGTAATTTGTTAACCAACCAAAGGAGGTATAAACTGAAAGCTTGAAAAGCCTCCTAAACCCAGTGATATAGTTTTAGCAGTGTAAAATCATGTTTCTCCAGCCCCACTGAAGACAACTGTGACACCTTCACCAGTGGCACCACATTAGGTGACCAAATGAGATACAAATTACTCTTTTTTTTGGGGGGGGGGTCCAGTCGTGGGGCCTGAACTCTGGGCCTGGGCGCTGCCCCTCAGCTCTTCAGCTCAAAGCTAGCGCTCTACCACTTGAGCCACAGTGCCACTTCCAGCTTTTTTCTTTTTGCTTATGTGGTGCTGAGGAATCGAACCCAGGGCCTCAAGCATGCAAGGCAAGCGCTCTACCACTGAGCCACCTTCCCAGCCCACAAATTACTCTTCAAACACTGGGTCTTCACTTGTTTTTCCCTCCTACAGCTTATGAAATACCAAGGCACACAGACACAAGACTGGCCCTTAAGAAGTATTCCCTACAGACATCAATGACTTCCCATGGCCAAAAGGAAACTCTGTTCCCAACTGATTCTTCTGAAGCCTCGTGGACAGTGACTGAAGGCTGGCTCTCATTGGTGTGCAGCTCAGCTCAGTCTGTCTGCCATTCTAGAAGTTGCCTGCTAGCCAAACTTGTTACTAATCTACACATGGGAGCAACAGGAAACCAATTCTGAGGACAGAGATTTGCCAAGATCAACTTCCAACCTAGAAGCACTCGCCAAATCCACAGGCCCACAAACCACAGGCAACTTACGTTGCTGTTTTAAAGCTCATAAAGTGAGAGTGTGCACACACAATTACAGTGGGTGCTAGGAACAAGCCACCTTAACCAAGGACCCTCTGCACATGGCAGAGGCATCTGCTCCTACAAGGCAAGGATAGCAGGACAGCCCCTGCAGATGCCTCATAGATACGCCTCTAGTCACTGTCTGAGGGTCTGATCTTTCCAGCTATATCTCTCTGACCTTGTCTTTGTGTGGGTGGATGTATGTACTGGGGGTCAAACCCAGAACCTTGTGTATGCCAGGCAAGCACCCTACCATTGAGCTGCACCACCAGTCTTACCTATGGCTATTTTGGGGGGGGGAGGGGAATCCAGTCGTAGGGCCTGAACTCTGGGCCTGGGCACTGTCCCTCAGCTCTTCAGCTCAAGG
>NW_012267376.1:900879-903609 GCF_000151885.1 Dipodomys ordii | reverse complement strand
AAGGCGAGAGCTCTACCACATGAGCCATAGCGCCTCTGTTTTCTGGTGGTTTATTGGAGAAAGAGTCTCATGGGCTTTCCTGCCCGGGCTGGCTTTGAACCATGATCTCAGCCTCCTGAGTAGCTAGGACTACAGGCATGAGCCACCGGCGCCCAGCCACTCCCCTTTTTTTACTGTCTCAAATAATATGAACTGGCAGGTGAGTCTTCCTAGAAATTGCAATAGCAAAACTATTACAAAGCGTATCCACATTTCTGTGCAGCTGCACCACTTCCAGTGTAGAACTAAGAATTACTGCGGTTCTGGACCAGGACAACCAGCACTTTCATGCTCAGGACCTACCAATGGAATAAGAACCTTTCCTGGGTGCCACAAAGGCCTAAAGAAAGAGCATACAGTTTGTATGTCTCCATCTTATGTAGAGTTTTGAGGGGAACCAGATCTCTGCCCACTGCTGCCTATTTGCTCTGGTGACAAATCACAAAGGCCTTAATGCCCACAGAAGGATACCCTGGGGATGGCCTTATGACAAAATGAGCACCTCTCATATTGTCATGGATCTTTGGACAAAATCCTAGGAATGAGTTCTTGGCTCTGGTATCTTCCTTGATTTCTTTCTTTGCGTGCATGCATCCCCACGTGCTGGTCCTAGTAACTCAGAGTCTGGGTGCTGTCTTTTCGTTTTTATGCGTAAGACTAGCATTCTACAACTTGAGTCACAGCTCAACTTCTGGCTTTTTGCTGGTTAATTGAAGAGTCCCACAGACTTTCCTGCCCAGACTAGCTTTGGACTGTGATCCTAAGATCTCAGCATCCTGAGTAGCTAAGATTACAGGCATAAGCTACCAATGTCAGGCTTTCCCTTGATTTCTTGGGTCATCTTCCTTGCACTATTTTTCAACTAAGATTTTAAAACTCAACTGGCTACAACTGCACAGGAAATATTTTTTTTCCTGAAAGACATAAACCCAAAGCCTCTCTTCCCTTATATCAAGATGGATGAGTGAGATGATGTTTATACCAGCTGGATGAGACAGCTTCTCACCTGCAGCAAGGCAGCCTGCCTAGTGTACCCTCCAACACATTGGCCTCCATCACTGGTCCTCAGCCTAAAGAATAGGTGAATGAACCTCCTATCCATCATCCCGAGCAGAAGTCAGGGAATCGGACAGTGTAGTGCACAATAAGCAATTGGAAGCAAGATAAATGTCACCCACCAAACTCCATACAATTGTTCTAGATGGCTCTTTCCACACAGGACTTGAACCTACCTCATTTTCCATCGAATATCCCACTGGACCCCCAGTTTGAGGAAGAATTTCTTTGGAGGAATTCTGGTTCCTCCCCCTCTGTCGACAGTTGCCGTGCATTTTCTATTCCCTTCTGAACTTGTTGAAAAATACGGTCAGATGTAGCCCTCCCAATTGAAAAAAAAAACATGAGTGAGCAGGAAGACCAAAAACCACAGCTTCCTTCTGTGATGCTGGCTCAAGTTGTTTACAGTTTTTAGAAAGCTTAAAAGGCAGCAGTAGCCAGGCACCGGTGGCTCACCCCTATAATCCTAGCTACTCAGGAGACTGAGATCTGAGGATCTCGGTTCAAAGCCAGCCTGGGCACGAAAGTCTATGAAACTCTTATCTCCAATAAACCACCAGAAAACTGGAAGAGGCTCTGTGGTTCAAGTTGTAGAGTGCTAGCCTTGAGCTGAAGAGCTGAGGGACAGGGCTCAGGCCCAGAGTTCAAGCCCCATGACCGACCAAAAAAAAGTAGCAGTACCCAGAAATTGTTGGCAAAATCTAAGCATAGAGATAAAAAAAAAATCAACCAGTCAACATTTTCCAACAACTATCAGCACTGGAACCCCTCAGGCAGCCTCGCTGAATATCTGCCCGATCCTGTGCAGACAACTCAAGGATGTTATTTTGTGAGTCTGACCATTCAGCAAGTTCACCAGCCAACACTAAACAAGTTGAGCAAACATTGCAAGGAATGTGTGCTCCTTAGCTACCGGGAGGAGTGAGGACAGAGACAATGCTATTCCAAACATGATGTTTATCACTTTGCTTAAAGCAGCAAGACCTTCTTGGGACAGGTGTATTTCCAGACGGACCTGGGCAAGGCACACCTGTTTCTAAGATGCTCAGCCTATAGCTGCCTCTGCCTGCCAGCAGGATTCTCCAGCTTGAGCTACCAACCTGCAACTAAAAAGTTTAAAAATGTGTAATTGGTTCACATCTGTAATCCTAGCTATTCAGGAAGCTGAGATCTAAGGATCGTGGTCCAAAGCCAGCCCAGGCAGGAAAGTCCGTAAGATTCTGATTTCCAATTAACCAACAGAAAACTAGAAGTGGTGCTGTGACTCAAGTGGTAGAGCACTTGCCTTGAGCTGAAAAGCACGGGAACAGCTCCCAGGCCCAGAGTTCAAGCCCTACGACTGATCTCCCCCTCAAAAAAAATTGTGGGGGCTGTTAATGTGGCTTAGTGGTAGAGTGCTTGCCTAGCATTCATGGAGCCCTGGGTTCAACTCCTCAGTACCACATAAACAGAAAAAGCTGGAAGTGGTGCTGTGGCTTGAGCAAAAGCAGCTCAGGGACAGTATCCAGGCCCTGCATTCAAGCCCCAGGACTGGCAAAAGAAAAGAAGTTTAACCATAAGCATCCTTGTTTTAACTTCTAATTTAGAAAAGGAGAAGTTATGGGGCTGGGAAAGTGGCTCAGTGGTAGAGCGCTT
>NW_012267376.1:885050-899314 GCF_000151885.1 Dipodomys ordii | reverse complement strand
GCTAGCCTTGAGCTGAAGAGCTGAGGGACAGTGCCCAGGCCCAGAGTTCAGGCCCTACAACCGGACCCAAAAATAAATAAATAAATAAAGTCTATTGGATAATAAAGTGGTGACTATCTCATGTAATTTACAGAATACTATTCTGACAGTATAAAACAGAATGATTGGATGGGTACACTTTCACACCATTATACACTTTCACACCATTATAAACTCCAAAAACATTCAAGACTATACTTTCAGAGATCATTTCTATAGTTTATTACTAGAGAAACTCCACTGATAACAGACAGAAAGGGAAGGCTATTGAAGCTCTGACCTCCAATGTGAAGTACTTGAAAACAGGGTCTTTAAGAGGTAATTAAAGTTAAATGAAATCTGGGCACCATGGGTGCCAGTGGCTCACACCTGTAACCCCAGCTACTCAGGAGGCTGAGATCTGAGGATTTGAGGTTCAAAGCCAGCCTGGGCAGGAAAACCATGAGACTCTTATCTCCAATAAACAACCAGAAAACTGGAAGTGGTGCTGTGGCTCAAGTGGTAGAGCACTTGCCTGGAGCAGAAGAGTGTAGGGACAGCACCCAGGCCCAGAGTTCAAGCCCCATGACCGACAAAAAAAAAGTTAAATGAAGTCATCAAGGTGGGACCCTAATCTAATACCTAATCTAATAGGATTAATAGCTATATAGGGATGCAATGCAAATGAGAACTTGTTTAAGCACAGCCTTCACCAGAACCCAACTGTGCTAGCATGGTGATATAACTTCCAGCCTCTAGCACTGTGAGAAATAAATTTGTTGTTTAAGTAGCCCAATTGTGATATTTAGTTATAGCTATTCACGTATACTAATAGATCATCTTTCAAATTCTTGCTCAGGCATCACCTTGACAAAATTCAGTACTACCTCCCAGCACTTATGCACCTTGTAAATGCCTGCTTCTTTTCCATGTAACTACACTATTTTAGCCACTCTTCCTTACAAGGAAGAATGTTTAATTGCCCTACAATATGAGTAAAAGATTAATTTCTCTTTTTTTGCTAGTATTGAGGCTTGAACTCAAGAACCTCACCCTCTCCCTCCTCCAAGGCTGCACTCTACCACTTGAGCCACAATTCAATTTCTGGGGTTTTGCTAGTTAACTGAAAACAAATCTCATGGACCTGAAACCCAGGATGGCTTCAAACTACAATCCTCAGATCTGAGCCTCCTGAGTAGCTAGCATGGTAAGTATGATCCACTGGTACCCAATTTAAAGCAATTTTGCAAATAACAACAACAACAAAATTACTATGAGTATTTAAATCTCTAAACAATTCTTTGTTATCTACAGAAAATCTGTTACTGTAATGAGAAGATTATTATAAAAACTTCAATTCTACCCAAAGGAAACTATGCTTTAATAAAATAAAATTGATTATTAAAAAAATTCATTGAGCCTGGCACCAGTGGCTCACATCTGTAATCCTAGCTACTTAGGAAGCTGAGATCTGAGGATCACAGTTCAAAGCCAGCTGGAGCAGGAAAGTCTTTCAGACTCTAATCTCCAATAAACCATTCAGAAAACTGGAAGTGGCACTTGCTTGGAGCTGAAGAGTTAAGGGACAGCACCCAGGCCCAGAGTTCAAGCCCATGACCGACAAAAAAAAAAAACAAAACATTGAGTCAAACCACCAGGAAGGATCATTTGTGAATTTATTAATTCTGGGTTGAACCAAAGGCTTTTTTTTGGGGGGGGGGCGTCCGGTTGTGGGGCCTGAACTCTGGGCCTGGACGCTGTCCCTCAGCTCTTCAGCTCAAGGCTAGCGCTCTACCACTTGAACCACAGCACCACTTCCGGCTTTTTTCTTTTTGCTTATGTGGTGCTGAGGAATCGAACCCAGGGCCTCTGGCATGCAAGGCAAGCACTCTACCACTGAGCCACCTTCCCAGCCCTGGAATAATACTTTTTTTTTTTGTGGGCCCAGTTGTGGGGCCTGAACTCTGGGCCTGGGCGCTGTCCCTCAGCTCTTCAGCTCAAGGCTAGTGCTCTACCACTTGAGCCATAGCACCACTTCCGGCTTTTTTCTTTTTTGTTTATGTGGTACTGAGGAATCGAACCCAGAGCCTCAGGCATGCAAGGCAAGCACTCTACCACTGAGCTACCTTCCCAGCCCCCCCTTGTGAGATTCTTATATCTAATAAACCTCAGAAAACTGGAAGTGGCATTGTGGTTCAAGTGTTAGAACACTTGCCTTGAGCTGAAGAGCTGAGAGATAGCACCCAGGCCCAGAGTTTAAGCCCCACAACCAACAACAACAAAAAAAAAAAAAAAAAGAAAAGAGGGAACACTAAACTTTGGATCCTAATTAAGCAGAATGACCAGGCTCTAGTGGTTCCTGCCTATAATCCTAGCTATGTGGGAAGCTAAGATGTCAGGATCAAGATTCCAAGCCAGCCAAGGCAGGAAAGTCCTTGAGACTCTTATCTCCAATTAAGCAGCAAAAAGCCAGAAGTGGAGCTGTGACTCAAGGAACCAGTAACCACACACACAAGGCTGAGATCTGAGGATTGCAGTTCAAAGCCAGTCCGGGCAGAAAAGTCCCTGTGAGACTCATCTCCAAAACCACTCAAAAGCCAGAGGTGGTGCTGTTACTAGCACCGAGCACAAAGAGGCTTAGGGACAGCACCCAGGCCCGAGTTCAAGCCTCACAACGTCCCCCCACACCAAAAAAAACCCAAAAAACAAAAAAACCTCAGTAGAATCATATTTAAAATGCATTCAGTTATTATACTTTGAAGTTTGATTAAGACTTTGTGAAAACCTGTTTCCATTACATAAGAACCTACCTAATGGCCTTAATTTTGTCTCTTGACCCAGAAGCCTAAATTATTTTCTGTTTGGCCCTTTATATCAAATATGACAATCCTGTCCTAGAACAGAAAAAAAAAGAAAGAAAAGTATTTTTGGTCATTGTGGGGCTTGAACTCAGGATCTGGGCACTGTCCCAGAGATTTTTTGCTGAAGGCTAGTGCTCTACCACTTTGAGCCACTGTTCCACTTTGTTTTTAGGTGGTTAATTGGAGGTAAGAGTCTTACAGACTTTTTTGCCCAAGCTGGCTTCGAACCTCTACCCTCAGACCTAAGCTTCCTGAGTAAATAGGTTTACTGGCATAAGCCAACAGCCCTAGCTGCCTGTATCTTAAACCTCGAATTCTTTTTTTTCCCCACTACTGAGGACTGAACCTAGGACCTTGAATATACTACGCAAGCACTCTGCCACTGAGCTACACCCTAACCCTAAACCTAGAAATTAAAGACAACTACCAATCAAAGACAAAAGAGTTATTTTCAAATCTGCAGTGCTTTGGGATCTTTACCCCCTGGAAACACTAATTGAAAAACTGACTAAAGATATATTGCCAAGTGAAGTAAGACAGGATCAGAGAAACAAGGAATGCACACTTTCTCATATGTGTTAGTTAGATCTAATTTAAAAATGTATATATATAAACATAGATAGGATCATATGCATATATACATAAATACTAACAAAAGTATGGTATATGCAGGTGAGAATTCCAATGGTGTAATACATTTGAACAATTAACAATCTTGACAAAATAAATACTACGAAGCTAGAACTTGCGATGCTGAGGAGGGCAGCAAAAGGGGTAGATGAATGGAGAAAGGGTGGGAGAAGGGCTTGGAATGTGGCTTAGTGGTAGAGTGCTTGCCCCACAGATTTACCCCCAAGCAATAGGGAGCTATTACCATTAAAAAAAAAAAAGCCACAATTTGTATTATCCTGAAAGATTAACTGAGGACTGAAACTGTCCAAGTAGTTGGAAATTGAAGGAAGAATCCAGGAAAAGAAGAGCCTAAAATTTGAGTAAAACTTCCCTCAAATCTTCAAGTGAACCCTAAATTGTACATGTGGGGGTAAGACGCCGAACACAGAAAGAACACAATAGCTGGGCAGTGATTTCAGCTGCTCTCAACTAAAGTAGACACCATTTGGAGCCCAAGTCTTACCATGCTCAATAAGCCTGATAAATACCACCAAAAAAAAGTATGTCCCAGGGCTGGGAAGGTGGCTCAGTGGTAGAGCGCTTGCTTTGCATGCCTAAGGCCGTGGGTTCAATTCCTCAGCACCACATAAGCAAAAAGAAAAAAGCTGGAAGTGGCTCTGTGGCTCAAGTGGTAGAGCGCTAGCCTTGAGCTGAAGAACTGAGGAACAGTGCCCAGGCCCAGAGTTCAGGCCCCACGACCAGACCCCCCCCAAAAAAAAAAAAGTATGTCCCAGTGCCGGATGCCTGTGGCTCACGCCTGTAATCCTAGCTACTCAGGAGGCTGAGATCTGAGGATCCCAGTTCAAAGCCAGCCCGGGCAGGGAAGTCTGTGAGACTTTTATCTCCAGAAAACCAGAAGTGGCGCTGTGGCTCAAGCAGTAGAGCACTTGCCTTAAGCTGAAGAGCTGAGGGACAGCGCCCAAGCTCAGAGTTCAAGCCCACGAGCAAAAAAAAAAAAAAAAAGAAGTCTCAGGAATAAGGACTACACTAGGAAAAAGACAAACAGCAACAGGCTCCATTGATGGTAGTGCTATAGCAGGAGGGTCTGAGGTAACAAGGAGGGTGAAAAAGATGAATATGGTTAAAGTAGCTTGTCTTCATGTATGAAAACCGAACAATGAAACCTGTTAAAATAGTTTTAGACCGGTCACCAGTGGCTCACGCTGTAATCCTAGCTACTCAGGAGGCTGAAATCAGAGGATCAAGGTTCAAAGCCAGCCCAGGCAGGAAAAGTCCGTGAAGACTCTTATCTCCAATAAACCACCAGAAAACTGGAAGTGGCACTGTGGCTCAAGTGGTAGAACACTAGCCTTGAGCTGAAGAGCTGAGGGACAGCGCCCAGGCCCAGAGTTCAGGCCCACAACCGGACCCAAAAAAAAAGAAAAAAAAAAGTTTTAGGAAGAGCAGGGGGAAGGTGATAGAGGGGGTATGATTGAATGGAATGCATTGTGTACCTGAGGGGAAATGTCACAAAGAAATTTTCTCCTATGTAACTAATGCATGCTAATTTTTTAAAAGATGGGATATGCCAATACAAAGTATAAAATTCAGCAGGGCTAGGGTGTAGCTCATTTATAGAGCACTTGTATGCACAGGGCCCCGAGTTTAATCCCCAGGCCTCTCCCCCCACCCCCGCCGCCAGAACCCACTAATATAACTAATAGAACTGCTAAAACAAAAGTAAACTGATAGCCGGGCACAGGTGGCTAACTACTCAGGAGGCTGAGATTTGAGGATCTCAGTTTAAAGCCAGCCTGGGCAGGAAAGTCCATTAAACTCTTATCTCCAATTAACCAGCAGAAAACCGGAAGCACGGCTGTAGCTCAAGTGGTAGAGCACTAACCTTGAACTCAAGAGTTGAGGGACAATGTCCAGGCCCAGAGTTCAAGCCCCCTGACCAAAAAAAAAAAGTAAACTGCTGGCTGGGAAGGTGGCTTAGCTATAGAGTACTTGCCTAGCATGCATGAAGCCCTGGGTTCAAATCCTCAGTACCACATAAACAAAAGGCTGGAGTGGCTCTGTGGCTCAAGTGGTAGATTGCTAGCCTTGAGCACAGAGAGGCTCAAGGACAGTGCCCAGTCCCTGAGTTCAAGCTCCAGGACCGGCAAAAGTAAATAATAAACAAACTGCCTACTACAGAGTAAAAATCTCAGTCATATATGGCCCAGAGCTGTAATCCTAGCTACTCAGGAGGCTGAGATACAAGGACTGTAGTTCAGTCAGGACAGTCCATGCCATTCTTATCTCCAAATAAACAAACACCAAAAAGGTAGAAGTGGAGCACTCAGAAGTCAAAGGTTATATGTGCTTAAAATTTCCTAATATTTACCTATTGACCACATTTATTCCTAAATATCATCTCCACTAAAAGCAACCAGAGTTCCTTGAACAAGTCTCCTTCTAGGCTTGAACTCAGGGCTTGGGCACTGTCCCTGAGCCTCTTTGTGTTCAAGGCTAGCATTCTACCACTTGAGAAACAGTGCCAATTCCGGCTTTTGTGAGTGGTTTATTGGAGATTAGAGTCTCAAGGAGACTTTTCTGATTGGGTTGGCTTCAAACTGAGATCCTTAGATCTCAGCCTCCTCTCAGGATCAGACTTGAGCCACTGGCTCCCAACAGCTCATCTTATTTTTGTAAATGTAATTCCAGCACTAAGGAGACTGAGGCAGCAAAATCAAGAGTTCAAGGCCACCCTGGGTTACACAATTACCTCTACCTTGGGGAATAGCTTATCTCAAAAAAAAAGGGGGGGGTGGGCTGGGAAGGTGGCTCAGTGGTAGAGCACTTGCCTTGCATGCATGAGGCTCTGGGTTCAATTCCTCAGTACCACATAAGCAAAAAAGAAAAAAACCAGAAGTGGCGCTGTGGCTCAAGTGGTAAGAGCGCTAGCCTTGAGCTGAAGAGCTGAGGGACAGCGCCCAAGCCCAGAGTTCAAGCCCCACAACTGACGGGAAGATGAGAAGGGATGGGAAGGGGAAACAAAGGAGGAGGCAACAATGCTTGATAAGAAATGTACTCATAGCCGGGCGCTGGTGGCTCATGCTTGTATTCCTAGCTACTCAGGAGGCTGAGATCTGAGGATCGCGGTTCAAAGCCAGCCCGGGCAGGAAAGACCGTGAGACTCCTATCTCCAATAAACCACTAGAAAACCAGAAGTGGCGCTGTAGCTCAAGTGGTAGAGCGCTCGCCTTGAGCTGAAGAGCTGAGGGACAGTGCCCAGGCCCAGAGTTCAGGCCCCACGACCAGCAAAAAAAAAAAAGAAAGAAATGTACTCAGAAATCTTGCCCATGTAATTGTAACCCCTCTGTATGGTATTTTCACAATAAAAATAAATAAATAAAAAGTATATAATATATATATATATACAAACACAGAGTTACCATATAACTCAGCAATCTCATTATTAAATGTTTATGTAATAAAAGCATTTCTACACAATAGCTTGTTCATATATGTTCATAGTAGGGTAGGAATGTAGTTCACTGGCAAAGCACCTAGCTAGCACACACAAAGCCCTATGTTCGATCCCCAGTACAACAAAGCTGATGCTGTGCACTGGAGAGGCCAGTTAACCGGTGCTATATAGCAAATTTCAAGCCAACCTCACAAGGAAGGAAAAAAAAAAAAATCCAGGTACTGGTGGCTCACATCTATAATCCTAACTTTTCAGGAGGCTGAAATTTGAGGATTAAAGTTCAAAGCCAGCCCAGGCAGTAAAGTCCATGAGACTCTTACCTCCAATTAACCACCAAAGAATCCAGAAGAGCTAGTAGCCTTAAGCACAAAAGCTTAGGAACAGCCCTAAGGCCCTGAGTCCAAGCCCCAGGACAGACAGACAGACAGACAGACAGACACACACACACACACACACACACACACACCTGAGTCCAAGCCCCAGGACACACACACACACACACACACACACACACACACTAACAGCACAGGTTTAGGCTGACCAGTTTGTTTACTACTTTCAAAATCCAACTATTCTTTCCAGTTTCCTGGATTACCATGGTAAGCTGCAAACAAAAACCAAAAGTCTACCTTCCTACAGTGCATATTAAAGAGGATTATTCACACTGCACACGCCTAATGCCTGTGATCAAATGCCCTAATTCTTAACACAATCCAAGCAAAAAATTGTTACCTCTCAGGCACTCGAGGGAGGAAAATAAGTGTCACATTTTTGGCACAGTCACAGAGCTAAGATTTCCTATTTCTACTGAGATCTTGAGCTGGGGGTGTAGCTCATAAGAAAAGCACTTGCCTAGCATTCCTTATGCCCTGGATTTAATGCTCAGCACCAAACACTCCACAAAACCAATACCTACTGACAGATTCAAATGAAACTCCTGCATAGTTATAAAAGTGCTGCTTTTCTCAGAAAGTAGCAGAAAGTTTAATGACACAGATCTACTTCAAGAAAATGACATCATGACTTTTGAAGAGGACACAGATGGGCCCACTCTTCCATTGCAGAACCCTGAAGACAAAGCCTGCCCCTCCCAGTACCCAGACCTATCTTCAGACAGAGAAACTGACCTCGATGAGTCTAACTCATCCCACATGAGGATAACATAGTATGCTCTAGCACACACCCATATAAAAAGCCAATGGTTTCAGCCACAGAAGTGTCTCTCCTAGGAAAATGGAAGTTTGAGATGAAGGTGTGGGAAGTGCTGGTCCTGCCTGAGGCCTGTCATTGGCTTGTAGACAGTGTCTTCAGTTATCCTTAAGTGTTCTAATCTCTTCTTATACAAGAGTCAAAAGACCCTCATTTAAATTTAAACAACTCTTTAGAGACTGTCACCTTCTGAGATCCTGAGGGTGGAAGTTTAAACACTTGAACTTGGAGGACAGGATTCAGGTCATACAGGTAGGAGCAAGAATGAGAAGAAAGTGCAAGTGAAACATTGCCCACATCCACATAGTCTGAAGTTGGGCAGGGGGAC
Source organism: Dipodomys ordii (assembly GCF_000151885.1). NCBI lineage: Eukaryota > Metazoa > Chordata > Mammalia > Rodentia > Heteromyidae > Dipodomys > Dipodomys ordii. Next base: position 890,811 of record NW_012267376.1, on the reverse strand, counting down.
TGCATTTGTATTTGAAGCTTTTTTCTTTCTTTCTTTTTTTTTTTTGGCCAGTCCTGGGGCTTGAACTCAGGGCCTGGGCACTGTCCCTGAGCTTCTTTTGCTCAAGGATAGCATTCTACCATTTGAGCCACAGAGCCACTTCCAGCTTTTTCTGTTTATGTGGTACTGAGGAACAGGGCTACCACTAAGTCACATTCCCAGCCCTTGAAGGTTTTCTAAGAGGAAGGTTTTCCTGATAAGTAAGGTGGCTAATGCCTGTAATGAGCTATTAGGAGGCAGAGATGAGGACCACAGTTCGGGCCCAGCCCCAGAAGAAAACTTCACACAAGTTTGTCTCACGCAGTGGTACATGCCTGTTATCCCCAGTGAAACAGGAAGCTTGGTCCAGGCCGGCTGGTATAAAGACCTTACCTCAAAAATAACCAATACAACCTGGACACCAGTGGCTCATGCCTGTAATCCTAACTACTCGGGAGGCTGAGATCTGAGGATTGAAGTTCAAAGCTAGCCTGGGCAGGAAAGTCCCTGAAACTTATCTCCAATTAAACACCAGTGGCGCTATGGCTCAAGTGGTAGAGTGCTAGCCTTGAGCTGAAGAGCTCAGGGACAATGCCCAGACCAAGTTCAATACCCACAACTGACATTAAAAAAAAAATTCAAATAGAGCCAGAGGTGTGGCTCAAGTAATAAATACAGCCAGAACCTGCCTAACAACAAGGCTCTGAGTTCAATCCCGAGTACTAACAACAACAACAAAAAGAAAGGCAGCTCTGATCACTTGTACCAAAGCCTACTTCTTACACTCACCCTTGGTTCTACTTCCTGAGCAACAGCTGCAGGCTGGGTCTTTGTATCTTGAACCCTCCAGTATCTGTGCCTAGCATTATAGGTACTGATGGATAAACGAGTGGCCATACACAGACACCTGCAGTGGCTCCAAGTGCACAGAGGCCCAACACTAAACTCTCCCTGCCCAAGCAAGGTCAGCACAATGGGGCCATCTCCATCATTTCTCTGCTTCAGAACTTTCCTACAAGGTCCCACCATGCCTTCCCTGACACACAGGAACAACTGCTCTCTTATATTCCCTAATGTTACATATAGGCAGCTAAACTGCACTGTGCTAAACATATAGGCATTCAAATAAAGATGATTTAAGCACTGAATAGGTTTACAGGACTTAATCTTGACTGTTTAATTATACTGACACTGGTCCACTTTTTTTTTTTTGGTCAGTCGTGGGGCTTGAATTCTGGGCCTGGTTGCTGTCCCTCAGCTCTTCAGCTCTAGGTGAGCGCTCTACCACTTGAGCCACAGCACCACTTCCAAAGAGGGGACACTGTTGAAACAGTTACCAAACATTAATAGGTGTAATTCTATCCCAGACACTAACCTAAGAGTGACTTGGCAGGAACATGCACTGACAGTCCAGAGCCCGAAACCTAGGGGATACAGATTCTTTCTCTCATTATAGAAATCCCAAAAATATTCTGAAGTATCCAAAATAATGTATGCTTGTTACCAAAGTGCTATGCTTTGAATGTGTCTGAAAGTTGATGTGCTGGAAAGCACTGCAACAATGCAGTGGGAAGTAGCCCTTGCATTACCTTTTTTTTTTGGGGGGGGGGCCAGTTGTAGGGCTTCAACTCAGTGCCCTGTCCTTGAGTCTCTTTGTGAGGCAAGGCTAGTGCTCCAATACTCTTAATACTTAAGCCACAGCACCACTTCTAAGGAGGCAGACCTTTAAGAGGTGATTAGGTCTGGAGGGCTGAGCATTCAGGGATAATGCCTAAATCTCAGGAGATTATTGACAGTGGATTGTTTTGTTCAAAAGCCAATTCAGGCCAGGAACTGGTGGCTCAGGCCTCCAGATCTCAAGAGGCTGAGATTTGAGAACACAGTCAAAGCAAACCCAGACTCTTATCTCCAATTAACCACCCACAAACTGAAGTGGAACTGTGGCTCAAAGTGGTAGAACACTAGCCTTGAGCAAGAAGAGCTCAGGTATAGTACCCTAAATTCAAGCCCCACAACCAACAACAACAACAAAAACAAAGCCAATTCAGAGGCTGGGGATGACACTTGGTGATAGAGCTCATGCTTAACATGTACAAAGTCTTGGGTTTAGTCCCCAGGACCACACAAACAAACAAAATGGGAATTAAGCCTCCTTACTCTCTTTGTCCTTCCACTGTCAGTTGATGCAAGAAGTCCCTCACCAGATTACCCCCTAAATCTGGGACTTCCCAGCCTCCAGAAATAAGAAATAAATATGTTCTTTATAAATGACCCAGTTGCAGATGTTCTGTTATAGCAGTACGAAACAGACTAAAATCCCTCCATTTTCCCCTTAGTTTATTTGAAGGAAGCAAATCTCAGAAAGTATTATTCCATGGAAGTGGCGCTGTAGCTCAAGTGGTAGAACGCTCGCCTTGAGCTGAAGAGCTGAGGGACAGCGCCCAGGCCCAGAGTTCAAGCCCCACAACTGGGCCCACAAAAAAAAAAAGTATTATTCCAGGGCTGGGAAGGTGGCTCAGTGGTAGAGTGCTTGCCTTGCATGCATGAGGCCCTGGGTTCCATTCCTCAGCACCACATAAGCAAAAAGAAAAAAGGCGGAAGTGGCTCTATGGCTCAAGTGGTAGAGCACTAGCCTTGAGCTGAAGAGCTGAGGGACAGCACCCAGGCCCAGAGTTCAAGCCCCACAACTGGGCCCACAAAAAAAAAAAGTATTATTCCAGGGCTGGGAAGGTGGCTCAGTGGTAGAGCGCTTGCCTTACATGCATGAGGCCGTGGGTTCGATTCCTTAGCACCACATAAGCAAAAAGAAAAAGCCAGAAGTGGCGCTGTGGCTCAAGTGGTAGAGCGTTAGCCGTGAGCTGACAGCACCCAGTCCCAGAGTTCAGGCCCCACGACTGGACCCCCCCCCCAAAAAAAAGCATTATTCCACCTATAGAAATGTCACTGTATACAGATCAAAATTTAACAAGACAAAACTAATATCACCCAACAAGACAGTAATAATTGCTCATTATCACCTAATATTCATACATATATTTCTAAGAAACTAAGAGTCTCACGGCCTTTGCTGTCCAGGCTGGCTTTGAACCTCAATCCTCTGCTCTTAGCCTCTTGAGTAGCTAGGATTACAGACATGAGCCACCAAAGCCCAGCTTCAACCACTGTTGGATAAGACACAAGACAAGTATCAGGAAAAAGCCTGCCAATTCTCTTTAAAGGTTTAAATCTTGTCTTTTTTGAAGGAGCTTACTAAAAGATTTTAAATGTCAGCCTGGTGCTAGTGACTCTTGCCTATAATCCTAGCTACTCAGGAGACTGAGATCTGAGAATCATAATTTGAAACCACCCCAGCAGGAAAGTCTGTGAGATGTTTTTTTGTCGGTCATGGGATTTGAACTCAGCCTGAACGGTGTCCATGAGCTGAAGTCTTCAGCTGAAGGCTAGTGCTCTACCACATAAGCCACACTGCCACTTCGGTTTTCTGTTGGTTTACTGGCAATGGGTTTTCCTGACTTTTCCTGCCTAAGTCTGTGAGAATTTTATCTCCAATTAAATCACAGAAAAAATGGGGCTGGGAAGATGGCTCAGTGGTAGAGTGCTTGCCTCACATGCATGAGGCCCTGAGTTCGATTCTTCAGCACTACATAAGCAGAAAAAGCCAGAAGTGGTGCTAAGGCTCAAGTGGTAGAGCACTAGCCTTCAGCTGAAGAGCTGAGGGACAGCACCTAGGCCCAGAGTTCAGGCCCCACGACTGACAAAATAAATAAATCATAGAAAAAGCCAGAAGTGGCCCAGTGGTTCAAGTGGTAGAGTGCAAAGGAGCTCAGGGAATGGGACAGCAGCACACAAGCCCAAAGTTCAGGCCTTAGGACCAGCAACAAAAAAAAAAAAAGAAAAAAGAATTAAATGTCCAAGTTTTAATTCTGTTCCACTTATTAAGCCAGAAGTTGTGGGAAAAGTTTTTAACAGGTATCTCTGGTTGACCATAATGATAATGACATAAGCCCCAAAGTTCAAGAATTGGAGATAACATCAAACTGAATAAAGGAACAGAAGAGGAAGGTTCTGCCAGCCTGAGCTCAGCAGAAACCAGGTAAACTGTTAAGTCATGGCCTGGATAGGAATCCATGCCCCAAGGCTCACCAGCTTACAGTGAATGAGCCAATATAGAGAAAACATTCAACTAGCTTAGGTGATGACATCACAACTGGTTATCTCTTTTACAGGAGAAAACAAAATTAATCACCAGCCTTGACTCTGCCCAGAGTCCAAAAAAGGTGGAAGGGCTGGGAATGTGGCCTAGTAATAGAGTGCTTGCCTAGCACGCATGAAGCCCTGGGTTTGATTCCTCAGTACCACATAAACAGAAAAAGCCAGAAGTGGCACTGTAGCTCAAATGATAGAATGCTAGCCTTGAGCAAAAAAGCACAGGACAGCACCCAGGCCCTGAGTTCAAGCCTCGGGAACAGAAAAAACAAAACACAAAGCTGGAAGTAGAGCTATGGCTCAAGTGGCACAGCACCAGTATTGAGAAAAAAAAGCTAAGGGACAACACCCAGGCCCAGGGTTCAAGACCCAATACCAGCACAAAAATAAAAATAAAATTGTAATAGAGAAGCAGCCACCACAGGGCTCCTGAAGGCCACCTGGCTACCTTCCATTTCAATTAAGATTTTTTTAAATGGAGCACTTTGTAGGTGGGCAACTATAATCCTAGCTACTCAGGATGCTGAGATATGACCATCAAAGTTAAAAGCCAGCTGACACAGTGAAATAATTATCTGTAATTAACCATCAAAAAGCTGGAAGTGGCCGGCACCGGTGGCTCATGCCTGTAATCCTGGCTATTAAGGAGGTTGAGATCTGAGGATCGCAGTTCAAAGCCAGTCTGGGCAGGAAAGTCCATGAGACTCTTCTCTCCAATAAAAACCACTAGAAAACCGGAAATGGTGCTGTGGCTCAAGTGGTAGAGCACTCGCCTTGAGCTGAGGGACAGTACCGAGGCCCAGAGTTCCAGCCCCACAACCGACAATAATAAGCTGGAAGTGGAGCAGTGGGTCAAGTGGTAGAGCCAGAAAAGCTCACAGACAGCGCCCAGGCCAAGTTCAAGCCCAAGCCCCAGGATTGACAAGCGCAAGCAGACACAGACACGGATGGACACACACACACACCCCAAAGTGGGGCGCACTACATAAAACGATGAACAGCAGCATCAATTAGAGTCTCTATGTAGGGGTGGGTGGGAACATAGAACCCCAAAATTGTTTTAAACATGTCTGTAAAAGTGAACACACACGTTTACCAAAATGAAAATGATAGGCAAGACATGAATATTATAAAGCATTTATTCGAAAAGGATACATTTTATTAAAACCCATCTTCCACTTTAATGGTAGCTTGTCCCACATGGTTTTTCCAGTCTCCTTAAAATGTTCGTTATCAACTACTCAAGCCTGTAATTAAAGCCACATTTTTAACTACATAAACTAAGGAGCTTCTTGAACTACGTCCTAAATCCCACTGCCAAAAGTAACGTCACTGCAGCCACTCAACGGTCTTAGGTACGAGCGACACTCGCCCAGCGAATGGGCCGGGACCTGAGCCCCATCTGCGCTTTTCAGACATCCCAAACCCGGCCAGGCGGCCGCAGACCCACCCGCGCTCCGCACAGCCCGGACGCCTCCGGCCCCGCTCCGGGCCCACTTCCCCCCACAGCCCCAGCCCGGCGCGCGGGAAAGGCCCA
>NW_012267376.1:865203-884810 GCF_000151885.1 Dipodomys ordii | reverse complement strand
CGCCCCGGGAGCCCCGCCGCGAGCGGCCGCTACATGCTCACTCCCTGCCCACCGCCCCCTCGCTCCCCGCGTTGCCTGTCCGCCCGCCCGCAGTCTCCGCCCTAGCCGCGCCCCGCACCCGCACTTCCGGGCCCTAGGGAACGGGCCCGCCTCGCGAAGGCCCCGCCCACACACGAGCCACGCCCCTTCCAGCCGCAAATCGCACTTCCGGGTCTTACGAAGGCGGGCCGCCCCCAGCGAAGCCCCACCCCTAGATTCCTCACACTCGCACTTCCGGGCCCAAAGGGCCGGGCCCCGCCCAGCCGAGCAAATCCCGCCGCTTTTGGAGGGCGGAGCGCGCAGTTCCCGCTCCGGGGTAAGGCCACGCCCATTTACCGGGGTCTGGAAGGCCAGGAATACTTTGCCGGGCCGCCCGCCGCTCGCCACGCGCCCTGAGGGGGCGTGAGCTGAGCTCCAACTTTTCAGTTCTGCCGCCATCTTTAGGGCGGCCAGTTTCCCAGGCTGCCGCGGGCTCCGAGCCGCCGGCCTTGGGTCCCCGGGCGCGTGCGGGCGTGTGCGGGGCCGGCGGGGAGCTGAGCCTGCGGGTGACGCGTAGCAGAATCCCCCGGTTGGGTTAAACTGGGATTGTCGGAACTCAGGCTCGGGCGTAGCTCGGGTTAGCGCGGCCCCCGGAGTCTGACCAGCAGGGACTGGCTTGTGGCCGCACACCCCACACGCCCCAGGTAGGCAGCTCTGACTGTAACCATGCTTTCTGGCGCCAAACACAGTTTTCTTTTGAGCGTGCGTCTGTAGGTAATTAGAATATGCCACCCAAAACGGCTTCATCGGCATCTCACACTGATGACTGCAGAAGCCCAGAAGCTACGGAAACAACAAAACGCGCTGAGCGCTGGTGGCTCACGCCCGGAATCCTAGCTGCTCTGCAAGCTGAGATCGAGGCTTGCAGCTTGGAGTCCCCAGAGACCCTCATCTCCAGTTAACCACGGGGTTACCCTTGTGGGAGAAATATTCACATTTATAAATCTCCATGTGCAGAAGCATCTTTATTCCACACCAGGAAAAAATGACTACATCTTCAGAAACTCTGCAGCAGAGTAGGCCTAGATTTAAATCTACAAAACCTTATTTCCTTCTATGATGCTTTTTCTGGTCACCTTTCCACAACCAGCAACTCCTCTCCACATCCTGCATTTAAAATGATTTTAGGGAGCTGGGAGTGTGGCTTCGTGGTGGAGTGCTTGCCTAGCATGCATAAAAACCCTGGGTTCCATTCCTCAGTACCACATACACAGAAAAAGCTGGAGGTGCAGCTGTTCCTCAAGTGGTAGAATGCTAGCCTTAAGTAAAAGAAGCACAGGGACAGTGCCCAGGCCCTGAGTTGAAGCCCCAGGACTGGCAAAAACCAATGGTTTTAGGGGAGGGAAAGTGGGAGAAAAATGAGGGAGGAGGTAACAAGTTTGCAAGAAATGTACTCACTACCTTATGTATGTAACTGTAACTCCTCTGTACATCCCCTTGACAGTAATAATCTTTAAATGGTTCAAAGCTGGCCAGGGCAGGAAAGTCCGTGAGACTTATCTACAATAAACCACTCAAAACCGGAAGTAGTGCTGTGGTTCAAGTGGTAGAGCACTTGCCTTGAGCTGAAGAGCTCGGGGAGAGCACCCAGGCCCAGAGTTCAAGCCCCACGACCAAAAATAAATAAGTAAAAATAGGTCTGGGAAGGTGGCTTAATGATGGAGTCCTTGCCTTACATGCATGAGCCCCTAGGTTCGATTCACCACATAAGTGGGAAAAGCTGGAAGTGGCACTGTGGCTCAAGTGGTAAATAGCTTGCCTTGAGCTGAAGAGCTGAGGGACAGCGCCCAGGCCCAGAGTTCAAGCCCCACAACCGATCAAAATAATAATAAGTAAAAATTAAATCATATGATTTTATAAGGGCTGGGAATGTGGCTTAGTGGTAGAGTGCTTGCCTAGCATGCATGAAACCCTGGGTTTGATTCCTCAGTACCCATAAACGCATAAGGCCAGCAGTGACACTGTGGATCAAGTGGCAGACTGCTAGCCTTGAGCAAAAGAAGCTCAGAGATGGGCTGGAAAGGTAGCTCAGTGGTAGGGTGTTTGCCTTGCATGCGGGAGGCCCTCAGTTTGATTCCTCAGCATCACAGAAAAAGCCGTAAGTGGCACTGGCTCAAATGGTAGAGCACTAGCCTTGAGCTGAAGAGCTGAGGGACAGTGTCCAGGCTTAAGAGTTCAGGCCCCATGACCAAAAAAAAAAAAAGCTCAGGGACAGTATCCAGGACTGGGTAAAATAAAATGATTTTTTTTGTCTCAGCACTCTATCACTTGAGCCACAGTGCCACTTCCGGTTTTCTGGTGGTTTATTGGAGAGAAGAGTCTCATGGCCTTTCCTGCCTGGGCTGCCTTCAAACCGCAATTCTCAAATCTCAGCCTCCTGAGTAGCTAGGATTACAGGTATGAGCCACCTGTGCCCTGCATAAAATGATTTTTAGAAGCCCGAATTTAAAATCACCTCTCTTAGACTTACCAATTTTATTTCCAATGTATATGAAGCATACATGGTAGCAAACTTAACTGTTTTTCTATCATTAATCTTTCTTTAAGGGTCTTATATGAGAATTTTTTTTTAAGTACAGGGAAAATTATATTTCCTCCCTGAAGAATTGACACTACCTTCCCCCCCCCCACGCTATTGTCACAGGTCCATACAGATGCCAGGCAAAATCCCAGGTACCTGCAAACTTGTTTGATGTGCTGGCAGGGCAATCCACCTAAGTCCAGCTGTAAATATCCCATTGTAGGTCCATTTGAAAGTTCCCACCTCTGACCTAGTAACTTCTTAATTAAGTTCTTCCTCCTTGCTCAGACCTCAAAAAAAAAACAACAACAACAACTCCCGAAGGTGGCTCAGTGGTAGAGTACTTACCTCACATGCATGAGGCCCTGGGTTTGATTAGTCAGCACCACATACACAGAAAAAGCCAGAAGTGGGCACTGTGGCTCAAGTGGTAGAGTGCTAGCCTTGAGCCTACAACCTAAGGAACAGCACCCAGGCCGAGTTCAAACTCTATGACCCACAAAAACAAAAAACAGCTCCTGTCCCAGCTTCTTTGTACAACCTCCAACCCCGCAGGAATGTCTGTGCCCCTCACTGTTCCTCAATAAACAGTCCTTGCCTGTTGGTGATCAAGTACAGCCTATTCCTTTTCCATTCTCCTCCATTTTCCCAACACTCCCATTGTTAGATTATTTGAACTTTGCCAGAAAACCACACAGACATCTAGGGACAGAGAACAAAGGAAAAGTGAGAAGATCACCAGCTATTGTCTGAGGTCTAGGAGGGACTAGAATGTGCTAGGAGGCAGAGACATGAGTGTAAGGTTTTAGGTGAGGAAAGAACACGCAGGAGGAGGAGGTAAAACTAAAGAAAGAAAAGTTTATTGGGGTACGCTCCCGTGCGAACTCCCTGGTCAGGATCAGAGAGGTTGCACTGAGTGTAGTTGTAGCAGAGCTTTTATAGTCAAGATAAAAGCAGCACTTGTGGTGAGTGGGGACTTGTGGCATGTAGCTTGTCTTGTTAGTTAGAACAGTCTTAGGCCAGTGCACTCGAATAATGGTTGCCTCAGATGGTGTTTTTGGTAAGGACGTGGTCTTTCTCTGCAGCAGTCTGTTTCCTCTCACAACCTGACATTTTTCCTGCCTGCCTACTTCCTCCAGCAACCTGACAGTGAGGGCTGGGGGCTTCATCATGGTGGACTAGGATTTATGGCTGCTGTCCAAATAGTAGATAAGGGGCCCTGCAGCTGCCCAGACCTGAAGGTCACTCTAAGGGGCTCTTGTTGCCTTATATGGTGGTAGCTGCCCCAGAGGAATGCCATCCCAAGGTAAAGGGGGTTGGGGCTGATTATTTACTGACTTTACTAAGTGGGCCTAATGTTGCCTAGGAGGGGAGCATGCTAAGCTGTGGAGAGGGGAAGGAGTATACTAAGCTATGGGAAGGGAGCTCATTTCACTAACACCCATATATAAACCACTTGGCCTGGAAGAACAATGGAGTTTTTCATTTGAAATACAGTTTTGGGAGCTGGGAATGTGGCTTAGTGGTAGAATGCTTGCCTAGCATGCATGAAGTCCTCGGTTCAAGTCCTCAGTGCCACATAAACAGAAAAAGCTGGAAGTGGCGCTGTGGCTCAAGTGGTAGAACTCTAGTCTTGAGCATAGAGAGAACTCAGGGACAGAGCCCAGGCCCTGAGTTCAAGCCCTCAGACTGGCAAAAAGAAAAAAATGAAATACAGTTTTGGAGAAATTCTCAGAATTGTGATAGTAGTTAAAATACTGTCATAGATAGGCAGGCAGCTATGTGGCTTCCCAGTATAACTGCATTGAACTTTGATTATATGATTCTTAGGTTTTAGAGTTTTTTGGGTTTTGTTTGTCGGTGGTGGGGCTTGAACTCTGGGCTTGGGCACTGTCCCTGTGCTCTTCGGCTCAAGGTGAGTGCTCTACCGCTTGAGCCACAGCACCACATCTGGTTTTCTTTTTTGTTTTTTTTTTTTGGGTCCGGTCATGGGGCCTGAACTCTGGGGCTGGGCGCTGTCCCTCAGCTCTTCAGCTCAAGGCCAGCACTCTACCACTTGAGCCACAGCGCCACTTCCAGCTTTACTTCTGGCTTTTTCTGTGATTAATTAGAGATGAGTCTCTTGGACTTTCTAGCCAGGCTGACTTCAAATCATAACCCTTAGATCTGACTCTCCTGAGCAACCAGGATTACAGGCATTACTGGCACCCAGCAGTATTTTTTTTTTTTTTGGCAGTCATGGGGTCTGAACTCTGGGCCTGTGCACTGTCTCTCAGCTCTTCAACTCAAGGCTAGCGCTCTACCACTTGAGCCACAATGCTACTTCCAGCTTTTTTTTATGCTTATGTGGTACTGAGGAATTGAACCCAGGGCCTCAAGCGTACAAGGCAAGTGCTCTGCCACTGAGCCACTTTCCCAGCCCCCCCCCCAGAAGTTTTGTGTTTTTTTTTTTGGTCCAGTTGTGGGGCCTGAACTCTGGGCCTGGGTGCTGTCCCTCAGCTCTTCAGCTCAAGGCTAGCGCTCTACCACGTGAGCCGGATTTTTTCTTTTTGCTTATGTGGTGCTGAGGAATCGAACCCAGGGCCTCAGGCATGCAAGGCAAGCACTCTACCACTAAGCCACCATCCCAGCCCCCAGAAGTATTTTCTTAATACCTGGATAATAAGCATCTTTCTATCTCTAGTGAATTTTTGGTTATTGGTTTTGGAAGGATCCTTCACATCCATCCCAAGGGACCACCCACAGGCAAGCAAGCACACAAGAAAGATTATTACAAGGTTTATTAGATGAGCCATATTTCCCCAAAGTGAGAGCACTTGGTATCCGTCCCTACCCAGGTAGCAGAAGGGTCTGGGTGCTGGAAGTGAAGTAGGTAGGTGCTCAGGAGGGTCTGGGCGGAGAGAGGAAGTGGCCAGCTATAGGGCAGGAATTCTAGGGCAGGGAGGAACTCAGTCAGGTATGGGTGGAGCAACAGGTTTACTTAAAAGCTCATTCGGACCAGGTTTGTGGGTCAGTGGTAGAGTGCTTGCCTAGCATGCCTGAAGCTGTGGTCTTGATCCTCAGTACCAAATAAACAGAAAAAGCAAAAGAAGCTTGGGGACAGTGCCCAGACCCCCTGAGTACAACAAGCCCCAGGACTGGCACCAAAAAAAAAAAAGAAAAGAAAAGAAGAGCTTAATCCCTGGACCAGTGGGAAGTCTTCATTCTTTGGTCACATACTCGACACTTCACAAAACTATTTACCTGTGGAGTTCTCTTACCTGATCTGATAGCAAAGAGCCATGTACTAAACGGACTTGCTTCAAGCACTGAAGGGTCCACAAGGCCAGTTTTCGAGTGTGAGTGGCCTTGAGGCTTGAACTCAGGCCCTGTGCACTGCCCCCAGCTTACTTCACTTGGAGATAGAGTCTTATGGACTTTCCTTCCCTGGGCTGGCTTCTAACCTCCATCCTCAGATCTCAGCATTCAGAATAACAAGGATTACAGGTATGAGCCACCAGTGCCTAGCATTTCTAGATCTTAAGCAGACCATCACTTTGGGTGAGCATTAGTTTACATGTCAGTAATCTGGGATTTTTTCTGTTTCCCAAGCAGGGTGTCTGCTGCCAAAGCTGACCTCAGATTCATGTTAGGAGGCTGAAATCTGAGATTGGCAGCTCAAAGTCAGCTCAGGTGGTAAAGTCTAAGACTCTTTTTTGGGTCCAGTCTTGGGGCCTGAACTCTGGGCCTGGGTACTGTCCCTCAGCTCTTCAGCTCAAGGCTAGCGCTCTACCACTTGAGCCACAGCACCACTTCCATCTTTTTTTTCTTTTTGCTTATGTGGTGCTGAGGAATCGAACCCAGGGCCTCAGGCATGCAAGGCAAGCGCTCTACCACTGAGCCACCTTCCCAGCTCCAAGTCTGAGGCGCTCTACCACTGAGCCACCTTCCCAGCTTCAACTCTGAGACTCTTATCTTCAATTAACCACCAAAAAGCTGGAAGTGGACCTGTGGCTCAAGTGGTAGTGAAATAGGGAAGCTAAGTCTAAGTAACTTCTGGCAGCCATCCTGATGCCTCTTGCTGGGTGGAGGGAATTCTTTACCCAGTGTTGAAAAGTGAGCTAGGAGGTCTACTTCAGGTCCTAGCCTTAGGAAAGCTTTGCATATAGAGAATGCTCTGATTCTGCCTTGATTAACTCCCTAAATGGCTTGAATCACCAGCCTCTAGGTAGACCCTACAGGAAGGTTGAGGCCTGTCTTCCCTAGATGGAAAAGTCTTGATGGTACCTAAATATGTCCATGTAAGGTCTGACAACTTGGCTTCCTGGTGGGGGAAGGTGAAATGCCCCTCCCCCTCTCCATTGATAGGTGTACCTGATAGGTTACTAAACCTGTCAGTCCAGTGCCTGGGACTAGGTGTTTCCTGTGACCTTCCCCCTAACTTGTCCCTACCTGGGCCCCGACCAGCTCAGGCATGAAGGCCAAAGAGAAAAGAAAGAACAAAAACAATACCAACAATTCAGCTCCAATGGAGAGTTGAATTAGGACGCAGTGGTGACCAGAGAAGAGTCAAGCCCCATGTCTCACTGTTCCTATCCTGTCTTCAAGCTCTACTCTGGACATCGTGGTGTCCCAATTCAACTCCTCATTGGAGTTGAATTGTTTGTTGGTATTGTTTTTGTTTTAATGTTAGTATTATGCTCACCTTTGGTTCCCCAGCTCCACCCACACCTGGGCCCTCCTATTCCTGGAGTTCCCTCCGTACAGCTGGCCCCTCCCTCTCTCTCTGCCCAGACCCACCTGGACTCCCACCTACCTTACTTCCCATCCCCCCCAGACCCTCCAAATACCTGGATGGTGACTGAGGCCATGTGCTCTCTCTTAGGGGAAATATGGCTCCTCTAATAAACCTTATAATAATCTTTCTTCTGTGCCTGCCTGCCTCTGCGTGGGGTCCTGAGATGGATGTATCCGATCCTCTTACACTTTCTTTCCTCTTCGGCCTTCATGGGTCAGTTTTGTAGCTGTGTTAAGTGTATTTGCTGGCTGCTGGTCTTTGAGACAAGAGTCCACCATGCAATTGCCAGCCTTTTAATAAAGACTCCCGACTCAACCTCTCAAAATGTGACTTCTCTGTTGTCTCACCTTACAACAGTAGGGTGCTAACTTTGAGAAAAAAAAAAAAAAAGCTCAGAGGTAGCACCCAGGTAGACCCTGAAGTCAAGCCCTAGGACCAGCACCAAAAACAAACCAAACAAAAAACAAAACAAAAAAAACCCACACACGATTCATGTTTTATTTTATACATGCATATAAAGTGCATCACTGCCCATGCCCCTGAGGCTGTTTACTTTCCTGTGATTCATTCTTTCTCATTCTGTCTTTCCCCCCTTTCAGGGATTTATATACTATAAAGTAATGGAATATATTTACTAGGTGCAATACAGAAAACATGAATTGCACTGATCTGCTTTCCTAGTAGAATCAAGAATCAATCTGCCACCTTTACAGTTTGATATCCAAGACCGTTGAGTAGGTATTAACCACCTCTTAATCTTTGTATCTGACCCCATTCAGAACACTAAAACCTTGTAAGTCTTTGCCATATCTCCAACAAACCAAATTCTTCCCAATCTCGCAGCCTTCTGTTGTATTTTCCTGTCCCCTAGATGATAAAATATAGTAACAAACCAAAAATCTCATCCAAAAGTCCTATCCATCTAAGTAAAAGATAAAATGATTTTGTGGTGTGTGTGTATGTGTGTATGTGTAAGAGAGAGAGAGAGAGAGAGAGAAAAAGGGAGGAAGGGAGGGAGGGAGAGAAACAGCACTGTCCCTGAGCTCTTTCACTCAAGGCTCTACCAAGTTAGACACAACTGTTCTGGCTTTTTGGTGGTTAATCAGAAATAAGAGTCTCACAAGAGGGCTGGGAAGGTAGCGCTTGCCTTGCATACATGAGGCCCTGGGTTCGATTCCTCAGCACCACATAAGCAAAAAGAAAAAAAAAAGCAGGAAGTGGCGCTCTGGCTCAAGTGGTAGAGCCCTAGCCTTGAGCTGAAGAGCTGAGGGACAGTGCCCAGGCCCAGAGTTCAGCCCCACAAAACAAAAAAAAAAACAAAAAAAAACCCCACAAATGATAGCCCATTTAAGAAGGTGGAGTATAAAAAAAAAAAAGAGTCTCAGCCGGGCGCTCGTGGCTCACGCCTGTAATCCTAGCTACTCAGGAAGCTGAGATCTGAGGATCGCTGTTCAAAGCCAGCCCGGGCAGGAGAGACTGTGAGACTCCTATCTCCAATAAACCACCAGAAAACCGGAAGTGGCGCTGTAGTTCAAGTGGTAGAGCGCTCGCCTTGAGCTGAAGAGCTGAGGGACAGCGCCCAGGCCCAGAGTTCAAGCCCCACGACCGACAAAAAAAAAAAGTCTCACAAGATTTTCCTGCCCAGGTTGGCTTCGAACTGATCCTCAGATCTTAGCCTCCTGTGTAGTAAGGATTACAGGCATGAGCTACTAGCACTCAGCTGATAAAATGATTTTTAGTTATAATAGATTGAGTATTGCAACCCACTTTAGGGGATCACAAGACAAAAAAAAGAACTCATTGTATACAATTCATCACATTAGATAGGATTAAGGAACAAAATACTAGTAGTCCTAAAAGCCAGGTAGGGCCTAGCACTGAAAAAAGCTGGCATGAGGACTTAGGGGCTGCGCATACAGAAATTCAAACTATCATCTAAGGAAGGAACAACCAATCAACAAAACCCATGAGAAAGAGCTAATCAATAAAATCTAGAGTAACTCCCTAAAAACCTGCCCCAAACTTCATATTGGCTCAGCAACATCCCATTGTGCTTGCCTGCCCACTGTTCCATTAAACAGCTTCTTAATAAATGCTTCCTTTTCCTTCTCTTGCTTCCGTAATTATTTTAGGGACTGTGACTGTGGAGGTTGGCACTCCACGCGGCTGGCAAAGGAAAAGAAAAAAAGGCGGTCTGGCCGCGGTTTATTCCTTATATAGGGTAAGGGGGTGCGGAAGGGTGTGTCCAGGTAAAGGGAAGTGGGGTCAGGTGGGAGAAAGGTGTGGCCACATCAGGTTAAGATGTGACCTCAGCGGATGCGGATGTGACCTCTTCCAGGTGTCCCAGTTGCCTAGGTAACGCAGGTACTGGGCGAGGTCTGTTCGCCGTCCAGGAATGGACCTTACAAAATTCACTACATGAAGAATTCTCTGTGTGGGGCTGGGAAGGTGGCTCAGTGGTAGAGCGCTTGCCTTGCATGCATGAGGCCCTGAGTTCGATTCCTCAGCACCACATAAATAGAAAAGGCCGGAAGTGGCACTGTGGCTCAAGTGGTAGAGCGCTAGCCTTGAGCTGAAGAGCGGAGGGACAGCGCCCAGGCCCAGAGTTCAGGCCCATGACCGACATGGGGGAGGGGTTGGGGTGGGGGAAGAGTCAATGCCTAATGCCTGTTAATCCTAGCTGCTCAAGAGGCTGAAATATGAAGACAGTGATCCAAAGCCAGCCAGGACAGGAAAATCTGTGAGACTTTTTTTTGTCGGTCATGGGGCCTCTTAGGCCAGCCCGGGTGCCCGGGCCCCCATGTCCCCTACCCCGCAGACCCCTGCGTGTGCCCTCAGCACCCAGGCAGAGGACTTAACTCCATCCTCGGGCTCCGGAAGGAAGGCACAGAAAGAGCTCCAGAGGAGGCACAGGCGAAGGGCGGGATCGCCGCGCAGCCCCCGCAGCCCGCACGCCTCAGCGTCCGGTGATGTCATCGCGGGGGGGCGGGGAAAGGTGCGGCCGCTGTACGCGCGCGACGTGGGCGGGGCTGCGTGTTGACGTCAGGACGCGCTGCGCGTGCTAAGCTTCTAGCTACGGCGGGCCTCGCGGTGGAGGTTGGGGTGGGCTCGTTGTCGCGCATGGCAGTCATCCGCCTCCATCGGGGACTCCAGTCGATGCCGGTACTTGTTTTTGAGCTCGGGTGGGGCCGTGAGGGCTGGGGGTCGGTAGTGCGTGGCGCGGAAGGTCAGATTGCTGGGTGGCAGCGCGGGACCCGGGCGCCCGGGCTTCTCCTTTGCCGGCCTAGCAGTTCTGTGCACGGGCTGGCGCGCGCTGCCTCTCGGGTCGTTCGGAAGAGGCGTAGGCCAGGTTGCGTGGGAGCCTCGGAAGCAGAGCGCTAGAAACGTGCAGCGTGACCTGCGACCTCGTGGGAAACCTGCCTTAAGACAGACTGGAGGGCTGGGAAGGTAGCTCAGTGGTAGAGTGCTTGCCTTGCATGCATGAGGCCCTGGGTTTGATTCCTCAGCACCACATAAGCAGAAAAAGCCAGAAGTGGCTCTGTGGCTCAAGTGGTAGAGTGCTAGCCTTGAGCTGAAGAGCTGAGGGACAGCCTTCAGACCTAGAGTTCAAGCCCAGGACTGGCAAAAAAAAAAAAAAAAGACAGACTGGAAGGCTGGGATGGTGGCTCTGGTAGAGCGCTTGTCTTGCATGCCTGAGGCCCTGAGTTCGATTCCTCAGCACCACATAAGCAAAAAGAAAAAAGCCGGAAGTGGCGCTGTGGCTCAAGTGGTAGAGCACTAGCCTTGAGCTGAAGAGCTGAGGGATAGCGTTCAGGCCCACGACGGGACCCAAACAAAAAAGACGTACTGGAGCGGGGAGTGGGTGGGAGGTTGAGGGGCTGCAACTGGATGGTAACTTGGAGCCATCAATGCAGCTAATTACATTTGTCCAATAGGCCGGTGCTCTGAACATATCGACGATTTCACGAAACAGGGACGGCTGACGCACAGCAGATTATCCAGAACATGGACTGGTAAAGTCACGTTGTGAAGGTTTAGGTACACCTTTCTAGAGCCAGGTCCATGACTATTGGGGTGTCTTGGTCTATATCCTAGCTCAGAAGTGTTTTCCAAGCTGCAAAGTACTTGTGGATATAAAAAAGGAAGTTTATGTAATTACGTGGTGTTGTTTCTGTGATCATGAGTTTAAGAACACTACAATTTTCCTGAGGTGTAGTCAAGGGCCCTAGGAACCAAGCTCCAAAACCATTAGTGTGTATGTATGTGTTCTTGTGTTTGCCTGTGTGCCAGTACTGGAGCTTGAACATAGGGCCTGGATAACTTTTTCCACAAAGAACACAGCTCTATTTCTGGTTTTTGGGTGTTAATTGGAGAGAGTTTTATGGATTCTACTGCCTAGGCTGGCTTCAAACAGTGAATGTCAGTTGCAAGCCTCCAGCGTGCTTGAGTCTGCTGTGACTCCTGCATTCCTACAGTGCTTGCCAGAACAGTTTTGAAACGGTTTGAGGCCTTGCCCTGTTCCATCCAGAGCAAGGTTATAGAAATTTCAGACAATTGCTTGCTCCCTTTTGGATCTGGTATGCAGTCATCATGTTGATCTTTAAATGGCACCACTTTGCACATCTGAAATTCACTTTGTCTTTTGTGCCAGTCCTGGGGCTTGAATTCAGGGCCTGGCCACTGATCCTGAGCTTTTGTGCTTTAAGGTTCCTAGCATTTCAGCCACAACTCCACTTCCAGTGTTTTGGTAGTTATTTGGAGTCTCAGGGGGGTCTAGGAAGGTGGCTTAGTGGTAGCATGCATGAAGCCCTGGGTTCAATTCCACAGTGCCACATACACAGAAAAAGCTGGAAGTGGCACTATGGCTCAAGTGGTAGAGTGCTAGCCTTGATCAAAAGAAGCTCAGGGACAATGTCCAGGCCTGGAGGAGGGGGGAGTCTCATGGACTTTCCTGCTCGAGCTGGCTTTAAACTCAGATCTCAACTTCCTGAGAAGCTAGGTTAACATTGGGCCCAGTTAGATTAAGGTTAAATTTTTGAGGCATCACCATTAGACAGTTTTAGATTCAGTGCAGATGAGCCACTGGTTACCCAGCTAGAAACTAGCAGGTTGAGATTTGAGACCACCCCTCTCTGGACTACATCCTAAGTCTTACAGGTAGCATCTGGGAGGATGGGTAGAATCCAGAAGATGGGGAAGCTCTCATGCATGTGCTGATTTGGTGTGAAGGCTATTGAGTAGAGAGGGATAGGTGACATGAAGTTGTCTGCTTAGTTCTAACTCTCTGACTCTGCAGTCCAGGAATTGTCGATAAACACCCTCGCCCTGTCATCAGGAAATCAGAAGTGGAGAGTTACTGCCATCTGGTGAGTTGGAATTGGCTGCCCTTTTCCTCTGGGTGGACTTTTAACTTATCTGCTTTTTTTTTTAATGACTTATTAACTGCTCTTTGTCTCTAATTGAGGTGTTTTTTGTTTTGTTTTTTTTTTAAGACAGTCTCCCTAACAGCTTGGGCTGGTCTCCATGAAACTGGCAGGCTGCCTTGTTAGCTGCAAGGAGTAACATCTCACACCTCACAGCCCCCTTCTCCCGGGGCCTCTACTGTATGTCATTGCACCAGCACACACAAAGCCGTCATCCCTTCCTCAGTGTTTCAGCAGCAATCCCAGGTTGCAAGAGCTAGAAGAGCCCTGAGGTGGGTGGAGCAGCCCACAAATCATCGCAACTGTGTAGTGTCTGGTGGGCCACTCTATGGAGTCTGGTCTGTATAGGGGTAAGTATGAAGGAAGGCATTCTAGTGAGTGACTTTGCTTCTCTTTTGTATGGTAACTTCCTGTTAGTCACCTGGTCAAGCAAAGGTTTAAAACAAACAAAACAACTTATTCTTGCCTTCCATGTTAAAGGCAGGAAATTGAGACCCAAAAAGTTTGTCTTTAAGCTCACATGTCTATTTGGGGGTTGAAGACTCTTGGGACCTAGCTATCTAAATTTGGGGTGGCCTTTGTGGTTTGGATATTACCTGCGTGAGGTCAGTGGGCCACAGAGGTGTCACTACTGTGGGAGTGTGGTCTGGAGCTAGAAACTTAGATTCCGTTTTCTGAACAGTTGGCAGTAGTAATGGCTCCTGATTGTGTGTGACATCACTTCACAGCATGCCTTGGTATTTGTCATCTCTTTTTTTACAGATGAGGACATGGATATGGAGACATGAACCCTGGCTATGAACACCTAGTGAAAGTGGGAACAAAATTTGCAGCTTAATTATCCAGATAGATTTCAATCCCTGCCTGTTTGCCTTCTAGAAGGAATCAACAGTTTCATGTTCTTGGTCCAGGCTAGTGTATCTCAGGTCCTCCAGCATCTCCTGAGTGAAAAACAAAAGATACTTAATAAATGTAGCTTTAAATACCACTGGCCCCAGCCTCTTGTTTCTTCTTCCCTGTACCAGGTATCGTGGTAAAGATGCTTTGTCCCTTGGAATGCTGGGTGGTGGTCACCACAGAGCCGAGACCATCATTTAAATTCTGCAGTAGAAGTGATAGGGGATGCAAAGGAACTAAATCCTGGGATTCTCTGCCTTTGGCTCATGAAACATTCTGTCCCTTCAGATAATCTCCACTGTGTGGTGGCTCAGTCCCAGAACCAAGTGGATTGTGTTTAAAGTCATCCTGAATAAAGTGTTAACAAGTTGGGTGTGGTGGCACACCCATCATCCCAACTATGCAGAAAGTGAATGGGAGAAGTAAATAGTCATAGTACAGGTCTGCTCAGGCACAAATGTGAGACCTTACATCTCTACAAGGAGATGAAGTGACTTGCCAATTTCAGATGCTGATAGGAAGCAAAATACACGGACACAAATGTCATGTGCCTATGATCCTAGCATTTGGGAGGCTAAGGCAGGATTGGAAGTTTGTGGCCAGTAGAGACTATCTCAAGGAAAAACTTGAGACCAAGAACTGTTGATTGACAGCAAAGGCAAAAAAGGCTGGGAATGCTGGCCTAGCAAGTGCTAATTCAGCTCCCAATACTATCCCTGGAAAGGATGCTCTGATGTCCCTGTTATGCCCTATTCAGTAGAAAGTATCATCAGTCCATCCACAGGTTGTACCTCAAGGCCACTCAACCAGCTTGGTAACATTGTCAAAGTGTAGCAGCTAAGTCTAAGGCCTGAAAAATATAGCCAGTGAAGGTGCAATGAATGGCTGTGTATGGAAAAACCCAGTTTCCAGCCAGTCCCTTGTCTTACAGACTGAAAAACTAAAACCAGATTCAGGAATCATGACATCTTCCCTAGCTTAGGAGCTGACTTGACTAGTTTCAGTGCGTTTTCTAGTCTACAGCTATTGCAGCATTTCCTTCATACCAGGAGACAAGCAGTTGCTCATGTCCTTCCCAGGACTGGAGGTGGTGTGACAGCATTCAGCTAGGTTCTGGTCTAAGTTCAGGAGGTGCTTGTGTATGTGGTGAGCCTGTGAGTATGTGCAGGTTGGAATCCTCCCCCTGCAGCTGATTCAGTTTGTCCTTAAGTGAGGTTAAAAAAAGACCTAAATTGAAGTCCAGTTGGGGAGTTGCAAAGGGCAGCTCTACCAGCACTGGGCATTGCTACTGAGGGCAGCTACAGCATTTGGGACCTGTGTAGGAGACACCTCAAAACTCATCTAGGTGTGGGGCTGGGAAGGTGGCTCAGTGGTAGAGCACTTGCCTTGCATGCCTGAGGCCCTGAGTTCGATTCCTCAACACCACATATGCAAAAAGAAAAAAGCTAGAAGTGGTGCTGTGGCTTAAGTGGTAGAGCCCTAGCCTTGAGCTGAAGAGCTGAGGGACAGTGCCCAGGCCTAGAGTTCAGGCCCCACGATCGGACCCCCCCCCAAAAAAAAAACATCTAGGTGAGCCAGGCACTGATGGCTCATGCCTTTAATCGTAGATAATCAAGAGATTGAGATCTGAGGATCAAGATTCTAAACTAGCCAGCCCTGTTAGGAGTATTTTAGACTACCAGAAAACACTATAGACATCCAGGTACAAAGAACAAAGAAAAGGTTTATTGCCAGTAAAGGGATCAGACAAGACCACTCAGAAGGGAGAAGTGAGAAGTTCTGGCTATTGTCTGAGGTGACCTGTACAACCTACTGGGGCTAGAAGGGGCTAGGAGGTGGAGATCCTGGTGTGGACCAGGTTTTTCATCATGGTGGATTAGGATTTATGGCTGCTGCACAAGTAGTAGGTAAGGGGCCCTGCAGCTGCCCAGACCTGAAGGTCACTCTAAGGGGCTTTTGTTGCCTTATATGGTGGTAGCTGCCCCAGAGGAGTGCCATGCCAAGGTAAAGGGGAGTTGGAGGCTGATTATTTACTGCCTTTACTACATGGGCCTAGGAAAAGGGCATGCTAAGCTATGGAAAGGGGAAGGAGCATGCTAAGCTATGGGAAGGAGCTCATTGGGCTAACAAGCCCATCTCCAATTAATGAGCTGCAAGTGGAGGTATAGTTCAAAAGGTAGAATTCCAGCCTTGAATGAAAAAACCAGCAAGAGCATAAGGCCTTCAGGAAGACACCCCACCAGACACAGATTATCGTTTACATCAGTTAGTAGTCTACTTCATCCAGAACCAGGCTCCAAAGAAAATCATTGAGAAAACCCTACTAGAACAATTTGGAGACAGAAATTTGAGTTTCGATGAAAGGTGTCATAATATCATGAAAGTTGCTCAAGCTAAACTTGAAATGATAAAACCAGAAGAAGTAAACATGGAGGAATATGAGGAGTGGCATCAAGATTATAAGAAATTCAGGGAAACCACTATGTATCTCATAATCGGATTAGAAAATTTTCAAAGAGAAAGTTATATAGATTCCTTGCTGTTCCTTATTTGTGCTTACCAGAATAACAAAGAGCTCTTGTCCAAGGGCCCATACAGAGGACATGATGAAGAGTTGATATCACATTATAGAAGAGAATGTTTACTAAAATTAAATGAGCAAGCTGCAGAACTATTTGAATCTGGAGAGGATCGAGAAGTAAACAATGGCTTGATTATCATGAATGAATTTATTGTTCCATTTTTGCCTCTGTTATTGGTGGATGAGATGGAGGAGAAAGATATACTTGCTGTGGAAGATAGGAGGAATCGATGGTGTTCCTACTTAGGACAAGAAATGGAATCAAATCTCCAAGAAAAGCTGACAGATTTTCTTCCAAAACTGCTTGACTGCTCTTCAGAGATTAAAGGTTTCCATGAACCCCCGAAGTTACCTTCATATTCTACACATGAACTCTGTGAGCGATTTGCCCGAATCATGTTGTCCCTCAGTCGAACGCCTTCTGATGGAAGATAAACAGCGCACTCTTTCCTTAAACGCACTGTATGAACTTTTTTTTAGTTCTTAACCCTTGCCTTGCTGTCACAGGGTTTGCTTGTTGCTGCTATAGTTTTTAACTTTTTTATTTTAATAACTGCAAAAGACAAAATGTCTATATAGACTTTAGCCAGACTACACACAATAAAGCTGAGAATTGCATGGCACTCAGACTCGTTTTAACCAGAACTGATGAAAAACGGCAACCCAATTGCTTTCATTATGGCAAAACTTCTTTTGCCATCCTTCTATTACAGTATTACTTCGCTTTCATCTTTTCTTTATCAACAGCTTTCATTGCAGTCTGGATATTTCCATGACTAAGCCATTTAAGTGACACTGTATGATACATAATTATTTGATAGCTTGTAAATGAAATGAAAGAATAAAGTTTTATTTATGGCTAAAAAAAAAAAAGAGCATAAGGCCTTGAGTTCAAGCCCCCAGTATCTCATCCAAAGAGTAAAATTGCCAACAGCTGGGCCCCAGTGACTCATGCCTGTAATCTTAGCTGCTCAGGAGGCTGAAATCTGAGGAACACAGTTTGAAGCCAACCAGATCAGGAAAGTTCATGAGACTCTTAAATTTAATAAACTAAAAAGGCTCTAACTAAGAGCTGTGGCTCATGTGGTAGAGCCTTGAACACAAAAACTCAGACAGCGCCCAGACCCTTAGTTCAAGTCCCAGAAGCAGCACTCACACACAAAGTAATAATAGTGCTGTTGGGATTTCCTCAATCCCCAAGCCTGAGTGGGTGGTGACCCTACTCTGCTCTCCTGTGTTCTGCTAGTCTGCCCACTAAAGGAGCATGGCCCAATGAAGCTGTAAATGCCTACCCATTGGCCTGCTTGCTGAGGATCATTCTAAGACTGATCTTAAAATAGGAGCTTGGTGCCAGTAGCTCATGCCTGTAATCCTAGCTATTTGAGAGGCTGAGATATGAGGATTGTGGTTCAAAGCTAGTCCAGGCAGGAAGGTCTGCAAGACTCTTATCTCCAATAAACTACTCAAAAAGCCAAAAGTGGACCTATGGCTCAAATGGTAGAATGCTAGCCTTGAGCAAAAGAAGGTCAGGTATAGTGCCCTGGCCCTGAGTTCAAGCCCTAGGGATAGCACAGAGGAAAAAAGAAAAAGGAAAAAAAAAAAGCCAGGCACCAGTGGTTTATCCTGTAATCCTAGCTACTCAGGAGGCTGAGATCTGAGGATCGTGGTTCAAAGCCAGCCTGGGCAGGAAAGTCCATGAGACTTCTTTTTTTTGTCGGTCATAGGGCCTGAACTTTGGGCCTGGGCACTGTCCCACAGCTCTTCAGCTCAAGGCTAGTAGTGCTCTACCACTTGAGCCACAATGCCACTTCCAGCTTTTTCTGCTTATGTGGTGCTGAGGAATTGAACCCAGGGCCTCATGCATACAAGGCAAGCACTCTACCACTGAGCCACCTTCCCAGCTCCTGTGAGACTTTTATCTCCAATAAACCACCAGAAAACTGGAAGTGGCACTGTGGCTCAAGTGGTAGAGCACTTGCCTTGAGCTCAACAACTGAGGGTCAGCATCCAGGCCCAGAATTCCAGCTCCATGACCAACAAGAAAGAAAGAGAAAGAAAGAAAGAAAGAATTCAGGGCTGGACTGACCCAGAGGTTTGTCTGGTCTTGGAAGGTACTTCCTTGTGTGATGTCATCTCTGTGCCCTGGCCCCTGGCTTCAGTGGATGTGAGAATAGCAGAAACAACTTTGTGGGTCATGGGAATTGAATGATGCAATGAAGGCACGTGGTTGTGCAAACCCTCAGGGTGGAGGAGGCTCAATCTTGATTATGGTCCCTCCCAGAGTTGCCCAGCAACCAGTGTCTGAAGTCCCACTCACAGGCCAATCTCTGAACTAAAAATGGTCTTGACATTTTCAAGTGGTTAAGGGGAAAAAAAACCCAAAAGAATACTATTTCATGACAGATGAAGATTTTTGTGGAACTGGAATTTTGATGTCACTAAGATTTTTCTGAAACCCATGTCAATTCTTCCTCCTCCTCCTTCTTTATTTTATTTTGTGTCCATCCAGGGCTTGAACTCAGGCACTAGACTCTGAGCCTGAGCTTATTTTGCTCAAGGCTGGTACTCTACCACTTGGGCCATAGCTCCACTTCTAGCCTTTTTTTTGTCGGTTGTGGGGCTTGAACTCTGGGCCTGAGCACTGTCCCTCAGCTCTTCTGCTCAAGGCTATGCTGTACCACTTGAGTTACAGTGCCACTTCTGGTTTTCTGGTGGTTTATTGGAGATAAGAGTTTCATGGACTTTCCTGCCCAGGCTGGCTTTGAACCGTGATCCTCAGATCTCAGGCTCCTGAGTAGCTAGGATTACAGGTGTGAGCCACTGGTACCCAGCTCTTCTGCCTTTTTTTTTTTTTTGTCGGTCATGGGGCTTGAACTCTGGGCTTGGGTGCTGTCCCTGTGCTCTTCAGCTCAAGGCGGGTGCTCTACCTCTTGAGCCACAGCGCCACTTCCGGTTTTCTAGCGGTTTATTGGAGATAAGAGTCTCACGAACTTTCCTGCCTGTGCTGGCTTAGAACTGTGATCCTCAGATCTCAGCCTCCCTCCCGTGTAGCTAGGATTGTAGGTGTGAGCCACCAGCTATCTTCTGGCTTTTTTTGTAGTTGAGTGGAAATAACAGACTTTCCTGCCTGGGCTGTCTTTGAACCACCATCCTCAGATCTCAGGCTTTTGAGTAGTTAGGATTATAGTCATAAGGCACCAACACTCCACTGCCAATTCTGTTTTGTTTGTTTGTTTCAACTTTTTTAGTTTAATTTTTAATTGTCATTATAAAAGTATGTAAAATGGGGTTACAGGGACTGGGAAGGTGGCTTAGTGGAACAGTGCTTGC
>NW_012267376.1:844826-864273 GCF_000151885.1 Dipodomys ordii | reverse complement strand
GCACTGGGCATTGCTACTGAGGGCAGCTACAGCATTTGGGACCTGTGTAGGAGACACCTCAAAACTCATCTAGGTGTGGGGCTGGGAAGGTGGCTTAGTGGAACAGTGCTTGCATAGTATGCATGAAGCCTTGAGTTCCATTCCTCAGTACCACATACACAGAAAAAGCTGGAAGTAGTGCTCCAGTTCAAATGGCAGAATGCTAGCCTTGAGCAAAAAGGAACTTAGGGACAGCTCCCAGGCTTAGAATTCAAGCCCCAGGACAGGCCAGAAACAAAAAAATTTTAAAAAGGGGGACGGGGTTATAGTTACTTAAGTCAGGTTAAGGGTACATTCCTCCCGCCCCCCACCCTCTTCCTCCTCCTCCTTTTTTGCCACTCCTCGGGTTTGATTTCTGAGCTAATGAGCTGTCCCTGAGTTCCTTTTTTTGCTCAAGGCCAGCAATCTACCACTTGAGCCACAGGCACTACTTCTGGCTTTTTTCTGTGATTAATTGGAGATAAGAGTCTCACAAACATTACTTCCTGGGCTGGCTTTGAACAGCAGTGCTCAGATCTCAGCCTCCTGAGTAGCTAGGCCAGTGCCTAGCCAAGAGTACATTTCTTTTTATTGTTGTTTTATTTTGTCAGTTGTGGTGCCTGAACTGTGAGCCTGGGCGCTGTCCCTCAGCTCTTCAGCTCAAGGCTAGTGCTCTACCACTTGAGCCACAGCACCACTTCCAGCTTTTTCTGCTTATGTGGTGCTGAAGAATCGAACCCAGGGCCTCATGCATGCAAGGCAAGCACTCTACTGAGCCACCTTCCCAGCCCAGGAGTACATTTCTTTTTGGGCAATGTCACCCCTTCTATCTCTCTCTCTCCCAGTTTTCCCCTCCCATCCTCACCCACAAGTTGTACAGTTCATTTTCAACATTGTCTAATACATTCCTTTTTGGACAATGTTACCTCCTCCCTCACTCCCTCCCAATTCTTCTTCCTTTTTTTTTTTTTATTGTTGCTCATGGGGCTTGAACTTGGCCTGGGCTGCTGTCCTGTCCCTTAGCTCTTTTGCGCAATGAAGAATTAGAAAAATTAAGGCTGCGTCCATTTTACAATTTGCTAATTTGCTAACTGCTGATTCTGCTTCTGTAAACTTGCTTACGCTGGCACTGACCCTTCCCTTCCCAAAAATGAGTTAAAAAGTTTCAGGGACCAGATACCAGCCCCAGGACAAGGTCAGTGGTCGTAGATAAAGAACAGACAGTACGTGTTCCTCAGTTCCCATTTAGAAATTCCCCAGACAGGACCTTGAGATAATGACCACCTGGCAAGACCACAAGCTAAGCCAAATGTCAACCAATCATAGGCCTGTAACCATGTAAACCCCCCCTTAAACCAACCATGGGCCAGTCATTTTACAAAGAGTGTTACAAAATTTCCCGCGTGGCAAAGTGATTGTTGGTGTATATGGTGACCTTTAAATGGACCAATCATGGGATGCTTTGTGTTATGCGTTAATCTTGTGGTTTTTGCCTTTAAATTAGCCTGTAATCTCTGCTCGGGGCTCCCTGTCTGCTCGGGACAGAGGGTCCGTTTGCGCAAACGTCAAATAAACTCCTCTTGCTTATTGCATCTCCCGGCCTGGAGTCTGAGTTTTCTGGGGCTCCCTCCCGTTGACGAAAGCATCCTAGGGGTCTAGGGTCTTTCACGCAAGGCTAGTGCTCTACCACTTGAGCCACAGCTCCACTTCTGGTTTTCTGGTGGTTAATTGGAGATAAGAGCCTCATATATGGTGTATGGACTTCCCTGCTGGGGCTAGCTTGAAACCCTGTTCTTCAGATCTTAGCCTCTTGAACAGCTAGGATTTACAGGCCTGAGCCACCAGCTTTTGGCCCTGCCAGTTTTTAAAATTCTCAGTATCAACCTGAGGTGTGCATTGCTTGAGTCCCTGGGCATTGGGGAAGTGAAACTAGAAAAGGAGACTATAGGTGGGAACCCCCCCAGACTAGAGGTTAGATTTGGGAAACCCTTCAAAAGCACCATCGAAGAGCTGGGGTGTAGAGGGGCTTCCTTTGCCAGAGTTTGCATGATGAAATGACCCTGAAATTGTCCCTGAAGAGCCTGGCCCAGATGGATCTTGGGAATTTTGGGGGTGAGGGGTTCCTTATTGCTGATGGTACCTAGTTTGGTCAGATAGTTGGAGAGATGTTTACAATTTTAAGGATTTATTCTTCTTAAGCATCTTGGAGGAAAAAGCCTTTTGGGTGGTACTGGGTTTTGGGTTTTGTTTTCCTTTTCTTCAGGTGCTAGTCCCAGAGCTTGAATTTAGGGCCTGAGCACTCACAGCTCCACTTTCGGCTTTTTTAAGTTAATTTGAGATAAGAGTCTCACAGATTTTTTGCCTAGGATAGCTTCAAATGATGATTCTCAGCCTACTGAGTAACTAGGATTACAGGTGTGAACCACCAGTGTCCAGCTTTGTGTGTGTGCTTGCATGGGGCCGGGAGAGAGGAGAGAGGACCCTGGGGCTTGAACTTAGGGCCAGGGTATTAACCCTGAGCGTTTTTGCTCAAGGCTAGAACTGTTTTTTTGTTTTGTTTTGTTTTGGGGCTTTTTAAAAATTGAAAACAAGCATCTCACAGACTTTATTGCCCCAACTGTCTTTGACCAACAACCCTCAAATCTCAGCTGCTTTTTGGGGGCCTGGATGCTGTCCCTAAGCTTTTCAGCTCAAGGCAAATGATCTACCACTTGAGCCACAGGGCCACTTCCGGTTTTCTGAGTAGTTTATTGGATATAACTCTCATGAACGTTCCTGCCTGGGCTGGCTTTGAACCATGATCCTCGATCTCAGCTTCCTGAGTAACTAGGATTACAGGCATGAGCCACTGGTGTCCAGGAGACTGAGATCTGAGGATTGCAGTTCAAAGTTAGCCCAGGCAGAAAAGTTCTGGTAATATTCTTTTTTTTTTTTTTTGCCAGTCGTGGGACTTGTAGGACCTGGCACTGTCCCCGAGCTTCTTTTGCTCAAGGCTAGCACTCTACCACTTAAGCCACAATGCCACTTCCTGATTTTTGTGTTTATGTGGTACGGAGGAATTGAACCCAGGGCTTCATGCATGCTAGGCAAGCCCTCTATCACTAAGCCACATTCGTAGCCGTGGTTATACTCTTATCTCCAATAAACTACTCAAAAAAGCAAGAAGTGGGGCTGTGGCTCAAGTGGTAGAGTACTTACCTTGAGTGAAAGAAGCTCAGGGATCAACAGGCCAAGTTCAAGTCTCAGGACCGGCAAAAAAAAAAAAAAAAAAAGAGTTTAAGGATTAAAAGACAAAGCCAGGCGCCAATAGCTCATGCCTGTAATCCTAGCTACTCAGGAGGCTGAAATCTGAGGATTGCTGTTCACAGCCAGCCCAGGCAAGAAAGTCTGTGAGACTCTTATCTCCAATAAACCACTAGTAAACCAGAAGTGGCGCTGTGGCTCAAGTGGTAGAGCACTCACCTTGAGCTGAAGAGCTAAGGGACAGTGCCCAGGCCCAGAGTTCAAGCCTCACGACCGACAAAAAAAAAAAAAAAAAGATTAAAAGACAATGATTAAACAAATTATGAATTGAAGAAATCTCAATAGTGGCACACAAATGACTCAAGTTTAGGAATACAGACATCTGCCAGCTAGCAGCCTGCCAAATGAGGGAGATGAGGGGGAACTGTCTCAGAGCTCTGGGAAAGAAGTACTGACTGCTTAGAAGCAGACCCTGAGGTCAGAAACATTGCTTGGAAATGAGCCTATTATATCTACAATCTCCTCAATAAACCTGACATCTGTCAAGATTGAGATGAGGCCTGGAGCTCCAGGAAGTGTGCCTTTATGGACTGATCATGAAGGCTGGATGGAGGGACCAAGCCAAGGACAGGCACAAGGGTCTCACCTCAGCAGGCTGGCACTGCCAGAGCACTCTAAAGGGACTTCTGTCTATCCCTGGCCACTGGGAAGGGAAACTCCCTCTGAAGGGTCAGAAAGGAAGCTTTCTTTTTTTTTTTTTGGGTCCAGTCGTGGGGCCTGAACTCTGGGCCTGGGCGCTGTCCCTCAGCTCTTCAGCTCAAGGTTAGCGCTCTACCACTTGAGCCACAGCGCCACTTCCGGCTTTTTTCTTTTTGCTTATGTGGTGCTGAGGAATCAAACCCAGGGCCTCATGCATGCAAGGCAAGCGCTCTACCACTGAGCCACCTTCCTAGCCCAGAAACAAAGCTTTTGCTGTTGCCTTTAAAGAATGCAATAAATTGCCAGATGACAGTGGTTCATGCCTGTAATCCTAGCTACTCAGGAGGCTGAGATCTGAGAACCTCTGTTCAAAGTCAACCTGGGCAGGAAAGCCTGAGACTATCTCCAATTAATTATCAGAAAAAGCCAGAGTGAAGCCGGGCGCTGGTGGCTCACGCCTGTAATCCTAGCTACTCAGGAGGCTGAGATCTGAGGATCGCGGTTCAAAGCCAGCCCGGGCAGGAAAGACCGTGAGACTCCTATCTCCAATAAACCACCAGAAAACCGGAAGTGGCGCTGTAGCTCAAGTGGTAGAGCGCTCGCCTTGAGCTGGAGAGCTGAGGGACAGCGCCCAGGCCCAGAGTTCAAGCCCCACAACCGACAAAAAAAAAAAAAAAAAAAAGAAAAAGCCAGAGTGGCTCAAGTAAGCCAGGTGCTGGTGGCTCACATCTGTAATCCTAGCTACTAAAAGGCTGAGATCTGAGGATCGCAGCTCAAAGCCAGCCCAGGCAGGAAAGTCCAGGAGACTCCTATCTCCAATTAACCACCAGAAAATCAGAAGTGGTGCTGTGCTTAAGTGGTAGAACACTCACCTTGAGCTGAAGAGCTCAGGGACAGTGCCCAGGCCCTCAGTTCAAGCTCCAATACTGGCACAACACACAAAAAATATCACGTGTGACTAAAATCACTTAGTGCTGGAAACCAACTTATAAAATCATCTCTTTTGACTCCATGCCACTTGTCTCCATGGTGGTCCTTCAGCTCTCCACCAAAGCTGAATTGGTTTGTTGGTATTGTTTTTGTTCTTTATTTCCTCTCTGGCCTGTTTCCTAACAGTATGAAGTGTATTTGTGGGCTGAGGGCCTTTGTAATAATCGGCTGCCTGCAGACTGCTAGTGCTCTAATAAAGACTCCAAGATTCAACCTCCCTTATAATTTACCTTACAACAAACAATACCAACTTTACTTGTAGATATACTCATACCATCTGCTATATACTGAATCTTCTGGAGTTTGTCAAAATCTGTATGGAACACACACACACACACACACACACACACAGAAAAAATCTTCTCTTTGCTTAAAGAGTAGACTAGGGTTTCTGAGGGGACTAACAAGAACCCCTCCAGAGCAGAGTGGGTCATTAGGCACCATCTCTCTTCTGCTCGGGCAGCAGGAAGCAGCACCCTTGACACTCCTGGGGCGGGAGCAGCAAGTGGGCAGGGCCACACTCCTAGGGCTAGAACCCACTTCCTACTTTACCACAGCAGTGCACGGAGTTTGCACGGGGTCCGGGCCTCCCCTGGCCTTCGCTCTGCTCCCTAGGGTCTGGTGTACAGAAAGGTTGGGCCACCCTGATCTGAGGATGGAGGGCGAGGAAGGTCCTGAGTATGGCAAGCCTGACTTTGTGCTCTTGGATCAAGTGACCATGGAGGATTTTATGAAGAACCTGCGGCTCAGGTATATGTAGGGCTGGGTCTTGGGACTCCTTTCTTTCCTAATCACCCCCTCTCTTCACAAACCTGAGGGTAACCTGAGAGGCACTTTGTTCCCCATCAGCAGAGAAAGGAACAGAGCCAGGCAGGCTGAAATGAACCTCGAAACATGTCCCAGAGAGCTGGTGGCTGCCCACAAAGTGACTGCCATCAGGTCTCAGCTGCCCCATCTCGCTCCCTAACATGACTCATGTGCTCTGTCACCTCTTTCTATAACAAGGCCATCACATGAGCCCCCTAGGACCGACAGGCAAAGACATTGGACAGGAGCTGTGCCCTTTCCAACTCCTGACCTGATGATTCTTTCTCTCTGAATCTTATATGGGACCTTGGGGATCCCAACATGAAGTGGGCAGGTTCCACTTGGGATCCAAACCATCTCACCTATTGAGATCATGCTCCAGGGATGAGACACAGAGTGTAGGTGACATAGGAGCCCATTTGATATGGAGGAGGACAGAACAGGAAGAGCACAGGAGTGGGGGCATGGCATACCGGTGGCCTTGTGTGTGGCTGGGTCTCATGCCTGCCTCCTAGAGAGGTCTCCTATGTGTCAGGAGAGCATAGGGACCAGGAGTCCCCCCAAGCATAGAGGTCAGGAGCCTGGTCCTGACCCAAGGAGAGGGTGAGGCAGGACATAGCTTAGAGCTCTGTGTGCTTTGTGTGCACCTTGAACACTGAGTCTAGAGAGGAAATTGACTAGCCACTAGCCACACAGCATGGAGAAGGGTGTGAGCTGAGCCTTGTGAGGTGCCTGGTGAGGCCACAGAGGAAGAGGAACCCCGGACAGAGCTGCCTGGTGATGGGTGGGTCCCACACACCAAAAGCAGTTGGGGCCATGAAGCAAATTCTTCGGGCCAAGGGGCAAGTTCTTGGAGCCAGTTCTCCCAGGGGTAGAAAGATTTAGAGAGGTACAGGCTCCAACTGGTGACTTGGTTTGTGAAGGTTAAAGAAATGTGAAGGTATATTGGAAGAGGGGTGTCAGCCAAGACTGGGGATACAATGACAACAGACCACAGGCACCATACTGCCCCTCCCTGATGTCTGGGTGGGGCAGGGCGGGTCCCCTTCCCTGTTAGGTTCCGGCCTAGGCCCCAACACAGGAAACAGTCAAGTCTGCTCCTCCTTTCTCTCAGATCCCCTATCAACCAGCCTGCCCGGCAAGGTCCACACAGGAGCTAGCCCTGAGCCTGCTGGGTACATGAATGGGGGATTGTGATCGCTGGGGCCTCTGTACCCCGTAGACAGCATGTAGAACCCACGTTCTAGGCTGTGGCTCAGCTCACCAGGATAGCACCACGGATTCCCTTCTCCCTTCTGTGTGCCAAGCCATTTTTGGTAGGGGCACTGGTTGACTGGGGCTGCTTACACACAAATGCTGAGGTCTTGCTCTGCTGTACCCAGATTTGAGACAGGCCGTATCTACACCTACATTGGGGAAGTGCTGGTTTCTGTGAACCCCTACCAGGAGCTGCCCCTATATGGACCCGAGGCCATCGCCAGATACCAAGGCCGGGAGCTCTATGAGCGGCCACCCCACCTCTATGCTGTGGCCAACGCTGCCTATAAGGCAATGAAGCGCAGATCCAGAGACACCTGCATCGTCATCTCAGGTACCTGTCCCAATGGCCCAGGCACCTGAGCCACCCCCTGGTTTATAAATGACAGAGGGTGGGTTGCTTAGAGCATCTCCCATTACCTGGGATGGATGTGGACAGAAACAGGGAAGTAGGCGAAGAGGCACAGCATTGTTGATTCTTCTACCTTCTGTCTTCTTGGCAGGGGAGAGTGGGGCAGGGAAGACAGAAGCCAGCAAACACATCATGCAGTACATTGCTGCAGTCACCAACCCAAGTCAGAGGGCTGAAGTGGAAAGGTAAGCATCTCTGGGCCCTAGCAGAGTCAAGACTTCTGTGCTAGGGGAAAGGCCTGGCACTAAGAAGCAAGAGATGGGAGCCAGAGCCCAGATTAAGCCCAAGTTCAGTCAAGGTTGCAGAGGTAAGATACAGTTGGGCATGCCTAGGATCTCTCAAATGAGGGAAACAAAAGCTGTCAGCTGTGGAAAGATTGTCACCAATGGGTGGGGTTATAGAAACTGGAAATGGTTAAGGACAGGGCAGAGTCATCCCTGGGAGTCCAAGAAAGACTGTAGGAATTTGGTAGCCTGACTAGAATAGTAGAACATGCTGGCAGGCATGTGGGTTACAGCCGGCTCAGACCTAAGAAGGGCTGGCCTACCAACACCTCTACCTCTCCTCCAGGCCTTGCAGAAGTGGCTTTCTGTGTCTGGGCCTGACTCTTCCTGGGTGGGGTGGTGGGTGCTGATGAGGTCAGTTCCTAGGCACACGTGGCCAGCATTGCCATCTACACTATAGCCTGAAGTGCACTGAAGAGTAGTCAGATCACCTTTGTCTTCACCTCCCCTAGGCTGCAGCTGAGGGGGGAGAGCACAAAAAAGCAAAGAATAGACTTGGCACCAGTGGCTCACGCCTTTTAATCCTAGCTACTCAGGTGGCTGAGATCTGAGGATTGAAGCCAGCCCTAGCAGGAAAGTCCATGAGACCCTTATCTTTAACCACCAAAAAGCTGGAAGTGAAGCTATGACTCAAGTGGTAGATCACTAGCCTTGAGCAACATAGCTTGGGGACAGCATCCAGGCCCTGAGTTCAAGGCCCACAACTGCCAAAAAAAAAAGATGAAGAAGGAAAGAATAACATTTTCTGGATGTCTGGTCTGGACTTAGAGCTACACAGACCATGTGCAACAGCAGCAAGTCAGTCAGGTGCATGCCCAGAGACACTGGGCAAAGTGGGACCTGGGGATCTCTACTCCCTCCCAGTCAGTTTCCTGAGATGCTGTGGTTAACGTGGGGAAGACTCAGGCAGGTCACTGTTCTATAGCTAGGCATCTTTATCTTCAGTCCTAGCCCTTCTGTCCACAGGGTCAAGGATGTGCTGCTGAAGTCCACCTGTATACTGGAGGCTTTTGGAAATGCCCGCACCAATCGCAACCACAACTCTAGCCGTTTTGGCAAGTACATGGACATCAACTTCAACTTTAAGGGAGATCCTGTGGGAGGACACATCCACAGCTACCTCCTAGAGAAGGTGGGCCAGTGGGCCGACACACCCTTTCCTTCCAAGGTCTCAGGCCTCAGGGTCTGAGTGTGATATGAAGTTGGAAAAGCTGTGATGTCTCTGTGGTCCTTCTCTTGGTATCCTCCCAGGCTATATACTCTAATCTCCACTCTTCCCTGTATCTGAGAGCTGAGAACACTCAAATGGTGTCAGGGGAGGAAGAGGGGGCTGACCATTCCCAGGCTGAAATCCATCTGTTCCTCTCCCTCAGTCTAGAGTCCTCAAGCAGCATGTTGGAGAAAGGAATTTCCATGCTTTCTACCAGGTGAGCCTCTGTGGCTGGGGTGGGACTGGGAGGAGGGGAGCAAAGAAGAGAGGGGAATGAGGAGGTCAGCAAACTGGGCCCACCTTCTATAACCTTGCTACTGTGCTCTGTTCTACCTACCCCAGCCATTACCCTCACTCCCCACCACACCTGTCCCCGCCCAGTCCTCACCCAGATGGGAGCTTCTTTTTATGCTGGTTGTGGAGTCTGAACTCTGGGCCTGGGTGCTGTCCCTCAGCTCTTCAGCTCAAGGCTAGCACTCTACCACTAGAGCCACAGTGCCATTTCTGGCTTTTTCTGCTTGTGGTGCTGAGGAATTGAACCCAGGGCCTCATGCATGCGAGGCACTCTACCATTGAGCCACCTTCCCAGCCCTCATGATGGGAGCTTCTAAGCAGGGTATCCCCAACATCTGAGACTCTGAGATGTGAGAACACCCTGGGGCTTTGGGCAGTGTCTTTATGGGCTCTGAGCTATACCTTCTTCCCCACTGTACTAACTTCCTCTGCCATCTCTTGGTTCCAGATTGGGAGGTAGGATGTGTCCTTGTATAATCTGTGTCTCTGGGAAGGGTAGGATGGGAAAAGAGTCCTTGGAGATGAGTGACTTAACTAAGGGATCTTTGTGTCTGCAGTTGCTCAGGGGCAGTGAAGACCAGGAGCTGCAAGCACTCCACCTGGAAAGAAACCCTGCTCTGTATAATTTTACACGCCAGGGAGCTGGCCTCAGCATGGGTGCTCAGAATGTAAGGGCAAGGGTTTAAACAAGGTTGGGCCCTGGGTCCTAGGAATGGGGGGCAAGAAATAGGTGGTGATAGATTTAAACCAGGGGGGTTGTCAACAGCTCAGGTGAATGTGGAGGGCAGAGGACAAACAGCTCAGGGAGGAGATAAGTTGTAGGCTCCTAGGTGCCTGGGATGGGAGACTCAGAGGTCCAGAGAAGGCAGATGCCCTGGACCCCACATTGGCCTGAGCGGTTAAACTCTTACTCCAGGGTCTGGACAGTGATGAGAAGAGCCATCGGGCAGTGACTGAGGCCATGAGAGTCATTGGTTTTAGTCCTGAGGAGGTGGAATCCATCCATCGCATCCTGGCTGCCATATTGCACCTGGTGAGCTTGGCTAAGAGGACCACAGGAGTGTCCCTCCAGGAGCCATGAGAGGCAAAGAAGGCACTCCTGAGATATCCCAGTGAAGTTGTTGAGCTGACCCCTTTTCTGCTGAGAGCTGAGAACACTCATATGGGGTCCGGCTGAGGACTAGTGATAAGATCAGTGGGTGTCTGGGTAGAAACCACGTTCCTACTGCACCATGAGTGACAACATAGCAAGAAGCAAGCATCGAGCATGCTGCCTCTTGGGGCTATTGTTGATGGGCTCATCCTCTCTTCTCTGTGAGAGACGCAGGGAGCAAATCTCAGAGTGAGAGATCTTACTTATGAATCTAGAATGCTCTGCTGTGTCTATGGCCTGCAGTGCCCAGCTGGTCATAATATCTAAGCAGGACCTGGGTCCCCCACATCCACATTCCATGACTCCCATCCTTCTCCCCACTCAAAAGTGTCTGGGCTCCTTGGAGCCTGGACTATTCATGATCCTTTCCTTGCCAGGGAAACATCGAGTTTGTGGAAACAGCAGAAGATGGGCTGCAAAAGGGAGGCTTAGCAGTGACCGAGGAGGCTCTGGTGAGCCACGTGGCCAAGCTGACAGCCACACCCCAAGACCTCGTGCTCCGTTCCCTGCTGGCTCGGACAGTGGCTTCTGGAGGCCGGGAGCTCATAGAGAAGGGCCACACTGTGGCCGAGGCCAGCTACGCCAGAGACGCCTGTGCTAAGGTAACAACACCCCCCCTGCGCTCCCCCTACCTCGCTCCCCCCCCCCCCCGCAACTGAGGTAGGTGGTTGGCAGGGAATCTCAGAGGCCAGTTGGTGGCAGTAAGAAGTAGTTTGCTCCATACCAGGCAGTGTACCAGCGGCTATTTGAATGGGTGGTGAACAGGATCAATGACATTATGGAAGCTCGTGGTCGAGACCCTCGGCGTGACGGCAAGGACACTGTCATTGGGGTACTAGACATCTACGGCTTTGAGTTGTTTCCTGTCAACAGGTAGGGCAGCCCAGTCAATGGCACCCCCTTCTAATTCCCCAACCACTGCAATCCAGAGAGCTGTGGCCAAGAGGCAGGACTGTCTAGATTCTCCTGCTGGTCCCTGGGCCCCAAGACTCATGCCTTCTAAATGTGGCTTGGCTGTGCCCTGAGGCAAGAGTGTCTTTAGGAAGGGCAGGCTTTGGAGCTTCACTTTGGGTGTTTAATTCCCAAGTCCATTCCAGAATGGGCATGGGGCATAGGTAGGGGCAGAATGAAGCCAGTTGGTCCAGCACAGCCCAGGAGATGTTGGGGGGAGGGCTGGCCATCCATCCCACCTGTCCTTGGGAATAAAGCCTTGTCTCATAGCTTCGAGCAGTTCTGTATCAACTATTGCAATGAGAAACTCCAGCAGCTGTTCATCCAGCTCATCCTGAAGCAGGAACAGGAGGAGTATGAGCGCGAGGGCATCAGCTGGCAGAGTGTGAGCACCGATGCTGGGCTGGGGCGAGGGCTGGGTGGAGGAGGATGACCAGCAGCCTCCTGGGCCTAATGCAAGCAAATAAAGGGGAAGTGGCTGGCTAGTGAGAAGGCTTTGGGAAACATTTGACTGCCTGCCTCTGTTCCAGGTGGAATACTTCAACAACGCTGCTATAGTGGAGCTGGTGGAGCGGCCCCACCGGGGCATCCTGGCCGTGCTAGACGAGGCCTGTAGCACCGCAGGGCCCATCACCGACCATATCTTCCTGCAGACCCTGGACACGCACCACCGCTACCACCCTCACTACTGCAGCCGCCAGGTGCTCCAGCTGGCCCTATGTCAGGACCCAGGCTGGTGGGACATACTCAGAGGTGTCTTCAAGCTGTGTGTGCCTCTTGAGGCCTGGGCATAACCCAGTTGGTGCCATTGTGGCAATCGCTCTACCCAGGCAGGAGGGTTGTGGGATTGTCCCCTCATGCAGACCCCAGACCTGCCTCTGTCTTCTATGCCTTGACCTCAGCTTGTGCCCTAGCTATGTCCCACTGACAAGACCATGGAGTTTGGACGAGACTTCCGGATCAAGCACTATGCAGGGGACGTCACGTAAGTGTCTCTCCCACTATTTATCTCTCTTGCACATGGCACAAAGCAGGAGTGTTCTGGGGAAATGGCCAGGTTCTCCATCCTTCACTAGAGGGCAGGATCAGAGGCTCTTTTAATTTTATTCTAGTATTATGGCTTGAACTCTGGGCCTGCAGTACAAGAGTGCTGTCCCTTAGCTTTTTTGCTCAAGGCTGGTTCTCTACTACTTGTGCCACATCTCCACTTGTAGCTTTGTTTTTGTTTTGTTGGTCATGAGGCTTTAACTCAGAGCTTGGGCACTGTTCTTGAGCTTTTGTGCTCAAGACTAGCATTCTATCACTTTGAGTCACAGCACCACTTCTGGTTTGGGGGTGGTTAATTGGAGATAAGAATCTTACAAAGTGGGGCTGGGAAGGTAGCTCAGTGATAGAGCACTTGCCTTGCATGCATGAGGCCCTGGGTTTGATTCCCCAGCACCACATAAGCAAAAAAAAAAAAAAGAATCTCACGAAGCTTTCCTACCCAGGCTGGTTTGGCCGGGCATGTGTTTTATGTTTGGGTATGTGTACACATGTGCACACCAGTTACTGGGGCTTAAATTCAGGGCCTCACATATTTGTTCAAGAATGGCACTCTACAACTTGAGCCATGCTTCCAGTTCTGGCTTTTGACCTGTACATTGGAGATAACAGTCTCTCAGATTTGTTGGCCCAAGCTGCTTTTGAACTGTGATCCTCAGATCTCAGTCTTATAAGGATTACAGGCGTGAGCCACCAGCATCTAGAGTCTGCTTTTTTTTTTTTTGGCCAGGACAGCTGTTCCTGATCCCCTTTGTGCCCAAGAATAGTGTTCTACCACTTGAGCCTCAGCCCCATTTCTGTCTTTTTCTGAGTAGTTTATTGGAGAAAAGAGTCTTTCCTGCCTGGACTGGCTTCAAACTGCAATCCTCAGATCTCAACCTCCTGAGTAGCTAGGATTACAGCTGTGAGCCACTAGCACCTAGCTAGATTCTGCATTTTTAAACAGATTCTTTTTATTAGTATGGATTAATGTACAATGGGAGTTTCATTGAGGCATTTCATGTACACAGAATACCCCAATGAATTCACTCCTTCCATTTCTGTTCTTCATTCTCCTTTCCCTCTTCCTAAAACAAGTTCAGTACATTTTATTATTCTATTTTTATTATTTTGGTCACATTTATCATCATTCACCCTCTCTGCTGGCTTTTCCCCCAGCCATTTGTACATGCACTCCAATAGAGTCTGATTGACTTTAGGAGAGAAACTTCTGTAGGAGGAAGTCAGGTGATGACAGAGAATGCAGAAGTGAGGGTGAAGGAAATAAAGCACCAAGGGCAGGAGGGAGGAAGAGATTGATCTATGAAACCAGAGTCAGGTGGGAGAAAGTGGGGACCTTCCTAGAGACAATCAGTGTTTCAGACCAGGTCACTGATCCCTTCTCTGGCCCCGGCCTTGGGCAGGTACTCCGTGGAGGGCTTCATTGACAAGAACAGAGACTTTCTTTTTCAGGACTTCAAGCGGCTATTCTACAACAGGTAGGCCTGGCTGGATGGGTGTGGGTGCCAGAGGGCCAGGGCTCAAGGCCTTCTGGGAATCTAGCCCTATTTGCCTGGTAGACAGCCCAAGACACAAGGCTAAAGCTACATAGCTCCTGGGGCCCCACTGGGGTAGGCAGGCTACACCACAAGGGCAGCTGGGTATGCAGCCTGTGTTTGCAGCATGGATTCCACTTTGCGGGCCATGTGGCCAGATGGACAGCAGGACATCACAGAGGTGACCAAGCGCCCCCTGACAGCCGGCACACTCTTCAAAAACTCCATGGTGGCCCTGGTGGAAAACTTGGCTTCTAAGGTATGTCTCACTCCCCTGACATTCTAGAACCTACTCTTTGTGCCCCATGAAGGGCTCATAGTAAGATATACTTGTCCTGTATGCCTGATTCCGTCTGCCTCAGTGGGGACGCCATCTACTGCAGAGGTTTTTTTTTTGTGGGGGATCAGTGGCCAGGCTTGATCAGTCAAGGAGCCCAGGATTCAACCCAGCCTTCCCGGGCTCCCTACGTCTCAGGTGAGAAAGGACTGGAGAAACTGCTTGGTGCTTAAATTGGCCTGGTTCAGCTCCAACTGAGAGCAGGGTAGATGGAGCCAGGAAACTGGCAGTAGCTTTTTGGGAGAGCTTCATGCCCAAAGTCAAAGGGGAATTTGAGGTCACACAGCAGGATGTTGTTTTTTTGTTTGTTTGTTTGGTTGGTTTTTGTCGGTCTTGGGGCTTGAACTCTGGGTCTAGGCGCTGTCCCTCAGCTCTTCAGCTTAAGACAAGTGCTCTACCACTTGAGCCACAGTGCCACTTCTGGTTTTCTGAGTGGTTTATTGGAGATTAGAGTCTCACGGACTTTCCTGTGCACGCTGGCTTTGAACCACAATCCTCAGATCTCAGTCTCCTGAGTAGCTAGGATTACAACATGAGCCACGGGTGTCTGGCTAGCAGGGTGGGTTTAACAACAGAGTTGGCAGTTTCTCTCAGAAAGAGAGAGAAAGAAAAAAAGAAAGGTGTCCCTGGGTACCAGAAGCTCATATCTATAATTCTAATTCCTCAGGAGGCTGAGATCTGAGGATTGTGGTTCAAAGCCAGCATGCACAGGAAAGTCCGTGAGACTCTTATCTCCATTTAATCAGCAAAAAGCCAGAAGTAGAGCTATAGCTCAAGTGGTAGAGTGCTAGCCTTGAATGAAAAAACTCAGTCCCAGGTCCTGAGCTCAAACCCCAGTGTCAGCCTAAGCAGGGGTGTGGGGTGTGGGGCAGAGGGGGAGGCCTGCCCCTGCTCTCCTGGACTGGAACCTGAATTGAGCCTCCAGAATCTTTATCTGTCATAATTTCCTTTGGCCCAGCTCTCACAGTATAGATGCTCGTGGGGGTGGGAAAGCCCTCTCCAGAGCAGCATATACAGTTGCCATTGTGTTAGGCTACCATGCAACCTCTCCCCCTGCAGGAGCCCTTCTATGTCCGCTGCATCAAGCCTAATGAGGACAAGGTGGCTGGGCGGCTGGATGAGGACCACTGTCGCCACCAGGTCTCCTACCTGGGGCTGCTGGAGAATGTGAGGGTCCGTAGGGCTGGCTTCGCTTTCCGCCAGCCCTATCCTCGATTCCTGCTCAGGTATAGACAGTGGGCCTGTCACTCTGTGGATCATGAACCCCATGTGGGGTCCAAGGGGTAGAAGTAGAGGGTCCCTCCATAGTGCTTCACACTTGG
The DNA here is from genome assembly GCF_000151885.1 of Dipodomys ordii. NCBI lineage: Eukaryota > Metazoa > Chordata > Mammalia > Rodentia > Heteromyidae > Dipodomys > Dipodomys ordii. Next base: position 848,717 of record NW_012267376.1, on the reverse strand, counting down.
CAGCTCACACTGGAGTTGCCATGCTGCTGATCTCAACCCCAAAATGTCTGTGAGGACATGCATGTGAACACATATGGGTGGTGTGCATGTGGATATGTACAGCCAGGAGTGGCAGGTGTGAGGACATGTATGATGAGGGCACACGAGTGTGCCTCAGCAAACTACTCAGAGTACTTCTTCCCCGGCCTTCTAGCACCCCTGTGGTCCCACCTGTCCTCTCAGGACAGTCGATCACTGTCCTGTCTTTGGTGACAGGTACAAGATGACCTGTGAGTACACATGGCCCAACCACCTGCTGGGTTCTGACAGGGCAGCTGTGAGCGCCCTCCTGGAGCAGCATGGGCTGCAGGGTGATGTGGCCTTTGGACATAGCAAGTTGTTCATCCGCTCACCCCGGACACTGGTTGCTCTGGAGCAGAGCCGAGCCCGCCTCATCCCCATCATCGTGCTGCTACTGCAGAAGGTGTGAGGATATGGGACTGGGGGGGGGGGTATGGCTCCTTCCCCAGGCAAGTCCTCATAGTGTTCCTGGGGATTCAAGGTCAAGATCCTTACACTGCTCTAAGATGTACACTGATTATATAATTCTCTCTCTCTCTCTCTCTCTCTCTCTCCCCCTGTACTGGGACTTGAATTCAGGGCCTGCTCGTTGTCCCTTAGATTTTCACTCAAGGCTGGCATTCTACCGCTTGAGCCACAGCTCCACTTTTAGCTTTTTTTTGGTGGTGGGTGGTCATCATGGGGCTCAATCTCAGGCCTGAGTTCTGTCACTGAGCTCTTTTTGCTCAAGAAGGCTAGCACTCTACCACTTTGAGCCACCGCTCCATTTCTGGTTTTTGAGTGGTTATTTGGAGGTAAGAGTCTCATGAGGACATTTTTCTCCAGGCTGGCTTTAAACCATGATCCACAGATCTCAAGCTACTAAGTAGCTAGGATTGTAGGTGTGAGCTACTGGTGCCCAGCCCACTTTCAGTTTTTTGGTGGTTAATTGGAGATAAGAGTCTTAAGGACTGGCCTGCCCAAGCTGGCTTTAAATCATGATCCTCACATCTCAGTCTCCTGAGTGGCTAGAATTACAAGCTTGAGCTACCAGCACCCAGCATATAAGTCTCTCCTTTTTGTCAGTTGTGGAACTTGAACTATGGGCCTGGATACTGTCCCTGGAGCTCTTCAGCTCAAGGCAAGCATTCTATCACTTGAGCTACAGTGCCACTTCCAGTTTCTTGGTGGTTAATTGGAGATAAGAGTCTCACCAAGGGCTGGGAAGGTGGCTCAGTGGTAGAGTGCTTGCCTTGCATGTCTGAGGCCCTGGGTTTGATTCCTCAGCACCACATAAGCAAAACGAGAGTGCCGGAAGTGGCGCAGTGGCTCAAGTGGTAGAACACTAGCCTTGAGCTGAAGAGCTGAGGGACAGCGCCCAGGCCCAGAGTTCAGGCCCCACAACCGGACCAAAAAAAAAAAAAAAAGAGTCTCACCAAGCAGAGCGCTGGTGGCTCACACCTATAATCTTCACTACTCAGGAGCCTGAGATCTGAGGATCATAGTTTAAAGCCAGCCCAAACAGGAAAGTCCATGAGACGCTATCTCCAATAAAACCACTAGGAAACTGGATGTGGCCCTGTGGCTCAAGCAGTAGAGCCCTTGCCTTGAGCTGAAGAGCACAGGACAGCGCCCAGGCCCAGACAGAGTTCAAGCCCCATAACCGACCAAAAAAAGAAAAAAAGAATCTCACTGACTTTCCTGCCCAGGCTGGCTTTGAACTGCAATCCTCAGATCTTAGCCTCTTGAGGCCTTGTAAGCTATCTAGTCTAGGTTCTGGGTTTGTGTGTGTGTGTGTGTGTGTGTGTGTGTTTACTTTCTTTTTTCCCTTCCTTCCTTCTTTCGTTCGTTCGTTCGTTCCTTCCTTCCTTCTGCCTCCTGCCTGCCTGCCTTCCCTCCCTTCCTTCCTTCCCTCCCTCCCTTCCCCCTCCCGCTCGCTCTCTTTCTTTCTTTCTTTCTTTCGTTTGTTCGTTCTTTCTTTCTTGTTTCCCCCCCCCTCCCCCCCGGTGCTGGTACTGGAGCTTCAACACTCAAGGCCTCATACTCTCAGTTTCCTAATAGCTAGGCACTGGGAGCACCCAGCCAGTCCAGGTTTGATGAACACATTCTAGAATATTCCTAGGACTGGTCAGGCGACCTTAGAGGTAAGAAAGTCTTCATCTGCTCCCATCTCTCCTCTCATGCGTGCTGGAGGGACCCGGAGGCCTTGTAGTACCAGCTTTAAAAGCCAGGCATAGGTGACAGGCACTTTTCTGAGGGTCTGCAAAACTTTGAGAAGGGCTTGCCCTCTCTAGCCAGCCACAGATACAACCTGGACACCACCTCTGGCTGGACATGACTCCTGGGGGACGGGTCAGCCTCCCTGGAGGCAAGCTGGAATACTCAGCAAAGACATAAGGCATAATTGGGTTAGGATACCTGGCCTGGGCTGGACCTTAAGTCATGTCCTATCCCACCAGGCATGGCGGGGCACCCTGGCCAGGTGGCGCTGTCGGCGGCTTCGAGCAGTCTACACCATCATGCGCTGGTTCCGGAGGCACAAGGTGCATGCTCACCTGGCTGAGCTGCAGCGGCGATTCCAGGCTGCACGGCAGCCCCCGCTCTATGGCCGTGACCTTGAGTGGCCACTACCCCCTGCTGTGCTGCAGCCCTTCCAGGACATCTGCCATGCACTCTTCTGCAGGTACTTATCCCACGTGCTATGTTCCATTCAGCCAGCAGCCTCTCAACATTCGAGCCTATTAGCCCAGGCACACAGGGCCTCACTGAGAGCAGGAAGAGGAAGCTGAGTCATATTAACTGATTGTCACAGCCCATGGTTGGCAGTAGAGTGACTGTCCCAGCACCATTGTGGTGGACATTTGAGGGCCATGATCTACAGCGGGGAGAATGACTAGTTAAGACTGGGAGTGGGGACTGGGAATGTGGCTTAGTAGTAGGGTGTTTGCCTTACATGCATGAAGCCCTGGGTTCGGTTCCTCAATACCACATAAACAGAAAAAGCCAGAAGTGGCACTGTGGCTCAAGTGGTAGAGTACTAGCCTTGAGCAAAAGCAGCTCAGGGACAGTGCCTAGGCCCTGAGTTCAAGCCCCAAGACTGGCAAAAAAAAAAAAAAGCAACCAAAAAAACACCTGGAAGTGGAAGACAGAGCCTTGAAGGCTGTGTAATTCTCCAAGATGAGACCTAGAGCATGTGTGCCAGAGCAGAGGGGTGCTAAGTGGTCATGGTCTAGGGACAAGCAATGGGAATGGCATGAAAGATCAAAGGATGGCAGTAGGTAGGTCTTAGGGAGCTCAGGCTGAGGACGAGCTTTCCTGGGGGAGGGGTGGGGAGAGCATGAACACACAAGTAAGCATCCTCTGATGGCTGCACAATTCCAGGTGGAGGGCCTGGCAGCTGGTGAAGAACATCCCCCCTTCCGACATGGCCCAGATCAAGGCCAAAGTGGCTGCTATGGGGGCCCTGCAGGGGCTGCGTCAGGACTGGGGCTGCCAGAGGGCCTGGGTTCGAGACTACCTGTCCTCTGTGAGTGCTGGGCAGTCCTGGGTGGTGGAGACGCTGTTTCTATATCCAAAATGGTGGTGTCTGGCATGTTGTCTGAGGCTTTGGCACCTGCCCTTCTCTCTAACATTTCATCTCTGTGTTTTGAGGCTTAAGGCCTTTCTCTCTTCTTCTTCTTCTTCTTCTTCTTCTTCTTCTTCTTCTTCTTCTTCTTCTTCTTCTTCTTCCTTCTTCTTCTTCTTCTTCTTCTTCTTCTTCTTCTTCTTCCTTCTTCTTCTTCTTCTTCTTCTTCTTCTTCTTCTTCTTCCTTCTTCTTCTTCTTCTTCTTCTTCTTCTTCTTCTTCTTCTTC
>NW_012267376.1:833526-844689 GCF_000151885.1 Dipodomys ordii | reverse complement strand
TCTTCTTCTTCTTCTTCTTCTTCTTCTTCTTCTTCTTCTTCTTCTTCTTCCGGTCGTGGGGCCTGAACTCTGGGCCTGGGCACTGTCCCTCAGCTCTTCACATCAAGGCTAGCGCTCTACCACTTGAGCCACAGCACCACTTCCGGCTTTTTCTGTTTACGTGATGCTGAGGAATCGAACTCAGAGCCTCATGCATGCAAGGCAAGCACTCTACCACTGAGCCACCTTCCCAGCCCCTTCCTTCCTTCCTTCCTTTTTTCTTTTTCTTTTCCTTTTTTGTTTGTTATGGGGCTTAAACTCAGGGCCGGAGTGCTGTCCTTGGGCTCTTTTGCTCAAGGCCTAGTGCTCTATCACTATGAGCCACAGCTCCACTTCCAGTTTTCTGATGATTAATTGGAGATTAGAGTCTCACAGACTTTTCTGCTTAGGCTGGCTTTGAACCATGATCTTCATGTCTCAGCCTCCTGAGTAGTTTGGGTTATAGGTGTGAGCCACCAGTGCTTTTCTTTCTTTCTTTGCTTTTTCTTCTTTCTTTCTTTCTTTCTTTCTTTCTGGTTCATTCTTCCTTCCTTCCTTTCTTTTCCCTTTCTTCCTTTTTTCCTTCTTTCTTTCTTCCTTCATTTCTTTCTCTCTATCCCTCCCTCTCTTCCTCGTTCTCTCTCTCTCTCTTTCTCTTTCTTTCTCCCCCTCCCTTTCTTTTTTTTTCATTTTCAGGCTTAAACTTAGAGCCTGGTTGCTGTCTCTCAGCTTATTCCTCATGGCTAGCACCTATCCACTCTACTCCTTAAGACACAACTCCACTTCCAGATTTTTGGTGGCTAATGGGCGATAAGAGTCGCACAGATTTTCCCGCCCATGCTGACTTTGAACCATGATCCTCAGATGCTAGCCTCCTGAGTAGGTAGAACTACAGGCATGAGCTACTGGTACCTGGTATGTTAAGGGTTTTCATCACCCCCACCTCCAGCCTGGGTTCTGCTGAGCAGCTCCTAACCTTTCAGAATTCCATGTGCTTAGTTTCAGCCTCCCCTTCATTATTGTCAATACAGTCAGGTGCGCATGTGCACAATTGTACCACCACTGTCATGGCTTCCTTAGTTCTCTCCTGGCTGCTGTGAGTTTGCTGTCCCTGGCCCTGGTCTTCAGAGGGCAGAAAGTCTTAAGGGCTTTAGACTCATCCAGGGGCAGACTCTTTGTGGAGAGACCAGGTTCCTGGCTCCTTCCTGCCTTCTGGGGGGGGGGCGGGGAGTCTGTCCAGAGCTACCTACACAGTGCAGGCTGGATTTGAACAGTCATGGCCAGCTGGGTGGGTGCTGGGATGAGGAGGGCAGAGCATAGACCTGGATGTCAAAGCAGGAGGGCTCTGTGCATGCTTCCTTCATGAAATCCAGTGCTACTTGGCACATGTACATGTCTGTGATTCTGTTTCCCCAAAGTGAAGGACAACTGTGGTGATTCCCAGGGATTTGCCCTCAGTTGCCTGTAATCCCAGGCCTCATCCTAAGCACACACACCATCCCTTCCTCTCTCCTCAGAGCACTGACAACCCCACAGCCTCAGGCCTGTTTGCTGAGCGACTCAAGGCACTTCGGGAGAAGGATGGCTTTGGGAGTGTGCTGTTTTCTAGCCATGTCCGCAAAGTTAGTACTGGGTCTAAGGGTTCACGGAGGGGATGGGTTGGAGAAGCTCAGGAGAGACCTAAAATGGCTCCAACCTAGGCCTGCTAGGCTCAAGCCTGAGATGCTAGGAACCATCCTCCTGGGCCAATTAATGAGGACCCAAGGAAGGGAAGAAGAAGGGACTGCTGGGGCCAGGAGGGGGACATATCCAGCCTCACATCTGTAGGTGAACCGCTTCCACAAGAGCCGGGACCGGGCCCTCCTGCTCACAGATCGGCACCTCTATAAACTGGAGCCTAGCAGGCAGTACCGGGTGATGCGGGCCGTGACCCTGGACATGGTGAGTACTGTGGACCAGGCTGTGTGCAGAGCATTCATGAGGGGTACAGTGGGCCCCTGGAGGAAAGATCTACCTCAGTCTCCTTTTCCCTGTTCATCTATGCTATCCCAGATCACCTTAAAACCCACCTGCCTAGCTGGGTGGCTCACGCCTATCATCCTAGCTACTCAGGAGGCTGAGATATGAGGATCAAGGTCCAAAGCCAGCCCAGGCAGAAAAGTTTGTGAGACTCTTATCCCCAATTAAGCAGCAAATAACTCTAAGTGTAACTGTGGTTCAAGTGGTAGAGTATTAGCCTTGAGCAAAAAAGCTCAGGGACAGCGCCTAGGCCCTGAGATCAAGCCCCAGGTTGGACACGGACACACACACACACACACACACACACACACACACACACACACACACACGTTGGGGCACCCTACTGAAAACCCTGCAGTGGCTTCCATTGCTGGGGATTGAAAGAGGTTCTGGACCCACCAGCTCCACAGGTTCCCTTGTTCCTCCACATGTCAAATGGCCTCTCTCTCCACTTGTGCCTATTTAGCAGAGGCAATGTCTCACCTGGGCATGATTGAATACATTTGAGCCCCCTTCTCAGTGTTCAGTTACCCCACCTCCCAGGAGACCCACCTTTGCCTGGCTCTGGGGCTACTTGTCTCTTGCCTGGAAGCTGTCCATTCTGCAAATTCTCTTTCCCACAGAACAATGCACAGCCTGGGGCAATGATTAAGACTGGATTACCTCTGGGTCTCTCATGATCTGGGGGGGTACTTACACCTGTCAGAATAGAAGGGCTTTTAACCTCATCCTGCATCATCATGCAGTAGCCATGTGCCAGGGGGGTAAAATAACTATTATCGAAGTAAAATAAAACTGAAAACTCAAGCCGGGCACTGGTGGCTCACACCTACTAGCTACTCAGGAGGCTGAGATCTGAGGATTATGGTTCAAAGCCAGACCAGGCAGAAAAGTCCATGAGACTCTTGTCTCCAATTAACCATGAGAAAACCAGAAGTGGAGCTGTGGCTCAAAGTGGCAGAGTACTAGCCTTGAGCAAAATGCTCAGCGACAGTACCCATGCCCTGACTGACAAAAACAAAACTAAAAACTTAGCTGGGCACTGGTGGCCCAAGCCTAAAATACTAGCTTCTCAGTGAAAGGCTTCCCCCACCAAAATCACTTGACACATGGTTAGTTTAATGTCAGGAGCCTGACAGTCTGTCTCACAGTCAGAGAGCAGTAGTTAGAGGGGACTCCAACCATGGTTATCTGGGGTCAGGTTCATGTGAGCCGTGAGGGACATGAGTGGGGGGCTCCGTTGTGGCATGGTCAAGATTAATGATTGCAGCCACACAGGCAAGAAATTACTTCAGGGGGACTGCTGTTACCATTGATGGTTGTAGCTACACAAATAAGATACTGCTTCAAGGGGGGAGGGTTGTTTGTTACTGGTTGAAGTAACAACCTGTTTTGAAAGGCTCTGACACCCCTGTGTCAGCTAAGCACCATGCTTTAGTGCAAGGCCTAAAATGGGGGTGGGAGTGGGGTAATTCCTGAGATAGAGGAGATCATGCTAACACTCAGTAGGCTAAGATCTGAGGATCACAATTCAAAGCCAACCCAGGAGACTCAGATCCAATTAAACAGCAAAAAGCCAGAAATGTGTGTGTGTGTGTGTGTGTGTGTGTGTGCGTGCACGCACGCACACGTGCGCGCACACACACACAACAACAAAACCCAAAACCAAAAAACAAAGTCATAATAGCACATTGAAGTGTCTATACCTGGTGTCTTACCCTATCTGGAGAGCGTTGGGTCCCCCAGACATATGCTGATTGTTGTATAGGCCAATGTGTGCCGCACATTGAAGTGCTTGGTTGCCATAGGTAAGCAATGGCTGTTATAAGGATCTAGAATTTTCCAACGTGGCAGAAATTTGTATTGTTCACAGGGAAGATTGGGAAGGCAGGGATAGTGGAGAGGGTGGCTGAATGTTGGAGCAGATCTACTGCCAAAGGCAGAGCAGCCAAATGGAAGCCAGGAATGTCTTCCTGGGGAGGGCTGGGGTGCAGAGTCTGCACCTTCCATGCCCCTGATGCCAAGTTTTTTGCCCAGGTGACAGGGCTGAGTGTGACCAGCGGACGGGACCAGCTGGTGGTGCTGCATGCGCGGGGCCAGGATGACCTTGTGGTGTGCCTGCACCGATCCCGGCCGCCACTGGACAATCGCATTGGGGAGCTGGTGGGCATGCTGGCTTCACACTTGCAAGCGTAAGTCTGGGACTGGTAAGGGATGTGTGGAAGCAGAGCTTTGCCACCCTAACCCCCTACTTTTCCTGCTCCAGAGAGGGTCGAGCTCTGGAGGTCCGTGTCTCCGACTGCATCCCACTGAGCCATCGGGGCACTCAGCACCATGTCTCTGTGCAACCCAGGCCAGAGCAGTCTGAGCCAGATTTCTGCTGCAGCCGTGGTACCTTCACTCTCCTGTGGCCAAGTCGCTAAGCCAATCTAAGCCAAGCTGGCCTGGCCTCCCTGCAGCTCTTTACCCTGGATCTGGACCTGCCTGTAGTCCCACACAATAAAAGATGCTCTGTCTGTGCCTGGTGTCCTACCCCTTCTAGACGGAAGCACACATCCTCAGACATGTGTTGGCTGTTGAATAGGCCAATGTGCTCCTCACAAATCCTGCTCACTCACTGTGGGGGTCACATGAACGGGAGAAGGAGGACCAGAAGCCCAACCTGGGATGAAATGGCAAGACCTAGACCTCAGGGATGCAGCCCAGAGACAGGCTGGCTGTGGTACCTAGGGTCTCAAGGGAAGAGTTCTCCTGATGCCCCAGGCTGCCTCTCGGCTCCAGATTTTCTCACACCCACAATGGTCTTTGTCTGTCTCAGTTCCTACTCACGTGTCTTCTGGCCATATTCCTTACTGTTTTTTTTTTTTTTGGGGGGGGGAGAGGCTTAGATTCCCCAGGGCAACTTAGAACAGAGCTAAGGGAAGCAGATCTGGGGCACAGTGCAGCCATCACAGGATGTGGTTTGGGGCAACCGTGGCCTAACCTCTCACTAGAATCTTAAGTCTCTTTACTAGTTGGGATTACAGGAGGGTACCACCATATTAGACTTGTTTATTCCTTCTTCCCCCCCCCCAGATGAATTGGGGTTAATCCTTCCTTACTTGTTTGAACCATTTCATTTGGAGGTCACCATCAGTCACCAGTACCTTTGGCTAAAGGGCTCATGCCTTCCTAGGCCCTCCATCCACTGTTCACATGACTGGGCAGCTACTAGGGACATCCGGATCAGCCATCACAAGTCCCCAGGAGCCTCCATGAAGCCAGTCCCCAGTCTCTAGCAGCCCTGGACTGGGCCAGGCAGGTCATAAATGAAGAATATCATCCACTTTTGGGTCCTCAACGGTTCTATCAGGTGTGCCCTGTAGTCCGGTCCTTTGCAGATCATTTCATCAGAGAACCAAGAAGCATCTGTTGCCATTTTTTTTCCCTTCCAGTAATGGGGCTTGAATTCAAGGCCTCAAACTCACACAGCTTTTTCCACTCAGCTGTTCCTCTTCAACTTGAGTCATGCCTTCACTTCTGGCTCTTTGGTGGGTATTTGGATTAAGGGTCTCATGGATTTGGCTGCCTGGGTTGGCGTTGAACCAAGAATCTCAGATTTCAGCCTCCTGAGAAGCTAGAACTATAGTTGTACCCAGCTCTGCTGGCTTTTCTCCAGATCACTCGTCCCTGAGGTCTGGAAGGTGCCACAGGGAACCCAATGTACACTTGTCAAAGCTTTCTGAGATCTTTAGGAAGTTCTGTGAACAGCTCTCAGTGGGTCTCTTTAAGCCAAGGATGGGCCTCATGATGATCATGGAAACCCAGGCATGGGAAGAAATGTATTTGAAATCCAGCCTTCCAGGACTGTTCCTTGCTTAGGCCCTGAGTCTCAAAAGGCAACACTGCCAAGTGGTGCCAAGGATCTTGAGATCTAGCCCAAGGGATGGGCAACATGCTATCGAGAAGGCCATCTAATGAACTCTGACCCCATAAGGTCATGTGTCACTTTGACACACCCTCATGGAAGGCTCACCTTGTGCCCATAGCTCCAGTGCTTCACAAATCTCCTCCTGCCTGATGCCTTTAAGGAAGGTTGGTGCTGCTATCATTACCTCAATTTCAGCTGAGGAAACAGTCTCCATGACTTGCCTGAGGTCACCAGTCCACAAAAGACAGGTGCAAGGATGCATAGCACCAGCAATTTCAGAAATGAACAAGCCCCTGACACACCAACAGCGGTGGCTTGACCAGCTAGACAAGAAGATTACTCCGTCCATGGGGAGCAATCCTTGAGCATTCTGATGAGGTCACTGGCACAAGTAACCCAAGATCAGCTCCTCCACTTAATTGAGCCTAATCACATTTTCCCTGGGAGGATGAGTTTGCTAGAACTTTCCTCTTGTCATTGTTATTGTTGTTTTATAAATGTTGGTACTGGGATTTGAACTCATTGTGCATGACTGTGTGCTGTCCCTTAGCCTTTTCACTCAACGTAATGCTCTTCCACTGGGGTGGGCCATAGCACCACTTTCCGTTTTTTGCTTAATTGGAGATAAGAATTTCACAGACTTTGCTTCCCGGCTTCAGACCAGGATGCTCAGATCCTGATATCAGCCTCCTGAGTAGCTAAGATTACAGGCATGAGCCACCAGTGCTCGGCTGCCTCTCCCTTTTTCTTTTTCTTCTTTTTTGGACAGTCCTGGGGCTTGAACTCAGGGCCTTAACACTGTCCCTGAGCTTCTTTTTTGCTCAAGGCTAGCATTCTACCACTAAACTACATTCCCAGACCCCTCTCCCTTTTTCAACAGTCATCAGTATTTTGTTTTGTTTTGTTTTTGTCAGTTGTGGGACTTGGACTCTCTCAGAGCCTGGATGCTGTCCCTGAGCTTTTTCACTTAAGGGTAGTACTTTACCACTTTGAGCCACAGTACCACTTTTTTTTCCCTTTGGTGGTTCATTAGAGATAAAGACTCTTGCAGACTTTCCTACCCAGGCTTTGAACTGAGATCCTCAGATCTCTGTGTCCTGAATAGCTAGAATTACAGGTGTGAACCATCAGCACCTGACTTTTTAGAGGGTTTTAGTAAGCTGTTCTTACACATATGTATCATGTACTTTGATCATTTGACCCCAATACCATCTCCTTTCAACTCTTCCCACTCCTACTGCCCCTCCTCGCTCATTGAAGTACAAGTCACAGGCCATAAAAATTCCCATTTGAAAATGTGCTATTTGGTAAATTTTAATATATTCATAAAGTTGTGCAACCAACATCACCATTAACTTGAGAATTTTTTCACCACCCACAAAGAGAGTCTTAGTAGTCAGATACCATTACAGGATTGGGTCCTCCCAGTCCTAGCCCCTGGAGATCACCACTCTATTTTGTGTCTGCAGTTATGCCTATTCTAGATATTTATGTAAATGGAATTATATAGCCTCATATGTCTGGCTTCTTTTATTAAGAAAAATCAGGATGCAATACTGATATATTGCATCCTATATCAGTATTCTGTTCTCTCATAGACAAATAATCTTTCATATAGGAATGTCACATTTTGTTTGTTTCATCAGTTAATGGACATTTAGATTGGCCATCATGCAAGGAACTATGGGTACAAGTTCTTTTGTGGACATGTGTTTTCAATTCTCCATGTATATCTAGGATGGATTCTCTGAGTCAAATGTGGTTTCTCACACATACACACACACACACACACACACACACACTCTCACACACACACACACACATACACACATATCAGGGTCTAGGCACTTTCCCTTAGCACCTTGGCCCTAAATTCAAGTCCCAGTACATACACACACACACACACACACACACACACACACACACACAAATCTGATCCAGGTGTCATAGTTTTCCCGTATGAATATAGTGCACTCAAGGCTGCTTGTCAAGCCAGTGGCTCATGCCTGTAATCCTAGATACTCAGGAGGCTGAGATATGAAGATCATAGTTCAAAGCCAGCCTGGGCAGGAAAATCTGTGAGACGCTTATCTCCAATTAAATACCAGAAAACCAGAAGTGGTGCTGTGGCTCAAGTGGTAGAGCGCTAGCCTTGAGCTGAAGAGCTGAGCGACAGCACCCAAGCCCAGAGTTCAAGCCCCATGCCTGACAAAAAAAAGTCTGCTTGTCAGGCTTTGTGAATGAAGAGAGAAAGCCCAGGGAGGTCACTGGCATGCTAGAGATGGTGGTTCCCCATTGAATTCCCCATAGAATGTAATTATGGGGCAGGGAATGTGGCTTAGTGGTAGAGTGTTTGCATAGCTTACATGAAACCCTGAGTTCAATTCCTCAGTACCACATAAACAGAAAAAGATGGAAGTGGTGCTGTGGCTCAAGAGGTAGAATGTTAGCCTTGAGCAAAAGAAGCTCGGGGACAGTGCCCAGGCCCTGAGTTCAAGCCTCAGGACTGGCAAAGAGAGAGACAGAGACAGAGACACAGAGACAGACAGACAGACACACACACAGAATGTGAGTATGGAACCATGCTTGTTCTCTGCCTGCACATCTAGAATTGGAATGAAGCACCATCCCTTTGGGAGAGCTTGTCTTGGGCAACTGGTGGGATTACAGCCATCCTGTGTGTTTGGTGTCTTTCTCCTTTTCCCCAATTCCCACAGTGAATGTCACCAAGCCATGTAGGCCCTGCAACGCAAATTGCAGTCAGGGCTGGGAAGTAAAGGGTCCACCCCACTGCCCAAAATATAGAAGTGTGAGGAAATGCACTGCACCCCAGCAGGAAGCGTCTACCACCACCAGGCCTCCCAGGTCTGTCAGGAGCAGCAGGGTAGGGCATAGTTTCCTTTCCCTTCCCCAGCTACCCACCAGGCTCCCCAGATACAAGTGCCACCTTCATCCCTGAGTGTACTTTGTAGAGGGTCCTTTTTAAGGCTTGGGAGTTTGACCCTTCTGTGGTCAGCTTATGCATGGCAGGTGGTGTGGGGGATGAAATCTCAGGGTCTCATTATGGCATCTCCAGCTCTAGCTTCTGTTTCTGAAGGCTTGCAAGCACCAGAACCCACAGAAGTGGAACACGGGGAGCCCCAAGTCTTGAGATTCACACAAATTATCTTAGTAGACACACACCACCACTCAGATATGCTTGCTTTCACTTTCTCTTGGAGGTAGAAAAGTCAGAATATTCCCAAATTTCAATTTGAACAAGCAGAAACATCTGTTCAGTTTAAATCTTCACTGAGCTGACAGACTAATCCTGCAGCTGGAGAAATTCCAGGGCAGGAATCATGGGCCCCAGTGGGTGCTATGCGATTAGTCTCCAGGCTCCTCCTCTCATACAAAACAGGACAGAAACCTGCAGCCACCAGCATTTCCCTTCCAGGACTTCATCTTCCTTCCCAAGCAGGGCTTACCTCACCTCTGGGCATGGAGGTGACTTCATGTAGCCAGCAAACAGCCTCTGGAGGTGAAGCAACACTGGTGTCAAATGACATGGGGGGTGGGACAGGAACAAAAGTGTTACAGCTGGAGGCTTAGGAGGCTGAGACAATCCAGGTGATGGTCACCAAGCAGTTGTGTGTGTGCACGTGCATGTGTGTATATGTGCATGCATACATGTGTATGTGCACGTGTGTACTCTGCAAGTGTGCATGCGTGCATGTGTATTGTGTGCATGCGTGTATGTGGTGTGTACACGTGCCAGTGTGTGTGCATGTGTGGTGTGTGTGTGCGCACGCGTGTGTACAGCACACTGGTACTGGGGCTTGAACTCAGGGACTAGTGCTGTCCCTGAGCTTGTTCACTCAAGGCTGGTGCTTTACCACTTGAGCCACAGCACCAGTTCCAATTTTCTGGTGGTTAATTGGAGATAAGAGTCTCCAGTGATGTTATGGAGATAGGGGGGCATAAGCACCCATTCTCTCAGTATTCTCTTCCTCTCTCCATGCCCACATGCCCACTCATGGGGGGTGGGGGGAGGACCCTCTTTCCCTGCAAATAAATAGACATATATTTTCTTGCTTGGGCTGGCTTTGAACCATGATCCTCAGATCTCAGCCTCCTGAGTAGCTAAGTAGATGCCATAAAACAAGACCCCAGAATAATGTCTGTGAACTTGTCCAACCATGAGCTGGTTTGAAAAAAAGGCTGTTGCCTGTGCCTGTGTTTCCCCTCAATTCCTAGAATCCCTGCCAGCCTTCAGGGCAGCTGAAGAGGTGCTGTGGCTCTGCTGCTCTGTCCCATGAGCATGGCAGAATGGAGACGGAGGGGTCTTGGGGTCTCCTCCTGTAAGGGCCAGAGCTGTAACATCCAAGACTCATGAAAAGGAACTAACAGTCTAGTGAGCGTGGACGTGCAGTGAGACCACTCAGTCTGCAGTGAAAATGTAAAAGATTATCTTGAGTGAAAAGTGCTGACGCGCCAGGACTGCACCTGGAGTTGGGAATCACAGGAAACAGCTCCCAAGTGCCAGCCCACATTGGGTTTTAAGCATTTTTGGCTATGGTGGGAAAGGGGAAGATTGGGTGTTAGTTTTAGCCAAGGATTGTTACAAGAAATTCATACCTTAAGTTTAAATTTCCCACCAAGGTTTTGCTGGTGGAAGGCAGGGGAATAGAACAAAGGGTGGCAATGGTTTAGCTGGGTTAGGGCTCCCAATGACTGACCAAAAAAAAAAAAAGTCTCACTGTCTTCTGCCCAAGCTGGCTTTGAACCAGGATCCTCAGATCTTAGCCTCCTGAGTAGCTAGAATTATAGGTATGAGCTACCAGTTCTGGCTTATATTGTTTACTGTGTTAAATGCTTACAGTGCTTCTTTTGTTGTTGATGATGATGATCATAGGGCTTGAACTCTGGGCCTGGGCGCTGTCCCTGAGCTCTTCAGCTCAAGGCTAGCATTCTACCACTTGAGCCACAGAACCATTTCTGGCTTTTTCTGCTTATGTGGTGCTGAGGAATCGAACCTGGGGCCTCATGCATGCAAGGCAAGCACTCTACCACTGAGCAACCTTCCTAGCCCTTACAATGCGTCTTAGTCTTTTTTTTGGGGGGGGGTCCAGTCATGGAGCCTGAACTCTGGGCCTGGGCACTGTCCCTCAGCTCTTCAGCTCAAGGCTAGCGCTCTACCACTTGAGCCACATTGCCACTTCTGGCTTTTTTTCTTT
>NW_012267376.1:832351-832681 GCF_000151885.1 Dipodomys ordii | reverse complement strand
TGGAGGGACAAAGGGTGAACAAACCAGCAATGGTACTCACTGGACACCATATTGAGAACAAATTACACAACTTGTGGGTGGGGATGGGTGGAAAAAAGTGGGAGAGAAGAGGGAAGGGGGGACATTGTCTAAATAGAAATGTACTCTTTACCTGACTTATGTAACTGTAAAACTTGTGTAACTGTACAGCACCTTTATAATAACAGTTAAGAACTTTAAAAACTCTTACATGAGATATTTTGTATTCTATGCTATGTGGGTGTGCGTGCTTATGTATGAGTCTGTATCCACACAGCATTTTAATTAAATTAAAAAGTCATGTTTTTCTGA
>NW_012267376.1:826836-831746 GCF_000151885.1 Dipodomys ordii | reverse complement strand
AACTCAGGGCCTCAGGCATGCAAGGCAAGTGCTCTACCACTGAGCCACCTTCCCAGCCCTGTTTATAATTTTTTTAATAAAAATAATAAAAAAATTAAAACGTCATGTTTGAAGAAAAAAAAATGAAGGAAAGCATGAACAGCAAGTTCCAGGAGGAACAAGCTTATCAGTACTGGCCACCAGAGGGCAGGAGAGCATAGGTGGATAGCCTCTGGAGCCCTGGTCAGGTCTGGGGTATCCAGTGGAGGGTCCCAGGCTGAAGTCTCCCAGGCCCCTGGGATTGATCCCCAAGGTTCACATCTGCTGTGAACCCCCTTTCTTTTTTTGTGCTGCAGCCATCTCTTGATGAAGAGGGATAGGGGGCACACTAGCCTGGTAGGAGTAAGTAAGAGGGTAGCTGAAGTTTCTCCTGATCACTCAGGAAGATATGAGACTTTCACTCACAGATCCTGAGGATTGGTCTCTGCCAAGCTGAACAGGTTAGCTGAGACAGCTGAGTTCTAGGACTGAGGCCTGACTCCAGAGGTGCCATGCCCCTATACCCCAAATAAACAGATATGAAATAAGGAAGGGCAGGGAAAGGAAATGTATTTATTTATTTAGGGTCCAGTCATGGGGCCTGAACTCTGGGCCTGGGCGCTGTCCTTCAGCTCTTCAGCCCAAGGCTAGCGCTCTACCACTTGAGCCACAGCGCCATTTCTGGCTTTTTTCTTTTTGCTTATGTGGTGCGGAGGAATTGAACCCAGGGCCTCATGCATGCAAGGCAAGCGCTCTACCACTGAGCCACCTTCCCAGCCCAGGAAATGTATTTAGACAGCAAGGAAGAGACAATGTGAAAAGATTGAAATAGAGGAAGAATTTAGGCAGAAGCTGTTAGAATCATCACGACCATCCCAGGGGACCACGCAGAGGCAAGCAGGCACAGGAGAAAGATTATTTTAAGGTTTATTAGGGGGAACATATCTCCCCCTGGAGAGGGAGCAATATGGCATCTGCTCCCATCCAGGTGGGCAGCTCTGGGGCAAGGGGCATGTGCAGGTGGGTCTGGGAAGAGAGGGAGGGGCCAGCTATATGGTGGGGACTCTAGGGCAGGGAGGAGCTCAGATTGGGGCGGAGCTGAGGACCAGAGGTGGGAATAATGCTAACCGGAACAAGTCCTGGTCAAAGATGCGTTCCTGTTGCTCCTTATCTCAGAATGGTAAGGCAGAGCCTGGTTAGGACATGAAAGAAAGTCTGTGTGTGTATGCGTGCGTGTGTGTGTGTGTGTGTGTGTCTGTCTGTCTGTCTGTATGTATGTATGTATGTGTGTCTGTATGTGTCTCTCTGTGTGTGTGCATGCTGGTCCTGGGGCTGAAACTTAGGGATTGGGTGCTGTTTTGTACTACTTGAGCCACAGTGCTACTTGTGGTTTTCTGGTGGGTAATTGGAGATAAGAGTATCATGTGCCAGGTGCCTGAAATCCTAGCTATTAAAGAGGCTGAGATCTGAGGATCATAGTTTGAAGCTAGCTTGGCAAGAAAGTCCATGACACTCTGATCTCCAATTAACCACCAGAAAACCACAATGGCACTGTGGCTCAAAGTGGCAAAGTACTAGCCTTGAGTGAAAATGCTCAGGGACAGTGCCTAGGCCCTGAGTTCAAGCCCCACAACTGATTGAAAAGAAACAACAACAAAAGAGTATCATGGGCTTCTCTGCCAGAGCTGGCTTTAAACCATGATCCTCAGATCTTAGCCTCCTCAGTAGCTAGGATTACAAGTCTGAGCCACTTATGTCCAACTCAGTAAAGTCGTTTTTGCCTAGGTGATAGCTTCAACTCTTGTTCCAAGTTGTTACATGTCAATCCTGTCTCTGGATATCAAAGTGGCTGCACGGTGACTGCAGGGGAGGATGACTCCGGGTAGGACAGGGACACCAAGCTTCCCAAACTATATTCCCCCCCACCATTGGAGATTGAATTCAAGCTCTTTAATCATTTGAGCTACACCCTACTCCATGCCAGATTTTGTTTTATTTAAATTTTTACTTTTTATTGTTATTATAAAGGTGATGTATAGAGGAGTTATAGTTACATGTCAGTTAATGAGTACTTCTTTTTTTTGTTGTTGTTAGTCATGGGGCTTGAACTCTGGGCCTAGGTACTGTCTCTCAGCTCTTCAGCTCAAGGCTAGCGGTCTACCACTTGAGCCACAGCGCCACTTCCGGCTTTTTCTGCTTATGTGGTGCTGAGGAATCAAACCCAGGGTCTCATGCATGCAAGGCAAACACTGTACCACTGATCCACCTTCCCAGCCCAAACGTCATGTTTTTCATAGCACATTCTTTTGAATATATTTAGTAGAGGAGTTTAAGGACGTATTAAATTGTTTATAATTTTTTATTTATTTTTTTTATTCCGGTCGTGGGGCCCGAACTCTGGGCCTGGGCGCTGTCCCTCAGCTCTTCAGCTCAAGGCTAGTGCTCTACCACTTGAGCCACAGCGCCACTTCCGGCTTGTTTCTTTTTGCTTATGTGGTGCTCAGTGGTAGAGCGCTTGCCTTGCATGCATGAGGCTCTGGGTTTGATTCCTCAGCACCACATAAGCAGGAAAAGCCAGAAGTGGCGCTGTGGTTCAAGTGATATGGTGCTAGTCTTGAAGAGCTGAGGGACAGTGCCTAGGTCCCTGGCTTCAGGCCCCACAACTGGCAAAAAAAAACAAAAACAAAAACAAAAACACACCTCTCCTACCTAAACTGTGTGGTAGTCTCCTTTTGGCTACCATTATTGCTTTACATTTGCTCAACCCAGTTGGTGCTCTACCACTTGAAGTATACCTCCAATCTGGCTATTTGCTGATTAGTTTGGAAATAGATTCTCTTGAACATTTCTGCCCAATCTGGCTTCAAATCATGATCTTCCCAGATCTCAGCTTTGTAAAGTAGTAGGTTGACAGGTGTGAGCCACTAGTACCTGGCTCAGGCCAGCTTTTAATACTATTTCCAGTTAATTTGTGAGCCAGTGGTTTTTAGCAAAAGCAGTTTCCAAGTACCTGTTACATAGGGAAGCCCACCCTCCCCATAGCTCTGGCTTTCACAATGAGAGAAAGAGAGAGAGAGAGAAGAGAGAGAGAGAAGAGAGGAGAGAGAGAGAGAGACCCTCTTTCCTGCCCAGGGCAAACTTCCTAGGGTTGATGTGTGTGTATACATATATATATGTGTGTGTATATATATATATATATACACACATATACATATGTGTATATGTATATATGCATATATATGTTATGTATAGTGCATATGTTATATGTATATGTATATATGCATTGTCCCTGAGCTTTTTCATTCAAGGCTAGTTCTCTACCATTTTGAGCCATAGCACCACTTCTGGTTTTCTGGTGGAGATGAGTCTCACAGACTTTCTTGCCCCAGCTGGCTTCGCACAGCAATCCTTAGATCTCAGCCTCCTGAGTAGCTAGGATTATAGGCTTGAGCTATTGGAACTCAGCCTGCCCTTTCTCATCTCCATCCTCCACAATGCAGTTCCTGGACCCTCTCCCACAGAATACCCTCTGCTCCTCCCATTAACCTCCCCCTCCCCTTATTCTTCCCAAGAAAGGTACTGGGTGGTTTTCCACTCCATGGATGCCAGGGGCATTCTCTGAGCTACTCTGGTTTGTTTTCCACCCACCCTTGGATATTGGCTTTATAGTCATCATTTTAGGTCTTAGCTCTGAGGGGTTACATGGGATGGGGGATGCTCCAGAGTGGTCTCCATTGCAAAGAAGTCTGCCCTCCGAACTCAGAGGACGCCTGCCTGCCCGAAGGAATCTCCCAGGCCCCCTACCTCAGTCAAGCTCTCCTTTCCAGCAGGCCACAGCTCTAAGAGGCCTATAAACTGAATGCCACACTTATAGAGATGCCAAAAGCACTCTGGGGATGGGTGGATGATTCTCAAGCTGTTCTTATTTCCCTACCTGCGTATTTGAACCCAAGTGCAGAGCTCATACTTAGGATAATTCCACTGCAGCTCAGTTCAGGGCAGGTACTAGTCATTTCTCATTTCTCCCAGGCCTGTGGTGCAAAAGGCAGAGGCTGGACTTCTTTCTTTCCCATCTGTAAAGTCTGCCCTGGGAAGGCGAGGCAGACTCCTCCCTCCTCTTGGCTAAGTCTTAGTCCAGTACCTGCTTGAAATAGGTAACTGGAGGCAGTCACCTCCCCCTCCGCTGAGGTCCCATTCTGGGCCCCTGTCATACCTTCCATTGGACCAAGGGAGGAGGGTCCCGGGCCCTGAGGTCACATCCTCATCCAGTGTGGCCATATCACTCTCCCCTTCCCCCCACCCCACACACCTGGCTGCACCTGCTCCCCTTCCCTTCTCTTCCCTTCTCTTCCCTTCCCTTCCCTCCCCCTTCCCTTCCCTCCCTCCCCTCCCCTCACTTTCCCTTCCCTTCCCTTCTTAAACCCAGGTGGGACCATGGCTTACCCCTTTTCTGCCGTGTACTCTCCACCATTCAGACAGGGCAGCAGTTCAGTAATAAAATAAACTTCTTTTCCTGCATGAATACCGAGTTCTCTTCATCTGCTACCTAATTAAAGCTACCTATTTAATTTACCTCACACCATCCCATACTCCCAGGCCTCAGTTCTCATCAAAGGCCAACTTTTTTCTTTTTCTTTTTTGTCTGTTGTGGGGCTTGAACTCTGGGCCTGGGTGCTGTCCCTCAGCTCTTCAGCTCAAAGCAAAAGCCCTACCACTTGAGCCACAGCACCACTTCCGGTTTTCTGGTGGTTAATTGGGGATAAGAGGCTCATGGATTCTCCTGCCTGGGCTGGCTTTGAACCATGATCCTCAGATCTCAGCCTCCTGAATAGCTAGGATTATAGGTATGAGCCACCAGTGCCCAACTAAGTCGAAGCAGTCTTGAAAGAATA
>NW_012267376.1:824791-826011 GCF_000151885.1 Dipodomys ordii | reverse complement strand
TTTTCTTTCTTTCTTTCTTTCTTTCTTTCTTTCTTTCTTTCTTTCTTTCTTTCTTTCTTTCTTTCTTTCTTTCTTTCTTTCTTTCTTTCTTTCTATCAGTCCTGGGGCTTGAACTCAGCCTGGGTGCTGTCCTTGAGCTTCTTTTGCTCAAGGCTAGCACTCTACCACTTGAGCCATAGTTTATGTGGTATTGAGGAGTCAGACTCAGGGCTTCATGCATGCTAGGCAAGCACACTACCACTAAGCCACATTCCCAGCTTCATATAGTTCATTTTCGATGTAGTGTCCAGTGAGTACCACTGCTGCATTTGTTCACCCTTTGTCCCCCCCATTTCTATGCTCCCCTTACCTTCCCAAACACAGATAAACAAACAAGGCAAAGAGACAACAAATCAACAAAGTGCATTTGTTTATTAACTATTGCCAAAAATATGAGATTTTGATTATAGGTAATTAATAATTTCAGTGTGTGTGTGTGTGTGTGTGTGTGTGTGTGTGTTTGTATGCCGGTCCTGGGGCTTGAACTCAGGGCCTGGGCACTGTTTGCTTAAGGTCAAACTCTACCACTTGAGCCACAGCTCCACTTCTGGCTTTTTTCTGTGATTAAATGGAGATAAGAGTCTCCCAAACTTTCCTGCCTGGGTTGGCTTCAAACTATAATCTCAGCCTCCTCAGTAGCCAGGATTATAGGTGTGAACCACTAGTTACTTTTTTTTTTTTTTTTGCCAGTCCTGCGGCTTGAATTCAGAGCCTGGGCACTGTCCTTGAGCTCAAGGCTAACACTCTGCCATTTGAGCCACAGAGCCACTTCCAACTTTTTCTGTGTATGTGGTACTGAGGAATCCAACCCCAGGTTTCATGCATGCTAGGCAAACACCCTACCACTAAGCCACATTCCCAACCATCCAATAACCTTTTTGTTGTTGTTGGTCATGGAGCTTGAACTTTGGGCCTGAGCACTGTGCCTCAACTCTTCAGCTCAAGGCAAGCAGCACTCTACCACTTAAGCCACAGCACCACTTCTGGTTTTCTGGTGGTTTATTGGAGCTAAGGGTTTCACAGCCTCTGTCTGGGGTGGCTTTGAACCATGATCCTCAGATCTCAGCCTCCTGAGTAGCTAGGATTACAGGCATGAGCCACCATCGCCCAGCACTGCCCAGTAACTTTTTTAATTCTTTTCCAGTGCTGGGTTTTAAGATTAGTACTTTTTTGGGGGGGGG
>NW_012267376.1:803530-824046 GCF_000151885.1 Dipodomys ordii | reverse complement strand
CGCCACTTCCGGCTTTTTTTTCTTTGCTTATGTGGTGCTGGGGAATCGAACCCAGGGCCTCAGGCATGCAAGGCAAGCGCTCTACCACTGAGCCACCTTCCCAGCCCCAGTCTGTGCAACTCTTATCTCCAATTGACCACCAAAAACTTGAAAGTAAAGGTATAGCCTTGAACAAAAAAGCTAAGGGACAGTACCAGGCCCTAATTAGAATTGTGTATTATTGTTTTAAAGCACAGAATTTGTGTGTGTTCATGAAAAGACCTTGACATGAGGCCAGCAAAAGAGACTCACCAACAACTGTGCTGCCTTGGTAGTGACTGCCCACTAATGCAGGCTGTCGAAGGCCAGACTGCCAGCTGCCACCCAAGTGGGAGAAGCCCAGACCCTGGGACTCATGGGCCTGTCCGTGTGGCTGGCATGTGAGATATACATCTGATGGCTCTGGCCATGGCTGCCCCAGCTGGTCTCAGTGTCATCATGAGCTGTCTCCACTGAGCCCTGCCAAGGTGCCAATTTGTGAGCAAAATAGATGTGTATGCCTTTATTTTATTAGTCTTTTAGTGTGTGTGCCAATACGGGTCTTGAATTCAGGCTTAGATATTGGTCGTTAGGGTCTTTCTTTCTTCCTTCCTCTCTTTTTGCTTTCTTTCTTTTTCTTTTTCTTTTTTTTGGGGGGGGGTCCGGTCGTGGGGCCTGAACTCTGCGCCTGGGCACTGTCCCTCAGCTCTTCAGCTCAAGGCTAGCGCTCTACCTCTTGAACTACAGTGCCATTTCTGGCTTTTTTCTTTTTGCTTATGTGGTGCTGAGGAATCAAACCCAGAGCCTCATGCATGCAAGGTAAGTGCTCTACACTGAGCCACCTTCCCAGCTCCACTTTCTTTCTTTCTCTCTTTCTTTCTTTCTCTCTCTCTCTCTTTCTTTCTCTCTTTCTCTCTCTTTCTTTCTCTCTTTCTCTCTTCTTTCTCTCTCTTTCTTTCTCTCTCTCTTTCTCCCTCCCTTTCTCTCTCTCTCTCTCTCTTTCTTTCTTTCTTTATCTTTCTTTCTTTCTTTCTTTTGCCAGTCCTGCTGGAGCTTGAACTCAGGGCCTGGGCACTGTCCCTTAGCTTCTTTTGCTCAAGGCTAGCACTCTACCACTTGAGTCACAGCGCCACTTCCAGCTTTTTCTGTTTATGTGGTACTGAGGAATCGAACCGAGGGCTTCATGCATGCTAGG
The DNA here is from genome assembly GCF_000151885.1 of Dipodomys ordii. Lineage (NCBI taxonomy): Eukaryota > Metazoa > Chordata > Mammalia > Rodentia > Heteromyidae > Dipodomys > Dipodomys ordii. Next base: position 822,833 of record NW_012267376.1, on the reverse strand, counting down.
CAAGCATTCTACCATTGAGCCACATCCCATCCCAATCACTAAGTTTTGAAGAGATCTGGAGTCCTGGAGATGATGACAAGGAGAGGACCATGAGGGGAGACTGCAGGAAATGCAAGGTCTGGGACAGAGCAAGACAAGGAAGCGAGGAGAAGCTACTCTAGGTCAGAGGCAGAATCCTTACAGGGAACGTGTGGAAACTATCTAAGGAGTCCAACATCTCCTCCAGAGCTTCTGAACTGTGTGAGAGGAAGATAAGAAGCCCATTGTGTTGTTTTTCTTTAAATTCAGAGTACACTCAATCTGACAAAGAATATTATGAATGTAGCTGGGTGCTGGTGGCTCATACATTTTAGCAGTATGTGGATAGAACTTAGAGCCTGGAAAATGCTATGCAAGTGCTCTACCACTGAGCCACAACCCCAGCTCCCGGCTTTTTGCTGATTAATTGGAGATGAGAGTCTCATGGATTTGTTTGCATTGTCTGGTTTCAAACCACAATTCTCAGATCTCAGCCTTCTGAGTAGCTAGGATTTCAGGTGTGAGCCATCAGTGCCTGGCTCCTCTCCTTTCTTCTTGAGCACTTAGTGTCTGACAGAATAGTCTCTCCTCAGCCTGTGTTTTCTTTCTTCCCCCCAGCTCTGGAACGAGCAATTTTTTTTTCTCAATAGAGAATGATATTAAGAAAGCAAGATCTATCAGGCACTGATGGGGAGGCTCAGAACTGAGGATCGAGGTTCAAAGCTATGAAACTTCTATCTCAAATTAACTTCCAAAAAATCCAGAAGTGGATCTGTGGCTCAAGTGGTAGAATATTAGCCAAAAGCTGAGGGATATCATCCAAGCTCTGGATCGGCACAAAAGAAGAAAAAAGAAAGAATAAAGCGAGAGTCAGAAAGTGGGTGGCTCACACATATATTCCTAACTACTCAGGAGGCTGAGATCTGAGGATTTCTGTTCAAAGACAGCCAGCACAGAAAAGTCTGTGAGACTCTTATCTCCAACTAACCACCAGAAAACCAGAAGTAGTGCTGTGATTCAAAGTGGTAGGGCACTAGCCTTGAGTGAAAAAGCACCCAGGTCCTGAGTTCAAGCCTCATGACGAGAGAGAGAGAGAGAGAGAGAGAAACACGTTATACTTCCTTGGTATGAAAGGGAGGCATGGTAGCTCATGCCTATAATCTTAGCTCCTCAGCAGGCTGAGATCTGAGGATCACAGTTGAAGTAAGTTCAGGCAGAATAGTCCATGAGGCTCTAGTTCCTAATTAAACACACACACACACACACACACACACACACACACACATCAGAAGTGGAGCTCTGGCTCAAGTGGTAGAGCATCAGCCTTGAGCCCTCGAGCAGAAAAGGCTAAAGGACAGCTGCTTAAGCCTTGAATTCAAACTTCAGTACCCTGCCACACACACCCCAATTCCTACTTTACTTGATATTGAAAAGGACTCATCCAACTGTAGGAGAATAGAGGGGTAGAATTTCTTTGATCCAGGCAGAAAAATACTGTGCTAACTGACTGAAAAAGGAGGAAATAGCAGCCCTGCCTGAGCTGCAGTTTACCCTTTGGAGCTCTAACACAGAGAAGCAGTTATGCTTTGGAAATGAGGTATAGCCAAGGCTCTAGATGGACGGGCTGTGCCGCTTGGGTGGCAGGCTCCGTTTCTGATTCTGGGGAAATCCACAGGCAGCTGGTGGCTTAAGAACAGATGGTCCGGCTGGGCCTCCGACAGTGGAGCCAGCAGGACAAGGGCGGCGGGGAGTCCGGGGGGCTGGTCTCAGCCACAGAGTGTGAGATGGGGGTATCTCACCCAACCCAGACCCTCTGCATATGGCGGGGGTGGGGGGCACAACAGTGACCAAAAAAGACCGGGGCTGTCTGGCAATCTGGACTACAAAAGCAATTAAAGCTCAAAGAAGGCATCAAATGCTCAAAGGCAACATGGCAGGGGAGGAGAGCTGCAAAGTCAGCCCTGGGCACTAGGTAGGGCCGGCTCTGCCAGGAGCCCAGGTGGCAACTGTAAGGTGATGGCTCCTGGGTAGGTGGTGTGACGGGGTGAGGTTGGCACTAGGAAGCACACCCCCACTCTCTTGCGCTCGTATATACTGCTTGTTTAGCTGAAAAGATGACCATGTAGCTGAGACTCTTAGATGAGGGGAGAAATGCTTGTGGCACACTGTTGATCTTTGCTGAGAAGCATCCCTCAGAGTGGCACAGAATGGGCAAGAGGAGTCTAGGCTCACCAACTTGATGCAATCTTTAAGCCAGTGTAGTTCTCGGCTTCTTGTAGTCAGATACACGTCTTCCCCGAACCTTGCTGGAGCTGTGTGTATGCTCACGCACGTGGACACACACATATGGGCATGCACACTGGTCCAAGAGTTTGAACTCAGGGCCTGGGTGTACCTGAGCATTTGTGCTCATGGCTAACACTCTACCACTTAAGCCCCTTCCAGCTTTTTGGTGATTAATTGGAAATAAAGTCTCATGGATGGGGGTGGGAAAGTGGCTCAGTGGTAGAGTGCTTGCCTTGCATGCATGAGGCGCTAGGATCCATTCCTCAGCACCACATAAGCAGAAAAAGCCGGAAGTGGCGCTGTGGCTCAAGTGGTAGAGTGCTAGCCTTGAGCTGAAGAGCTGAGGGGCAGTGCCCAGGCCCAGAGTTCAGGCCCCATGACTAGCCAAAAAAAGAAGGCTCATGGACTTTCCTACTCATCTGGTTTTGAACCTCAATCCTCAGATTTCAGCCTCTTGAGTAGCTAGGATTACAGGCATGAACCATGGGCTTTGGAACCACAGATTTTGGATGCTGTCTCAATAAAGACAGGTTTTTCTTATCTCTTGTGCACATTGAGCAGCCTCTGGAGGACAGAGAATGGCTCTTGGCTCTTCCACCCCAGGTGCATTTTATTTATTTATTTATTCATTCATTCATTTATTTATTTGTGAAAATACTGTACAGAGGGGTTACAATTACATGGGCAAGCATTGTTGCCTCCTCCTTTGTTTCCCCTTCCCATCACCTCTCTTCTTTCCCCTTCCCCTGCACCCCGCCAGGTGCATTTTAGAATCAGCTGGGGTCCTCTGCAAATTCCCAATGGCCAGGCTTCTTTTTTTTGGGGGGGGTCCAGTCGTGGGGCCTGAACTCTGGACCTGGGCACTGTCCCTCAGCTCTTCAGCTCAAGGCTAGCACTCTACCACTTGAGCCACAGCGCCACTTCCGTCTTGTTTCTTTTTGCTTATGGGTGCTGAGGAATTGAACCCAGGGCCTCAGGCATGCAAGGCAAGCGCTCTACCACTGAGCCACCTTCCCAGCCCCTAGCCAGGCTTCTTTATCCCACACTAGCTAAATCAGGTTGTTACTTGGTCCCTCGGGATCCCATTCTGTACTGTATATTGGTTGATATGAACTGGTTAAAAAAAAACACCATAATAAACTACCATGAAGAATGCTTCTCATTTCAAATAGGAATAGAAGAAACATTCCTTAAAACAATAAAAAGCCTTCTATGACAGACCAATAGCCAATATTATACTTAAAGGGGAAAAACTTCAACCAATTCCCCTAAAAATAGGAACAAGGCAAGGATGCCTACTCTCTCCACTCCTCTTCAATATAGTTCTGGAATCTTTAGCCAGAGCAATAAGGCAAGAAAAAGACATTAAAGGGATCCGAATAGGAGAGGAAGAAGTTAAACTATCTCTTTTTGCAGATGATATGACTTTATATCTTAACAATCCCAAAAGCTCCATCCCCAAACTCTTAGAGCTTATAAACCACTTTGGTAAAGTAGCGGGATATAAAATTATCCCACAAAAACCAGTCACCTTTCTGTACACCAACAATATACAAGCAGAAAGGGAAATCAAGGAAACAACCCCATTCACAATAATGTAAAAAAAAAATCTAGGAATTAACCTAATCAAAGATGTAAAGGATCTATTTCATGAAAACTATAAAAACCTAAAAAAGGGAATCATAGAGGATACCAGGAAATGGAAAAACCTCCCATGTTCCTGGATAGGCAGAATTAACATAGTGAAAATTGCCATACTGCCAAAATTGATAAACATATTCAGTGCAATTCCCATTAAAATCCCAATGATGTACTTTACTGAAATAGAGAAAACAGTCCAAAAATTCCTATGAAACAACAAAAGACCTAGAATAGCCAAAGCAATTCTAGACAAAAGAAAGAATGCAGGAGGGATCATGATACTGGATTTCAAGCTCTACTATAGAGCCATAGTAACAAAGACAGCTTGGTACTGGCACAAAAAGGGACCACAAGACCAATGGAACAGATTAGAGGACCCAGAAATAAAACTGTATATGTATAGTCAGTTGATATTTGACAAAGGAGCTAAAGACATACAGTGGAAGTATCATAACCTCTTCAACTACTGGTGCTGGGAAAACTGGGTGGCCACATGCAGAAAACTAAAAGTGGACCCTAGCCTGTCACCATGCACTAACATCAACTCAAAGTAGATTAAAGACCTTAACATCAAACCTGATACTCTTAGGCTAGGAAGGTGGCTCAGTGGTAGAGTGCTTGCCTTGCATGCATGAGGCCCTAGGTTCCATTCCTCAGCACCACATAAGCAGAAAAAGCCGGAAGTAGCACTGAGGCTCAAGTGGTAGAGCGCTAATCTTGAGCTGAAGAGCTGAGAAGACAGTGCACAGGCCCAGTGTATGAGTACAAGGTGTCTGACAACATTGTCACCCATTGCTCCTAACCCATCCCTTCTCTCACTTTTTTAAAAATTGAAATTAGGTGATTGCATAAATTTCACATATTCACAGTATTGTGGAATAGAGATACTTAGTTAAAGTCACAAACACATTTTAACCTTCACAAGGCATATTGTCATTATCATGGTCTATAAAGTTTGTGAATTCTATGAGCTTTGACAATACAATTATTTATTCCACATCTGGTGATATTTACATTTCTTTCTTTTGCTTATTGTAAGCTGTTCCCTCTTTCCCTCTCACTCCTCCCTTCCCATTGCTGTCTTTGGGTTGCTTAGTTCTTTTTCTTCTATGTCCAGTGCAGCTGCTGGGCCCCTTTGTTGTATGTTGTTCCATTTCCTACTCATTCTGTGTCCTCCTCCTGGCTTCCCTCCGTTACATGCATATGTATACCATCTATATGGTCAAGAACATGGAGTCATTTAGCAATGAGTGGCTGTCCTTTGTTTCTCGAGTCTTGTTTACTTTCTCATATCTCCTTGTATTTTGGTTTTTGCATCCACATATCAGGGAGACCATGTGCCGTTTGTCTCTTTGTACTTGGCTTACCTCACTCAAAATAACTTGCTCTAGTTCCATCCATTTCCCTGCAAATGCCATTATTTTGTCATTTCTAATGGCTGCATAATATTCCATTGTATATAGGTACCACAGTTTTTGGATCTACTCATTTCATTAGTAGTGGGGCATCTGGGTTGTTTCCATATCTTAGCTATTGCGAACAGTACTACAATGAACATGGAGGTGCATGTGTCCTTGTATACTGGTTTCTGTTATTCAGGGTAGATGCCTCGTAGTGGTCTTGGCTGGGTCCTAGGGGAGGTCTATATTTAGCTTTCTGAGGTATCTCCAGACTGCTTTCCAAAGTGGTTATAATTAGCACACCAGCAATGCAGTGGGGTTCCTCTTTCTCTGTATCCCCTCCAGCATTTGTCGTTGGCTGACTTTAGGATGTGGGAGCCATTCTGACTGGGGTAAGGTGGTATCTCAGTGTTGGTTTTTTTTTTTTAAGTATATGTATAAGTTTTTTGCTCACTGCTGGTACTCTATTACTTGAGCCATGCTTCCAGTCCTGCTTTTTTGTTGCTTCATTAGAGATAGAGTCTCACAGACTTTTCTGACTGAGCTGGCTTCGGACCTTGATCCTCTGGTTCTCAATTTCCTAAAAAGCTAGGATTACGTTCAGAAGCCACTGTCCCTTAGCTCTATTATTCTTTTTATTTTATTTATTTATTATTTTTTTTCTTTTGTTGGTTGTGGGGCTTGAACTCCGGGCCTGGGAGTTGTCCCTGAGCTCTTCAGCTAAAGGTGAGTGCTCTACCACTTGAGCCACAGCACCACTTCCTCTTTTTATTATTTATTTATTTTTATTTATTTATTTATTTTTTGTCAGTCATGGGGCCTGAACTCTGGGCCTGAGCGCTGTCCCTCAGCTCTTCAGCTCAAGGCTAGTGCTCTTCCACTTGAGCCACAGCACCACTTCCGGTTTTCTGAGTGGTTTATTGGAGATAAGAGTCTCATGGATTTTCCTGCTCTGGCTGGCTTTGAGCCACGATCCTCAGATCTCAGCCTCCTGAGTAGCTAGGATTACAGGTGTGAGCCACCAGTGCCTGCCAAAATCCATGTGTGTGAGTGTGTGTGTGCCTGGTCACTGTCCTTCAGCTCTTCAGCTCAAGGCTAATGTTCTACCACTTGAGCCACAGTGCCACTTCTGGCTTTTTCTGCTTCTGTGGTGCTGAGGAATAGAACCCAGGGCCTCATGCATGCAAGGCAAGCGCTCTACCACTGAGCCACATTCCCAGACCCTCTTTTTATTTTTTTAAATAAACTTATCCCAATAAAACTCAACCCCTGTATCACTCTCCCTTAGGCTCCAGAGCTATTCCATAGCCTGTACTTGTTGTTGTTGTTCTGGTCCTGGGGCTTGAACTCAGGACCCTGTGTACTGTCCCAGAGCTTTTTCTACTGAAGGCTACTGCTCTACCTCTTGTGCCACAGCTCCACTTTGAGTTTTTTTGTTGGCAAAATTGGAGATAAGAGTCTCACAGACTTTCCTGCCCAGGCTGGCTTTGAACCACATCCTCAGATCTTAGCCTCCTGAGTAGCTGGGATTACAGGCATAAGCCACTGGTACCAAGCCTTTAGCTTATACTTTTGTAGAATTTCCCTCATGGTGACACAGGTCTTGCATATCTGATGGGACTTGTCTCAGAACTGAGGCTATGTCTTCAGGAGGCTCATGGTATCCATCCCTCCTTCCCCACTGATGTGAAGTGGGTACCTGTGTACCTCATACTTGCTACTTTAACTTTTGTCACTGATAATATGTATGCAATGATACTTTGTAAGTATGTAACCATCCACTATACCCATCAAATTTTTACCCACTAGTTCCAACTCCCATCATTCTTTATTACTTGGCATTGTACCATATAAAAGATCCTTTTAGAGGCCAGGCGCCAGTGGCTCACGCCTGTAATCCTAGCTACTTAGGAGGCTGAGATCTGAGGATCTTGTTTCAAAGCCAGGCCTGGCAGGAAAGTCTGTGAGACTCTTTTGTCCAATAAACCACTAGAAAACCAGAAGTGGCTTTGTCGTGAAAGGGGTAGAGAGCTCGCCTTGAGCTGAAGAGCGCAGGAACAGCGCCCAGGCCCAGAGTTCAGGCCCCACAACCAAAAAAAAAAAAAAGATCCTTTTAGGCTCCCATTTATTATATCCACACATATATATATATATATATATATATGTATATATATATATATATATAGTATGTGTGTGTGTGTATATATATATATATACAGCATATATAAATACAGCATATATACATACTGTCTGTAATTATATGACTGATAAGCTGTTATTATCATTATGCATCCATGCTTAAGTTATCTTAGATGAAGTCATTTGTCCATTTGACAAATCCTGTCTTTCTGGAGCTTGAACTAAGGGCATTTTGCTCTTGCTTGAATTTTGTTGTTCAAGACTAATGCTCTACCCTTAAGCCACACCTCCACTTCTGGCTTTTATCCAGTTAATTAGAAGAGCCTTTCAGATCTGCTGCCCCTGGCTTCAAACTGCAATCCTTAGATCTCAGCCTCCTGAGTAGCTAGAACTACAGACATGAGCTACCACCACCTGGCTCCTGTACTTTGAACACTTAGTTTCTGACACAGAATAGTCCCATCTCAGCCTGTGCTTTCCTTCCCTCTAGCTCTGGACACCAGTAACCCTAGCTACTTGATGCTGAGGTTTGAAGATTTGCAGTTCAAAGCCAGCCTGGACAAACAAACCCATGAGACTTTTATCTCCAATTAACCACCAAAAAGCTGAAAATGGAGCTGTGGCTTAAGTGGTAGAGTGCTAGCCTTGAACACAAAATCTCAGAGACAGTGTCCAAGTCCTGAATTCAAGCCCTAGGACTGACACACACAAAAAAAAGGATGGAGGGGCTGGGAAGGTGGCTCAGTGGTAGAGCGCTTACCTTGCATGCCTGAGGCCCTGAGTTTGACTCCTCAGCACCACATAAGCAAAAAGAAAAAAGCCGGAAGTGGCGCTGTGGCTCAAGTGGTAGAGCACTAGCCTTGAGCTGAAGAGCTGAGGGACAGCGCCCAGGTCCAGAGTTCAAGCCCCACGACCGGACCCCCCCCCAAAACAAAAACAGAAACAAAAAAAAGGATGGAAGGAAGAAAGAGAGTAAAGAGGGAAGGAAGGGAGGGGGACAGGGAGGGAAGGAGGGAAAGAAAGAAAGAAAGAAAGAAGGAAAAAAAGAAAGGAAGAAAGAAAGGAAGGAAGAAAGAGCGAGCGAGCATAGGAAGGAAGGAAGGAAAAGAAAAGAAAGAAGAAGTCAAGATTTGATGCAGGAATGCTCATTCTCACCAGGGCATCTTTGTTTCTAGGAAATATGGATATATAAATACATACATATTCTAGATCCACCTGTATGTATTTCTATAGATATGTATAGGTGTGTGTGTGTGTGTGCGTGCGTGCGCGCTGGTATTGTGCTTGAACCCAGGGCCTGGGTACTGTCCCTGAGTATTTTTGTGCTCAAGGCTAGTGCTCTACCACTTAAGCCACAGCTCCACTTCTGGCTTTCTTGGTCTCCAGATTTTCCTGCCCAGGCTGGCTTCCAACTGAGCTCCTCAGATCTCTGCCTCCTGGGTAGGATTACAGGTGTGAGCTACCAGCACCTTCCCTGTACAGGCGTTTCTATATCTATCTGCATGTGTATAGTTTTTTGTTTTTGTTTTTGTTTTTGTCAGCTGTGGGGCTTAAACTCTGGGCCTTGGTACTGTCTCTGGGCTTTTCAGCTCAAGGCAAGCGCTCTACTACTTGAGCCACAGCGCCACTTCCCATTTCTTAGTGGTTAATTGGAGGTAAGAGTATCCCAGACTTTTCTGCCCAGGCTGGCTTTGAACCTCAATCCTCAGATCTCAGCCTCCTGAGTAGCTAGGATTACAGGCATGAGCCCAGCTGCATGAGTATGTTTTAAGTCTGCATGTCTGTATACACATAGGTGTGAATTTCTGTACTTGTATGTAGTATGTATGTGTGTATATTTTTCTACCAATATGTATGAGTATGCATACATATTTCTAATTTGCACATATGTATATACATAATGTGATGAGACAATACAATAACACTAATATCTCTGATTCTAACCGAATCCCATAGGGTTTGTGATAATCTTTTTCCTGTTTTTTTTTGGGGGGGGTCAGTTTTGGGGCTTGAACTCTGGGCTTGGGCACTGTCCTCAGCTCTTCACCTTCTCCTTTTTAGATTCGTAACTTCCTTCACTCAAAGGCACTTGAGAGGTTACAGGTACTGTTACTGAATAACAGCCTCTAAAACCCTCCTTTCTCTCTGTACAGCCTTGCACTGTGCTCAGCACGGAATTGGGCACTGTCCAGCCTGTATGAGACCCTTGCTCTAATCAGGCAGAGAGACAGACGGAGCAAGCAGGCAGGGGTCTGGTTTGGAGCCAGAAGGCCCTTCTGGAAGGTTTAGGGGAGGCAGAAATAGAATCCCCAGAAGATTGGGGGAGGGGTGCTGGTGGGCAGGGGGAGCACTAAGATTTTTCTGGGTAAGTGAAAAGCCAGAACAGATGGGCGGTTGGCCAACTCCGTGGAAAGACCATAAGTGACTTGGAAAGGGCAAACCTGTTTGTCAGGGCAGCTGGGATAGGAGCCCTCACTGGATGCTTTGTAGGCACAACAGCTGGCTCCAGCTGAGACCAGGGCAGCTGGGGGTCTGGAGGAGGCTGTGCACACACAGCTGCCAGCCCCAAGAACCAGGAAGAAGAGGCCCTGTGTGTCTCCCTTTCCCATTGTTTCAGGGTGTGACTGAGGGAGTTAAAATGCCAATGACCTTGGTCATGACCTCCCCTAACCAGTCTGTTCATCAAGACCTCTTTTGTGGTCTTGTGCCTCCCTCTGAAGCCCATTGCATTTAAAGTCTTCAGTCTTTTAAAATTAATTATTATTGTTATTTTGTGGTCCTTGGGTTTGAACTTAGGGCTTTGATTTTGCTAAGCAGAAGTTCCACCACTTTACCCACATCCTCAGACCTACATACATGTGTGTGCACGTATACACACACACACACACACACACACACACACACAAATCCTGGGGCTTGAACTCAGGGCCTGAGTGCTGTCCCTGAGCTTTTTATCTAAAAGGTAACACTATACCACTTGAGCCATAGCTCCACTTCCAGCTTTATTGGTGGTTACATAGAGGTATGAGCTGGGAGTTGGTGGCTCACACCTGTAATCATAGCTACTAAAGAGGCTGAGATCTGAGGATTGCTGTTTGAAGTCAGATGGGGCAGGAAAAGTCGGTGAGACTCTTATCATCATAATTTAGCCTCAAAAAACCAGAAGTGGAGCTATGGCTCAAAGCAGAGCAGAAGAGTTCAGGAACAGTGCCCAGGCCCTGAGTTCAAGCCTCAGTACTAGCACACACACACACACCAAAGAGTCTCACGGGCTTTCCTGCCTAGGCTAGGTGCAATCTTCAGATCTCAGCCTCCTGAGTAGGTAAGATTAGAGGTATGAGTTGTAAACGCCCTACTTGCTTTACTTATTTTCTCACATAAGGACTTGTACTTTTGCTTGAGACGAACCACAGACTATTTACAGCTCCTGAGCAACTGGGACCGCAGAAGTGAACCACTCGGTTTGTCTTTTTTGATAAGAGTCTTAAGTTTTTGCTTAGGCTGGCCTTGAATTGTGAACCTTCCAATCTCTCTGCCTTCTGAGTAGTTGAGACTATAGACAACAGTCACCATGCCTGACTCAACTTTCATATGTAACAAATTCATTTTCCAAAAAATAGCCAACGTACACCTCCGTTTTACATGTATGTTCTAGGAACTCAGCTGGAAACAGTAGGATCTTTCTGAACTAAGAAGCCAGCCAGGAGATTTATTTTTGTTTTGTTTTTGGCCACTCCTGGGGCTTGAACTCAGAGTCTGGACACTGTCCCTTGGGCTTCTTTTGCTCAAGGCTAACATTCTATCACTTTAGCCACAAAGCCTCTTCTGGCTTTTTCTTTTGATGTGATACTCAGGAATCAAATTCAAGGTTTCATGCATACTAAGCAAACACTCTGCCACTAAGCCACATTCCCAGCCCAGCCAGAGGATTTATGAAGGAAGGTCAGATCATTGTCCCATAAGTAGCATCAATAAGGGCACAATCTCTCTGAGTACAGATGTGCCAGTGCATATCATATTCCCTCCGCTCAGGGCAGGCAGCTCTCTGAGGCACACATAAGCCTTGTCTAGGTGATAAAGGGCCTGACCCACACAATGAGGGTGTTCACCCCAGTTGCTAGGCATTGGGGGTCAGGTTTGTTCCAAGCTGCCATTTCTGCAGCAAGTGTCCTCTGAGTTAAACAGGACTGGGCAGTTATGTTTAACATGGTCTCTGAGCCTCTGTGGTACCTGCAGAAGAACTCAAATGTGTGTGTATGAGACACAGAGAGAGAGGGCGGGGGAGAATGAAAGAGAATTGATGGCTAAGCCCAGAGACTGAGAAACTATGTCCCCTCAACACCATATAAGCAACTGATTTTCAATCTCATAGACAACAGCAATCCCCAGAATAAACAGTGGGTGCAGCTTCTGCCCAGAGCCAAGATGAGGCAACAGTTTATTTATTATTTACTTACTTATTTAGTAGTTATTTTTGTACAGATACTGGGGCTTGAACTCAGGGCCCAGGCACTGTCCTATAGCTTTTTTTGGTCAAGACTGGTGCTCTACCATTTAAACTACACCTTCACTTCCAGCTTTTTTTGTTGTTAACTGGAAATAAAAGTGTCTGCAACTGCTCTTCCTAGGCTAGTTTGGAACCACAATCCTCAGGTTTTGCCACCTGAGTAGCTAGGATTATAGGCGTGAGTCACCTCACCTTACAGGAAGCACACACTTGCTTTCAGCCACACAAATCCAAGAAATGTTACTGGAGGGGCTGGGAAGGTGGCTCAGTGGTAGAGTGCTTGCCTTGCATGCATGAGGCCCTGGGTTTGATTCCTCAGCACCACATAAGCAGAAAAAGTCGGAAGTGGTGCTATGGCTCAAGTGGTAGACTGCTAGCCTTGAGCCTTGAGCTGAAGAGCTGAGGGACATCGCCCAGGCCCCACAACTGAAAAAAAAAAAGGTTACTGGAGAATTCAGTGGAATATTTGACCCAGAAGCGTCAAATTGCCACACATGTGCAGTGTGGGGTAGGGGTTGTCCTGGGGGGCCTCAGGCTACATTGCTGGACTGCTGGTCCATCACAACCCCCAGTCAGCCATCACCTTGCCACTTCTTTTTAGTTGGTTACTAGAAAGAGAAGAGACAGAAAAGACCACAACAACTCAGAGCAAGAAGACCCTGGGAGCTGAGGATGGTGTCCACTACTGATGTGATCATAAATTCTTTGCTGTTCCCCAAGCCCTCACACAAGTCCCTGCCCTTCAGTCACCTCTCCCTCTCCCTCTCCCCTTGGCACAGTCTTGTTGGGCACATGGAGAACCTGATTCTCCCTGTGGGGATTTGTAACCACCAGGGCATCCCAGGGCTCCAGAATGTGATCTAGAAGTACCTCCAGCCTGGTGTTAGTGCCTCATGCCTAGCAACTCAGGAAACAGATCTGAGGATTACAGTTCAAAGTCAGCCTGGGCAGGAAAGTCCATGAGACTTGTATTGCTATTTTACCAGTAAAAACTGTAAGTGGGGGCTGGCTCAGTGCTTGCCTTGAATGCATGAGGCCCTGGGTTCGATTCCTCAGCACCACATAAGCAGAAAAAGCCGGAAGTGGTGCTATGGCTCAAGTGATAGAGTGCTAGTCTTGAGCTCAAGTGGTAGAGCGCTAGTCTTGAGCACAGAGCAGCTCAGGGACAGTTCAAGCCCCAGGACCAGACAAAAAAAAACCCAAAAAACAAAAAACAGAAGCACTTCTAGGCTGGTTACTGGTGGCTTATGTCTGTTAAACGTGCTACTTAGGATGCTGAGACCTGATGATTGTTTCAAAGCCAGCCAGGGCAGAAAAGGCCATGAGATTCTTATCTTCAATTAACCAACAAAAAGCCAGAAGTATAGCCAGGCACTGTGGCTCACATCTGTAATTCTAGCTACTCAAGAGGCTGAGATCTGAGGATTGGGGTGGTTTGAAACCAGTATGGGCAGGAAAGTCCACGAGACTCTTATCTCCAATAAATTACTCAGAAAACCAGAATTGGTGCTATAGCTCAAGTGCTAGAGCACTAGTCTTGAGCACAAAGAGGCTCAGGGACAGTGCCGAGGCCCTGAGTTCAAGCCCCACGACGACCACCAACAACAAAAAGCTGGAAGTGGAGGTATGATTCAAGAACACCAGCTTTGAACAAAAATGCTAGCAAGAGTGTGACATCTTATGAGTTCAAGCTTCAGTACACACACACACACACACACACATCAGAGTAATGTTCTATCCATAAATCCCCCAAACACTACCAGTGCTCCAGCACTGTCTCTGACTCCCTTTTGGTGTATGTCTCTTTCTAAATCTCTATCCCAATGTCTCCATCTCAAGATTTATATTTCTTCCTATATTGAGAATCAACTGTAAATATGGCATCCCTTTGCTCTTAAACACTTCTGTGTCTATTTCCTAAAACAAGGACAGAGCTTATCTAACTGGAGCACCACGATCGAAACCAAGAAACTAGCACAGACCCGCTGCTGTTATCCAATCTGCAGACTTTATTCACATGGTGCCAAGTGTCCCAATTGCACCCTCGGCTGCACGCACTGTGGTTTGCCTTGCTCTCCAGAATCAGTCCGTCCTGGCGCTCTGTCTACCTCATTAGGGAAATTCTGAAGCATGAAAGCTGGGTTTTTGTAGTCCACCCCACTTTGGTCTTAAAGGAACTTTTTTTTGTGTGTGTGCCAGGACTAGGGCTTGAACTCAAGGCCTTGTGCTCTTATTTGTGTGTGTGTATGTGTGTGTGTGCGCGCGCGCGTGTGCGTGTGTGTGTGTGTGTGTGTACTGCTGCTGGGGCTTGAACTCAGGGCCTGGGTGCTTCTTTTGCTTTATCACTTGAGCCACAACTCCATTTCCAGCTTTTTTTTTTTTGTATTTTAATAGATATGAGTCTCAGCTGGGTACCAGTGGCTCACGCCTGTAATCCTAGCTAGTCATAAGTCTGAGATCTGAGGATCACGGTTCAAAGCCAACCCAGGCAGGAAAGTCCGTGAGACTCTTATCTCCAATAAACCACTAGAAAACCAAAAGTGGTGCTGTGGCTCAAGCGGTAGAGCACTCACCTTGAGCTGAAGAGCTGAGGGATAGTGCCCAAGGCCATGACCAAGGGGGAAAAAAAAGTCTCACAGACTTTCCTGCTCAGGCTGGCTTTGAACAGCAATCCCCAGATCTCAGCCTTCTGAGAAGCTCAGATTAGATGTGAGCCACCAGTGCCTGGCCACACTTGGCTTTTTTTCACTAGTGGCTAGGTGTAAACCACTAGCACCAAGCTGAAAAAAGTACAACTTTTGGTAACTAGTATGTGTGTGTGAAAGATTGGAGGTGGAAGTCAGTTATGGGGCTTGAACTCAGAGCCTAGAAGCTGTCCTTTGAGCCATAGCTCCATTTACAGCTATTTTCTGGTAGTTAAATTGAGATGAGTTTTGTGGACTTTTTTGTCTGGGCTGGTTGGCTTCAAAAAATGATCCCCAGATCCCAGTCTCCTGAGTAGCTAGGATTACAGGTGTGAGCTAGTCTTTAAGTTTATATTTCAAGTTTAAAAGGACTGAACTCACAGGTACCAATAGAAAAGGTCTTTTTTTTTTCTGCTGGTCTGGGAGCTTGACTCTACGTATGTGTACTGAGCTTTTGTGCTCAAAGCTAGTGTTCTACCACTTGAGCCATAGCTCTACTTCCAGCTTTCTGTAGCAAGTTGGGTATAAGAATCTCATGGACGGGCTGGGAAGGTGGCTCAGTGGTAGAGCGCTTGCCTTGCATGCCTGAGGCCCTGGGTTCGATTCCTCAGCACCACATAAGCAAAAAGAAAATGGCTCAAGTGGTAGAGCGCTAGCCTTGAGCTGAAGAGCTGAGGGACAGCACCCAGGCCTAGAGTTCAGGCCCCACAACCGGACCCAAAAAAAAAAAAAGAATCTCATGGAGGCCAGGTGCCGGTGGCTCACACCTGCAATCCTAGCTGGTCAGGAGGCTGAGATCTGAGAATCACGGTTCAAAGCTAGCCCAGGCAGGAAAGTCAGTGAGACTTTTATATCCAATAAACCACTAGAAAACTGGAACTGGCACTGTGGCTCAAGCGGTAGAGCACTCACCTTGAGCTGAAAAGCTGAGGGATAGTGCCCAAGCCCAGAGTTCAAGCCCCATGACCGACAAAAGAAAATGGAGGGCTGGGAATGTGGCTTAGTAGTAGAGTGCTTGCCTAGCATGTATGAAGCTTTGGGTTCGGTTCCTTAGTACCACATAAACAGAAAAAGCCAGAAGTGGCACTGTGGCTCAAGGTACAGTTCTAGCCTTGAGGAAAAGAAGCTGAGGGACAGTGCCCAGGCCCCTGAGTTCAAGCCCCAGGACTGGCAAAAACAAAATCTCATGGATTTTCTACCAAGCCTGGCTTTGAGCCAAAACCCTCAGATCTCAGCCTCCTGACTAGCTAGGATTATAGACATTGAGCCAGGAGCTTCTGGCAGAAAGGGTCTATTTAAATTAAATAAGTAAAGCCTGGCGCCGGTGACTCATGCCTGTAATCCTAGCTACTGAGATCTGAGATCTGAGGATCGCGGTTCAAAGCCAGCCCAGGCAGGAGAGACCGTGAGACCGTGAGACTCCTATCTCCAATAAACCACCAGAAAACCGGAAGTGGCGCTGTAGCTCAAGTGGTAGAGCGCTTGCCTTGAGCTGAAGAGCTGAGGGACAGCGCCCAGGCCCAGAGTTCAAGCCCCCCAACCGACAAAAAAAAAAATAAAAATAAAAATAAACCGCTAGAAAACCGGAAGTGGTGCTGTGGCTCAAACGGTAGAGCACTCACCTTGAGCTGAAGAGCACAAGGACAGTGCCCAAGCCCAGAGTTCAAGCCCCACGACCGACAAATAAATAGATTAATTAATTAATTAACAAAAGAGCAAACCACAATGTAGTCCATGCAATATGTAAGCCTTTCTCACCCTCCTGGCCCAGTTCCCTCCTGAGTCCAGGATAGCTCTGCCAGGCCTGGCCATCTGAGGCCACCCTCCCCCTTCTCTCTCTCTCTCTCTCTCTGTCTTTCTCTCTCCCTCTCTTTGTCTTTCACCTTCTCTCTCATCCTGGCGAAGCCATTGCCACCTGTTACCCAGAACCCAGCCTCCAGGGTCCTGAAGGACATGTACATTCAGGCCACCCTGATTCTGCCCTGTCCTGCCACCAGGGCTGCCCAGTACAACCTCCTCCTCAGTGTGTGGTCTCACTGTTGTGCTTTTACCAACAAGTGCACCAACTTCTCCTCCTGCCACCAGAGGCTCCTCTCCCTATTCCCATTTCTGGTTATCTATCTCCCATGCCTGCTGCAGGCCTCACTTTGGGATTTCTTTTTTTGTTTTGTTTTGTTTTGGGTCCGGTCGTGGGGCCTGAACTCTGGGCCTGGGCGCTGTCCCTCAGCTCTTCAGCTCAAGGCTAGCGCTCTACCACTTGAGCCACAGCACGGCATCCGGCTTTTTTTCTTTATGTGGTGCTGAGGAATCGAACCCAGGGCCTCAGGCATGCAAGGCAAGCGCTCTACCACTGAGCCACCTTCCCAGCCCTCACTTTGGGATTTCTGTCTTGAGCCCTCTTCAGCCTTGGAGCTCTCCTCAGGTCTGTATGACCGGCAGGATTACGTCCTGTGCTCCTTTGCCCCTTCCATCCTTTTCTTCTTGAGCCACATCTCCTGCCCAGACATTCACTTGTTAGGGATTGGACATCTAGCTTCTATTCCCTCCCCCAATCCCAAAGTAGGCCAGGATCAAAGACACAGTATTTAGAAGGGGAAGACTTGAATTCAGCCTCTACTCCATCTCCTAAGAGCTGTGTGTGATTTGTGGCATGTTTCCAAGACACAGGAGAAGCTCAAATATAGCTCAGTATGAACTGTTACCTGTGACCTCCAGTTACCAGATTGTGTCTGCCTTTCTCTTTATCCCATTCACCTGTCTCTAATTTCATGCAGCCACCAAGGAGCCTGATGTCCAATCCACCTGCCTGCTGGCAAGTCCCCAACCCACTACTCTACTACCTGCCCCTAAACTGGGTCCATAAGCAATGGGTCATCTCCCCTTAGGCATCCAGTCAGCTCCTCAAATTTATCATGCCAATAATCAGGTCCATTCTCACCCATGATCCATTTGCCTAAAAGTTGGGGCTTGGGGCTAGGAAGGTGGCTCAGTGGTAGAGTTCTTGCCTTGCATGCATGAGGCCCTGGGTTCAGTTCCTCAGCACTACATAAGCAGAAAAGAAAAGTGGCACTGTGGCTCAAATGGTAGAGCACTAGCCTTGAGCTGAAGAGCTGAGGGACAGTGCCCAGGCCCAGAGTTCAGGCCCCACGACTGACACACACACAAAAAGCTGAAATAAAACTGGGAAAATAATTTTAGGTTCCAGATGCACCAAAGCTGCAACTCTGTTGTGCTCTATGTATTGTGAGTTATTCTGGGAGGAGTCCCTACTTCCAGGTACAGCATCCAGGGCCTGTGAAAGTCTCTGTTCAGAGCTCACTATCACCTTCATTCAAAGAGTTCATGCTTAGCCAGGCACTGGTGGCTCGTGCCTGTTATCCTAGCTACTCAGGAGGCTGAGATCTAAGAATTGTGGTTCAAAGCCAGCCCGGGCAGGAAAGTCTGTGAGACTCTTATCTCCAATTAACTACCATAAAACCAGAAGTGACACTGTGGCTCAAGTAGTAGAGGGCTCACCTTGAGCTGAAGAGCTGAGGGACAGTGCCCAGGCCCAGAGGTCAAGCCCCAGGACTGACAAAAAAAAAGTTCATGCTCCTGGTCAGCATTGTCTGCTACAGTCAGTCTGTCTCTAATCAAGTTTACTCACCTCAAAAATCATCCTCCAGGGCTGGGAAGGTGTCTCAGTGGTAGAGCGCTTGTCTCACATGTATGAGGCCCTAGGTTTGATTCCTCAGCACCACGTAAGCAGAAAAAAGCTGGAAGTGGTACTGTGGCTCAAGTGGTAGGGTGCTAGCCTTGAGCTGAAATGCTGAGGGACAGCTACCAGGGCTAGAGTTCAGGCCCCATGACTGACAAAAAAATCATCCTCCACTCCCCTCTCATGGTCTATGTGGTTAATGAGTCCTATCTGCAAAGGACCCCCAGGCTCCCTTCTTTTCTACCAGCACTGTCCACTAACTGTCAGATCTCCCTGGCTTTTTTTTGGGGGGGGTCTGGTTATGGGCTTGAACTCTGGGCCTGGGTGCTGTCCCTGAGCTCTTCAGCTCAAAGCTAGCACTCTACCACTTGAGCCACAGTGCCACTTCCGGCTTTTTTTTTTCTGCTTATGTGGTGTGCTGAGGAATGGGACCCAGGGGCTCATGCATGCAAGGCAAGCACTCTACAACTAAGCCACCTTCCCAGCCCTGGCTTATTTTTTTTTAATGTTTATAATAAATGGGCACTAGTGGCTCATGCCTGTAATCCTAGCCACTCAGTAAGCTGAGATCTGATGATCAGGGTTCAAAGCCAGCCCAGGCAGGAAAGTCTGTGAGACTCTTTATCTACAATTAACCAGCAGAAAGCTGCAAGTGATGCTGTGGTTCAAAGTGGTAGAGCACTAGCCTTGAGCAAATTAGCTCAGACTCTGACTTTAAGCTTCACAATGCCCACCAACAACAACAAAATGTTTATAACCTGGGTATTGGTGGATAATGCCTGTAATTCTAGCTTAGTTATTCAATAGACTGAGATCTGAGGATCAAGTTGTCTTTGTTTGTGCCAGTCCTAGAGCTTAAACTCAGGGCCTGGGCACTGTCCCTGAGCTTCTTTTGCTCAATATTAAAACTCGACCACTTAAGCCACAGTGC
>NW_012267376.1:797681-803254 GCF_000151885.1 Dipodomys ordii | reverse complement strand
CCATGACTCACCAGATGCCAGTGGCTCATGCCTGTAATTCTACATACTCAGAAAGCTGAGATCTGAGGACTACAGATCAAAGCCAGCCCAAGCAAGAAAGTCCAGGAGACTCTTATCTCCAATAAACCACCAGAAAACTGAAAGTGGTGCCGTGGCTCAAGTGGTAGAACACTCGCCTTGAGCTGAAGAGCTCAGGGACAGCACCCAGGCCCTGAGTTCAAGCCCCACGACCAACAAAACAAAAACCAAAGAAAAACCATGACTCAGACTTGGTACCTGACACTTTCATTTACTGGCTATCTTTCTACCAACTGAGCCATTCCTTCAACCCCCGGTTTAGTTCTTTGGGGAAGCTCCAAATTGTCTTCCAGTGTCTGTACTAGTTTACATTCCCACCACCAACAGTGTAACAGCTCCAAGACTCCCCAATGTCCACTTCTTGATGACAGCTTATCTTAGTGTGGTGAGTATTGCCTGGATTTGTATTTCCTTTATGGCTAGGGATATTGAGCTTTTCCTCATGTAGTTATTGGCCATTTTCACTTCTGAAAAGTCTATTTAGCTACTTTGCCCATTTATTAATTTACTGATTTAAAGTGAGATGTGTGTGTGTGTGTGTGTGTGTGCGTGTGCGTGTGTGTGTGTGCGTGTGCGTGTGTGTGTGTGTGTGTGAGTGAGTCATTGGGCTTGAACTCTGGGCCTGGTCACTGTCCTTCAGCTCTTCAGCTCAAGGCGAGTGCTCTACCACTTCAGCCACAGTGCCACTTCCAGTTTTCTGGTGGTTTGCTGGAGAGTCTTACAGGCCGGGCACTGGTGGCTCAAGCCTGTAATCCTAGTAACCCAGAAGGCTGAGCTCAGAGGATCAAGGTTCAAAGCCAGCCCAGGCAGGAAAGTCCGTGAGACTCTTATCTCCAATAAACCACTAGAAAAACCAGAAGTGTCGCTATGGCTCAAGTGGTAGAGTGCTTGCCTTGAGATGAAGAGCGCAGGGACAGGGCCCAAGGCCAGAGTTCAAGCCCCATGACTACCAAAAAAAAAAAAAAATTGAGTAAAACACAAAAAGATTTGAATAGAAAATAGGGTTTTCCTAAATGTGAATTACTAAGGTTATGCTGTATCAGTAATGGAGGTGAAAATAAATTCTAACACTCTTGACACAGTTCTGTATTTTAGCAGGGCCACCAATGCCCAGTCATTCCCCCCCCCCCTTTTTTTTTTTTTTTTTTTTTTGCTCAAGGCTAGCATTCTACCACTTGAGCCACAGCTTTACTTCTGGCTTTTTGGTTGTTAATTTGAGATAAGAATTTCAGACTTTCTTGCCTAGGTTGGCTTCAGACCTGAGATCTCCACCTCCTGATTAACTAGGATTACAGTGAGCCACAGGCACCTGGTCTATTCACTTTTAAATGGAGCCCAGTTCCCTGCTTGGAACTCTGGAGGCTCACAAGTCTAGGCCACCTGTCTTGAGTCCATTTTTCACCACCCACCCCTCACAAACCCTGGACTTCAGCCAAACTTGCACTTCTTACCATCTGGGGACATCTGTTACCAGTAACAAAAAATAACCGGACCCTGTCATGTCCACCTGTTAAGATCCATCCTTGAAGGATTATTCAACAAATGGTACGGGGACAATTGTTTAATCATTTGAAGGAAATTTTTTAGATTCTTCACTTCATACTATACATAAAAATATATTCCAGATAAACTAGAGTTATAAATAAAAATGTAGTCATATATTTTTTAAAAAACACATAAAAATTCTTAAAACCCAGGCACCAGTGGCTCATGCCTATAATCCTAGCTATTCAGAAGGCTAAGATCTAAGAACTGGGGTTTAAAATCAGCCTGGGCAGGAAAGTCCCTGAGACTTTCTCCAGCTAACCACAAAAAAAAAAAAAAGGCAAAAGTGGGGGTATAGTCAAGTGGAAACATACAAAAAGCTCAAGGATAGCACCCAGGCCCTGATTTCATGACTGGAACCAAGAAAGGAAAGAAAGGGGGGGTGGGAGGGAGGGAGAGAGGAAGGAAGAAAGGAAGGAAGGAAGGAAAGAAAGAAGGAAGGGGAGGAGGGAGGGAGGAAAAAATCTAAAATAATTTGCAATTATTGAAAATTTGAAGCCGGGTGCCCGTGGCACACTCCTGTAATTCTAACTGCTCAGGAGGCTGAGATCTGAGGGTCACAGTTCAATGCTAGCTCAGGCAGGAAAGCCCCAGGAGATTCTCCAATTAACTATTCAAAAACTAATTGGGAAAAAAAAACTAATTGGAGCCAAGCATTGGTAGTTCACTCCTGTAATCCTAGCTACTCAGGAGGCTGAGATCTGAGGATCGTGATTCGAAGGCAGCCCAGGCAGGAAAGGTCATGAGACTCTTATCTTCAATTAGCCACCAGAAAACTGGAAATGGTATTGTGGGTCAAGTGGTAGAACACTAGCCTTGAGCAGAAGAGATCAGGAACAGCAAGCGCCCAGGCCCCAAGTTCAAGCCTCATGACCAACAAAAACAAAAACCAAAACAAAACAAACAAAAAGCCATAAGTGGGCCTGTGGCTCAAAGTGTTAAGAGTGCTAGCCTTAAGTAAAAGAACTCAGAGGGGCACTGTGGCTCAAGTGGTAGAGTGCTTGCCTTGAGCTGAAGAGCTCAGGGACAGTGCCTAGGTCCAGAGTTCAAGTCCCACGACTGACCAAAAAAAAAAAAAAGAGCTCAAGGGCTGGGAAGGTAGCTCAGTGGTAGAGTGCTTGTCTTGCACCTGTGAGGTTCGATTCCTCAGCACCACATAAGCAGAAAAAGCCGGAAGTGGCACTGTGGCTCAAGTGGTAGTACAATAGCCTTGAACTGAAGAGCTGAGGGACAGCGCCCAGGCCCAGAATTCAGGCTCCACTACATGGAAAAAAAGGAAAAGAAAAAAAGCCCTGAATTCAAGCCCCATTACTGACAAAAGAAGAAAGAAAAGAAAGAAAATTTGAAAGGGGAGAAATTTCTAGGCTTAAAAATGAAAAATGAGCCGGGCGCTGGTGGCTCACGCCTGTAATCCTAGCTACTCAGGAGGCTGAGATCTGAGGATCTCGGTTAAAAGCCAGCCCGGGCAGGAAAGACCGTGAGACTCCTATCTCCAATAAACCACCAGAAAACCAGAAGTGGCGCTGTAGCTCAAGTGGTAGAACGCTTGCCTTGAGCTGAAGAGCTGAGGGACAGCGCCCAGGCCCAGAGTTCAAGCCCCATGACCGACAGAAAAAAAGAAAAGAAAAATGAAATTTCAAAGAAAGCAATAGGGAAAGTGACATTATGTGCATATATGAACATATCAAAATGAAGTCATTTTTTTTTCTTTTTTTTTTTTTTTCAGTCATGGGACCTGAACTCTGGGACGGGGCATTGTTCCTCAGCTCTTCAGCTCAAAGCTAGCGCTCTACCACTTGAGCCACAGTGCCACTTCTGGCCTTTTCTATTTATGTGGTGCTGAGGAAGTGAACCCAAGGCCTCATGTATGCAAGGCAAGCATTCTACCACTGAGCCACCTTCCCAGCCCCCAATAAAATCCCTTAGACAACTAATTGATGCTAACAAAAATATGGAGAGACCGGGTACTAGTGGCTCACACCTGTAATCCTAATTACTCAGGAGGCTGAGATCTAAAGATTACAGTTCAAAGCCAGATTGGGCAGGAAAATCCCGGAGACTCTTATCTCCAATAAGCCTCCAGAAAACCGGAAATGGCACTGTGGCTCAAGTGGTAAGAGCACTCATCTTCAGGTGAAGAGCTCAGGCATGGACAAAAAAAATTTTTTTCAAATTAATATTGGGTTGGATGTGGTGGTGCATGGATATAATCTCAGTACTTGAGGAAGAGGACAGCTTGTACTGCAGAGTGAGTTTGAGGCTAACTTGGGATATGTGGTCAGATTGTCTCAACAAAAACAAACAAACAAACAAAAATAACAACAAACCTAAACTGTGAAGTAATAGGCACGGGGGTTGGGGGAATCATTTGCATGAACTGAATACTGCTGGAGGTCCTCAATATTTTGGAACTTGCTTTGTGATTAGTGTTCATGAGTAATTAATTGCCTCCCAGATGACTCTTGTGTTAAAGGCTTGGTTATTAATTGGTAAATCCAATCACTGACAAGTGACTGGATCCTACCCAGTGTATTAATCCCTTAATGGACTCATGGTAGGACAGCATCATTGGGAGGAGAGCACTTGGAGGACATAGGTCACTAAGAATGAGATTCCATCCTGGCAGCCCTGAGTGAGAACGTTCTGCCTCCCCATAGCCCAGAAGCAATGAAGCCAACCAACCACAGACCTTGCAACTCTGAGCCAAAACACATCTTCCCTTCTTTTAAGTATTTGTCACATTGATGGAAGAATTAACTAGATAAATATAATATTTTTTTAAAAGTTTGTACTGGGTGCTGGTGGCTCATGCCTGTAAGCCTAACTACTCAGGAAGCTCAGATCTGAGGATCTTGGTTCAAAGTCAGTGAGACTCTCATCTCCAATTAATCTCTAGAAAACAGGAAGTGGTGCTGTGACTCCAAGTGGGAGAGTGCTAGCCTTGAATGGAAAAACTCAGGGACAGCACCCAGGCCCTGAGTTCAAGCTCCATGACTGACAAAAAAAAAAAAAGTTATTTGTTGCCAAACAATGCATTCTTTTCTTAGGAATTTGAAATGTCAAAATCCTCTGTAAGCTTGGAAAATTCAAGGCTCAAACTTTCACTTTCCTTCTCCTAGAATTCTGACATCAAATCCACCCTGTGTGCTGGAATCTATGAAACCTGATCTCCACTATCACCCCTCTTCTGAACTCACCCCAAACCCACATTTACTGGGGAAGCACTCACTATAACTTAGGTATTACACTAAACACTTTAGGGTTACTCAACAAGTTTTCAAGAATTATGTGCAACAATTCTATAAAGTATTTGTGAGTGTGTGTCCCAACATCCTCTGTCTCCTATTCAAAAACAATTAATTGTATGGAGGAGTATTCTCTTTACAATAAAGGATTCCATTAGTGTTGGCACATTTATGAAACCGTTGTCACAAATAAGCGATGGAGTATTCTCATTACCCCTAAATGTTCCTTGGTACTCTTTTCAATCTACCCCTTCCTCTATGTCCAAGCCCAGGCAACTGACCTAAATACATATTTCCTTTATAAACTATTGTTTTTTTTTGGGGAGGGGTGGTCATGGGGCTTGAACTCTGGGCCTGGGTGCTGTCCCTCAGCTCTTTAGCTCAAGGCTAGCGCTCTATCACTTGAGCCACAGCACCACTTCCGGCTTTTTCTGTTTATGTGGTGCTGAGGAATTGAACCCAGGGCCTCATGCATGTGAAGCAAGCACTATACCACTGAGCCACCTTCCCAGCCCCTATAAACTATTTTATAAAAGCCATACAGCATGTTCTGTATGGACATACTTTCATTTCACATTGATAAATACACATACTTTCACTTCACATCAATAAATCTAGGTAACAGAAGGGCTTTATGGTAAGTAAATATTAATAAGAAATTGTGCCAGGCGCTGGTGGCTCATGCCTGTAATCCTAGCTACTCAG
>NW_012267376.1:793239-797076 GCF_000151885.1 Dipodomys ordii | reverse complement strand
CCCCCCCCCAAAAAAAAAAGAAAAAAGAAAAGAAATTGCCTACAAATCACTGAGTGCTGGTGACTTACATCTGTAATACTAGCTACTCAGGAGGTTGAGATATGAAATCATGGTTTGGAAGCCAGCCCAGACAGATAAATTCAAGAGACTCTTAATTGCAATTAACTAGTGAAACACCCTAAGTGGAGCTGTGGGTCAAGTGGTAGTGCCAACCTTGAGTGAAAAAGCTAAAGGGAAAGCATGAGGCCCTGAGTTCAAGTCCCAGTATTGGCACATACATGCCAAAAAAAAGGGTAAAATTATTTTTACATATACAATGCATAAAATTACTGTCAAGAAATGGAAACATCTGTTTTCCAAAGTGTTTACATTTTTTAAAACCTATTAGCAGTAAATGTTCCAATTTCTCCATAACTTTGCCAACACTTGATGTCAGTCTTTTTCATTTTAGCCATTATAGTGTTTATTGATATTTTCTTGTGATTTCTTGATTCACAGATGACAAATGATGTTGAGCATTATTTTACATTCTTTTAAAAATATGGGGTATATATTGGAAGTTGTCTTTTTTTTTTTTCCAATGGTATGAATTTGGGGCCTTGAGCTTGTTAAGCAAAGGACTATACCACTTGAGCCACATAGCTAGTCATTTCATGTTCTTATTACCGAGTGTTAATCTTCTGGGGTGGAGTGTCTGTTAAAAACATTTACATGGGGCTGGGAATGTGGTTTAGTGGTAGAGTGCTTACCCAGTATGTATAAAACCCTTGATTCCTCAGGACCACATAAGCAGAAAAAGCCGGAAGTGGAGTTGTGGCTCAAGTTGTAAAGCACTAGCCTTGAGCAAAAACAGCTCAGGGACAGAGCGCAGACACCCAGTTCAAGCCCCAGAACTGGCAAAAACAAAAAACAAGCTTTACCTGCTGGACACTGGTGGCTCATGCCTATAATCCTAGCTACTCAGGAGGCTGAGATTTGAGGATTGTGATTCAAAACTAGCCCAAGCAGGAAAGTGGTGAGGCCGGATGTGGCAGGGGGCAGAACCTGTTTTTTAGTGGGTTGTGGGGCCTGGACTCAGGGCCTGTATGCTGTCCCTGAGCTGTTTTGCTCAAGGCTAGCACTCTACCACTTGAGCCACAGTTCCACTTACAGTTTTTTTGGTAGCTATTGGAGGTAAGAGTCTTACAGACTTTGCTTCCCCAGGCTGGCTTAGAACTGTGATCCTCAGATCTCATCCTCCTAAAAAGCTAGGATCACAGGTGAGAGCCACCATCGCCCTGCTTACATGTTTTTGTTTTGTTTTTGTCTGTTGTGGGGCTTGACCTCTGGGCCTGCACACGAGCTCAAGGCAAGTGCTCTACCATATGAGCCACATTGCCACTTCTGGATTTTTTTTTTGGTAGTTTATTGGACATAAGAGTCTCAAATATTTTTTTTTTTGAGTCCGGTTGTGGGGCCTGAACTCTGGGCCTGGGCGCTGTCCCTCAGCTCTTCAGCTTAAGGCTAGCACTCTACCACTTGAGCCACAGCACCACTCCCTGCTTTTTTCTGCTTATGTGGTGCTGAGGAATCAAACCTAGGGCCTCATGCATGCAAGGCAAGCATTCTACCACTGAGCCACCTTCCCAGCCCCTCTCAAAGACTTTTCTGCCTGGACTGGCTTTGAACTGCAATCCTCAGATCTCAGCCTCCTGAATAGCTAGGATTACAGGTGTGAGCCACCAGCACCTGGCAAAACTCTGATTTCAGCCTCAGTGGTCTCCTTGCTGTCTTTTTTTTTTTTTTAACCAGTCCTGGGGCTTGAACTCAGGGCTGAGCTTCTTTTTGCTCAAAGCTAGGGTTCTACCACTTAAGGTCCCAGTGCCACTTTTTTTAAAAAATATATTTGTTGTTATTGAGCTTGAAGTATTCTTTGTATGTTGTGAACACTGACAGCCCTTTGTTAAATCTATAACGTACAGATTCAGGATGAAGAAACTTTTGTCTGGAGAAAATTAATATGACATAGATTCAAATCCAGACAGAGAAACTTCAGTGCCTACAGTTTTAATGCTATTCCAACATTGTCCTTCATTGCACCTCAATGCACAAAAGGTCACAAGGAAACTATTCTCATGTTATTAATAGATAAACTTGAAAGGTGGGCAGGGTCGATTTTCTTTTTTTTTTTAATTTTTTTGGGTACGGTCTGGGGCCTGAACTCTGGGCCTGGGCGCTGTCCCTCAGCTCTTCAGATCAAGGCTAGCGCTCTACCACTTGTGAGCCACAGTGCCACTTCCAGCTTTTTTTTTTTTTTTCCTGCTTATGTGGTGCTGAGGAATCAAACTCAGGGCCTCATGCATGCAAGGCAAGCGCTCTACCACTGAGCCACCTTCCCAGCCAGGGTCGATTTTCTTAAGCTTTTAACGTGTTCAGTAGGTAGGAAGACCACAGCAGCTAGTTACTGAGTTATGGATCTGGAATCAAACCCCATTGCAAGCCAGCTTCTCTTAAGTACTCTCAATGGTTTGTGTGTGTGAAAATACTGTACAGAGGGTTACAATTACATGGACAAGGTAATGAGTACATTTATTATCAAGCATTGTTGCCTCCTCCTTTGTTTCCCCTTCCCATCCCTTCCGATCGCCCCCTTACTCCCCCCCCCAAGTTGTAAAGTTCGTTTTTCGACATATCTCATTGTTGCAATAGGTCCACCTGTATCCCCATTTAAACAATGTTTTTTCCCTTCCCCTCCACAAATTATACCAACATCAAATACAGTGAGAACAGGGGTTATACTATGGGGGAGGGACATACAAAGCAACAAAGAAATCATCTTATAAATATGTTAGAAAAAATTGCAAGAAATAAAAAAAACATTTGAAAACTTATCTTGGGGTTCATTCCCCTAACATCAACTTATCTGACCGTCTCTGCTTGTCTCAGACATATACTAGTAATTGCAAATAAGGGAAACCATGGGACCTATGTTTCTTTGGGCCTGGCTTACTTCATTTAATGTTTTCCTCTCAATGGTTTTTGCAAAATGTGAATCCGGTTGGACGCCCAGTGGCTCACACCTGTAATCCTAGCTACTCAGGGGGCTGAGATCTGGGTATCGTGGTTTGAAACCAGCTGGGGCAGGAAAGTGTGTGAGACTCCAATGTCCAATAAACTACCCAAAAAAAATCCGGAAGTGGCGTTGTGGCTCACAAGGTAGAGCACTTGCCTTGAGCTGAAGGGCAGTGCGCAGGCCCAGAGGTCTTATCTCCCATAAACTACTCAGAAAAGACCGGAAGTGGTGCAGTGGCTCAAGAGATAGCGCTAGCCTTGAGCAGAGAGCTGAGGGGCAGCGCCCAGACACCCTCAGTTCAAGCCCCAGGACCGAAAAAAAAAAAAAGTGATCCCGGTCAGGAGTGATGACTCCGACTGCAGACACACTTCCTCGTTCCACCCACCCTGCCCAGATACTCCTCAGATACACGCACAACGCAGCAGGTCTCGGGTCTCCCCGCTCCCCGGCCGGAAGCGCTCGGCCAAATGCCGGGCCCCACCGTCTCCCGTGAGCCACACGCTAGGTGCCACTCTTCCCCACTTCCGGGTACTCCTAGCTACTTCACCCCGGTCGCCGGAGACACAGCCTGGGGCTGTCCCAGCCCCCGCCCCGGGAGCCCCAAGGTTTCAGGAGAAAGGAAAGATACGGATTCTGCAGAGAACGAGAAGAGCGACCCGCTGCGGACAGCTAGACGCCGCTCGCACCACGCCGCCCCATAGGGCGCAGAAATGACGTCACCTCCGCGCCAGCCGCCGTGGCGAGCGGGTCTTCCGGCCGCGAGGCCGCGGCGGGTGGGGCGGGGC
>NW_012267376.1:771701-792529 GCF_000151885.1 Dipodomys ordii | reverse complement strand
CCGGGCCCGGCGGCCTCCAGAGCGGCCAGACCATCGCGCTGCCCGCGCAAGGTCTCATCGAATTCCGCGACGCGCTCGCCAAGCTCATCGACGACTACGGAGGCGAGGACGACGAGCTGGCCGGAGGCCCAGGAGGCGGTGCCGGCGGCCCCGGGGGCGGCCTGTACGGGGAACTCCCGGAGGGCACCTCAATTACGGTGGACTCCAAACGTTTCTTCTTCGATGTGGGCTGCAACAAGTACGGAGTGTTTCTGCGCGTGAGCGAGGTGAAGCCGTCCTACCGCAATGCCATCACCGTGCCCTTCAAGGCCTGGGGCAAGTTTGGTGGCGCCTTCTGCCGGTATGCGGATGAGATGAAAGAAATCCAGGAGCGGCAGAGGGATAAGCTTTACGAGCGTCGTGCTGGGGGCAGTGGCGGCGGTGAGGAGTCCGAAGGCGAGGAGGTGGATGAGGATTGAAACGGCAGCTTTCCCCACTGGCCTCCCCCACCCTGTTACCCGCGCCCCCCACCCCCCATCCCCCTGGCTAGTTCCCATTCTTGCTCATTCCCCTGTGAGCTAGTGGAGAGGGAGCCCGGGAGGCCACCAAGGGAGAAAAAAAAAACCAACAAAATTAAAAAAAAATAATATAGTTAAGAGAAATAACCATAAGACAACAGTCTTGGACAGTGAGTAAAGCAGTAAAGTTCCAGAAATTGACAGCAACCTGCAAAGAGAGGACAACAGCATCTCCTCACCTGCAAGAGTCTCAGCTTCTATTTCCCACCCGAGGTTCCTAAGCTCATCTAGATAATCCTGAAGGGGATAGATTTCGAGTCTGGGCCCCTAAACACATCTGACTTACCCAGATCCATCTGTGGATAACAGTTGAATTTGTGTTGTACCTGGGTAAATCTAAAGTATCTCTCCAGCTGCCGTTGCAGTGTCTATCCTTCACCTTCATTGTAATCAGCCTTTTGGATCGAGATCTTCACGGAAATTCTTGAGACAGAGAGACCTTTGCACTTACCCAGTCCTGAGAGTCCAGGTTTATGAAAAGGAATGCAACTTTACACAATCATGGACAAGGCAAAAAAGAATTCAAGAAGCCATCAGCGAATCAAAACAAATTGGATTTTTTTTTTAATGGTTTTGCATGGAACCTGGCCCCATGTCTTTTCTTTGCAGAATTGTTTTCCGGGATGCGAAAATTCAAAAGCCAATGCTTGAACTAGAGAATTCATTACTAAAATGGTTTAAAAGTTGGGCAAAAGGAATTTTTTTTTCAAAAAATAAAAGCAGTTTTACATTGGGGGTTGCTGAGGTAGGCACAATAAGTCAGGCATAAAGCACAAGGCGAACTCGTTGAGTGGATGGGTTGCTGCTCACTAAAGTTCTTCCCTTGATCTCTAAAGGTGGAGGTCATTACCAAGAAGTGGCATTGGTGTGAATGAGAGCCAGATCCCATGGCTCTACCATATGAGCCAGTGAATTATGGCTAATTTGGCTGTTACAGCCACTGGTTGGCTGCATTTTAAACTGTAAAACTTGATGATTTTCTGAAAAAGGAACCGTGTGGCTACAAGCCTGAGCTTTAATGGAATATGCATCCTCACAGAGAAGTTGGAAATAACTAAAACTGAAGTCTTAATTCACCTTCAGTTTAATCTGTGGATTTGTTCAAATACTAAAGATCCTCAGGTTCAGAATTCCAGCATCATTTATTCTTTAAAACAAATTTTTAAGAACTTGATCCATCTTATTAGTACCTCACAATCAAAGTTGGCAAATGATGGATGAATGATTCAAGCAGTGCACCCGGTGGAAGCTGAAATCCATCTGTGAATGGAACTGATGTGAACGTGAATATGCTGACTATATCCTGGAAGCATTTTTATACCATCTTGAAATTGCAACATACTGGCATTGGCCAGTTTATCCAGCTGTCTTTCAAGAATAAAAGTTGGGGTTTTCATGGATCGCCTCTTCTATATTTTAAATGGATTTTCAGTAGAAATGATTTTTATTAATCAAGTTAATCCCACCCCATCAAAAGGTATTTCTAGAAATGTCACAGGCCTAGGAAACTTTGAATTGAATGGGAGCTAATGTTCTATCCAAAGTTTTCAGGTATTCTTTGTGTGACACCTTCTCAACTAGGAGGCAAGTAACCCCACCTCCACAATCTTAGTATTTTTTTTTAACTGCATGCCTGCCCTTTATTTGAGCTGCCTTTTTAATTTATTGCATATCCTTTTTATTATCTTATTTTGGTATTCAATCTATACAATCTTTTTGTATTTATTGGGAAATAAGTAATATACAAAAAGGTCATTTTCATGTATTTGTGGCTGAGAGGGAGGGAGATACTTGTGTATATAAAATTAGGCTTTTTTTTTTAAACTAGACTATGATTCAGAATAATGTTGATCTTAGGTTCAAAGAAATAGAAGAGCCACAAACATTGGTGCCCTTTTCAGACTATTTCTCTACTCACATCATTCATAGTAGAATTTTTAAACATTTTTTAAAGCTTTTCTTTTCAATTTTTCTCCGTTGCAAAGAATGTTTCCTAAATTGTATGGGAGCAATAGTATTTTTGATGTTTTAATGACATCCGTATACTTGTACTGTATTTTGTACCACAAGGCAGCTGTTTTCAATAATGTCCTGCTGTATTTACCTATGTGTTTTGAGTGTTTTGTTTCTTTGCTGCGGAGAACAAATTCCTAGTTTTAGTAAAGGAGATGAGAAGCTAGCATTAGGCTTGCAGAAACTGCTTAAGTTTCAACTCTGAGGCAGCAATGAAAATTAAGGTTGCAGCTATTAGTTGATCGCTGTAACTTTTTCATTTTCAAATCATGTACAATTCCTGTATAGACCAACTTGTTTTCTTGCTTCAGTGGTGATTCTGTTGCTCAGCTGCAGTGAGCCAGTTCAATTTTGCAAAGGTGCAGTACCTCTCCTTTTCAAGGGAGTGGTTTATTAATCTTTTTTCTTTTCTTTTTATTTGGCTGAATTGCAGTAACTAGCCTTGCCTTTCTATTCTGTAGAAATGACAGGGTCTTCACAATCCTTTACCAGTGGCTACTAAGCTATAATTAGCTGAATAGAAAGAATGTGGAAGTGGTCTGAGGCGTATAGAGTATATGCCAAGAACACTACCATATATGGCATCAGCTTTGGTTACCAGAGAAATTTTCTTAGTCATTAGACCATATAACAGTTATATATCATATGTAAGTCTTTAGATATCAATTTGAGAATCCTCCAAAAAAAGGAGCAAAGAATGCGTAAGCTATGTGTTGGCAAAAGTAATTTATATTAAAATTTTGACCTGCCTGTGTAAGATTAAGTGGTGAATGTCCTAGTGGTGGGTTTTTAAGTCTTAAACCAATCTCTGAGGTTTATTTTTCCTGCAGGGGTGTTTCATGGCCTCTCTTCCACTGTAGGAAGATTGCAGAAGGATGTGGATTAATTGTAGCATTTCACTGATCCTCATTCCAGTGACTAGGGACAATAGAAATCTGCAGAGCATGGAGATTCATTCATTAATACTAGCTTATTAAAGGAAATAGTCTTTGTTCCAGTTAGATAATGGCATTATACAAACTCTGGGAAGCAACTTTCTTGTTTTGTTTTTAGCTGCTTATTACAAACGCTTTAGAAGTTGTTTTTAAAATTTGGCAAACATCCCAGCTAATGAAAATAGTTACATTCCTTAGAAATAGGGAACTAAAACTCCTTTTCAAAAAATTGAGTTTTATTTCAAACTAGCTACAGAGATAAGCTTTTTTTTTTTTTTTTCCAAACAGTCAAAAGAGTCGGTCTCTGTGAAGAGATGTTACTCTTTAGGTTTCTATTGTCCCTTCTCATCATTTCAGCAAGTGAAATGGCAATTCTGGTGAGCAGATCTTTCAGTGCATATGCTGCACCAAACAAAATGTCAGTCTGTATAGCACCAAAAATCAAACTGAAAAGTAAACCAAAAACCCAAATACCCTATGGAACTGTTGGAGGCATATAGGTGGTACAACTGGCTGTAGCTGTGGTACACACATGGCTACTTGTCATGTCACTTTCCATAATTATTTACTGCAGAATGATTGAGAGGCTTTTGGTGCAGGCAGCCATTAACCTCCTGCTTCCTTTGTTACTCTGGGTCACTTTGCAGTAAATTGCAGGTCTTTTAAGAGATTCAAGCTTCGGTTTTCTCAAAACAAAACAATTATCTTGTCTTATCTGAAAATGCAGGGTTGTGGGCAAAAGAGGCTGGTTATAATAATGCCCTCATATTGAGTGGTCTGTAAATGGCTGCACACTTCAGGCACTGTAGTTGCCGAAGATGCTTAAATATGACCTTGACTGGCTTTACAGGGGTGTAGAATGTAATCTACACAAGGTGACTGTGCATCTACCTTGCTCTTGAGGTGGATAAAATTAAGAAGCTGGAGTGTGTAAGCCATGCACATAAGTATTCTTCACTGTAAATTTTGTTTTCATTTTTAACCCAATTATGGTACTTTGTCCAATGCACAACTGATCTCTCAGTAGATATTCATTTGAAAATCGTGTGGCCTTGCTCAGTGAGAAGGGAGAGGAAAGAAGTGACTTTTTGCTTATATGAAAATGACTTGTTTGCTGAGAGTTGTTCTATAACACTCTAGGTATGTTTTTGATTGTATCCTTTTTGATTGGGAAAGTTAATGTTTTGATCCTGGAGCTAATTCAATTGAGTTTTCTAAGTATCAGAATTGCTCTGATGAATAACAAAGTTGACAGCTTTGATGTCCAATCTCAGGTTTTTTAAAATATAGTGGAGTGAAATCCCCACTATTATGAATTCTTTAAATCAATATTAATTTAGGACACCTTAAAAGTCTTGTGCATAAGTAAGGCCTGTTCAGAGAGCAGACCTTTTTGCTCCTTTTCCACAATTGTACGTCACTTGAAAAAGTGTCAAGTGATTTTTGCATTGTATATTTCCATTTTATCCCTGACATATTTCTCAAAGATAAAGCACTTTTTGATCATGAAATGCATAGGATCTTTGTGTGATGTGGATCATGGTTTCTCAGGCTCCCCTAGATATTCTGTTTATGAATATTATTCTAACTTTATGTCAGGAGAGTAGAAATCTTTGCTAACGTTAGAAAGTTTGTATTGTTGATTCAGAATACATTTTGCTAGTTTCCAATGGATGGGAGAGTAAAAAATGCTGCATTCACAATTTAATAAGTTACTTTCCCTTAAGCCTTAAGGTAACTTTTTCTTTTCTGTCAACAACAGCACTGAAGTTACAGTAAATGAATGAGATTATCAGTTTTCAGGGTTGTTTTTAGAGTACTGTAAATCAATTAGCTGTCTTCCGAAAGAGTTACAATTCCCATTCAATATACTGGATAATGGGTGTAAGGGTGGGGGTAGGGCAGGGTGGGGGGGAGATAGTTTGTAGAAAAGAAAAAAGAAAAAAAGAACCATGTTTACCTTAAAATACAGACAAGAAAAAAGTCCATATGTCCCATTTGAAATTCCATACGCAAGGTGGAAATGACAAATTACAGCCTCATTTCCTCTGCTTTTAATTTAGAAAAAAAAGTATTCATTTTTAATATTAGCTTCAGAAGTTTCTTGAGATAACTGGACTCTTGAGTAGCAATTTCCATTAACATATCTGACTTGACTGTGTAAGTCATCCTCAGACCTTATTCTTAAAACCTAGTTTCATTACTGGAACATGTGCAATCCACTTTTCAGTACTGAAAGTTAAATTCAGAAAATAGAAAAATAAAATTGCATCAGCATTGTAAAGATTTCTTGTCCTGGGGATTCCCAATTGCAATGTGTCCCCCTGAATCAAGCAAGGCCTTTGTGAATGCCTTTTGTATTTCCTAATGCAGTATGGAATATGCTGTCCACTTCTGTTCACAGTCTTAACTCTCGTTTGAGAATCTAACTCATGCCTTCTTGGAATTAGACATTCCAATTGGGACAGATAGAACCATGTTAAAACGAGCAGATGCCATATTGTTAGCTTTACCACAGTAAACTAGTAAAAGGGAGAGCACAACTTTATTAGAAGCTAAGCTAGCATGATAGTGAAAGTTTTTAACTCAACTTTTCTAATAGATTTTTGAATCTGGGAGCAATTTTTATTTTCCCCATGCTATATCTGCTCTCCACTGACAGATAAGAGAGGGCACACAGTGAAATGAAGGTCCAGAGTTGTGAAGAGAAAGTGATAGATACATGACGTGGCCACTAGCATTTTGCAGAAGGCATGAGTTTGTTCTTTTTTCCTACGTTCAGCATCTCTTCAATGGCTAACTTTTTCAAGACTCACTGAGACCATCTCTTAAAGGCAAAATGTTTTGTCCTGTGTTGCAGGATCAGGCTGGTCAGAAAAATCTGTGCTTGGAAATAGAAGGGCAAGTGGATTGTTTCTTCCCTTTTAACATTTCTTCTTGGGAGAAAAAAGTACAAGAGACTCAAAGAAAATGAAAGAACAGGATTTTATCACTAAACACATTTGGAGGTTTTGTTTTAAATTGATAATAAGCATAAATCCTTTTCTTCTACCATGTCACTCTTCTGTGTAAAAAAGCTCTCTGGAGCTGGGCATGGTGGAACATGCCTGTAATCCCAGGTATTTGGGAGACAGAGATAGATCGTGGCCCAAGGCCGGCCCTGGGCAATAAACAAAAGACCCTATCTGAAAAATAAAGCAAAAAATAATACCAGTAATACGACTGGGCGTGTAGCTTAAGTGGTAGAGCATTTGCCAAGCAAACACAAGGCCCTGAGTTCAAAACCCAAAGTTCTACCTAGGGGAAAAAAAAGTCTAGAAACTGACTTTCAGTTAGTGTAGACACATTTTTTACAGTCTATGGTTTTGCACATTCCAATAGGAGGCAAGTAGTATTTGAGTTATTTTTCAGTGGCATCAGTATCAAGACTATATCAGTGTATCTGAATGTTTTTCTGAAGTCCTAGAACATCTATATTATTAAGCATTTTGTTTTCCTTTTGGACTTTCATACAGATGTCTTTCTAAAATCATTTGTTAAGATCACCTGTTCTGATACAGTGCTACATAGCATGTTTTTGTTCTGTGGGAATCTTCAGAGACAGTTCCATCTATTGGTAGCTTTGTTAGACTTGGCTCTTCACTCCAAAGCGGGGGACTCATGTCCTTCCAGTAGAGAATCTACAGAAGTTATTTCAATTAAAACCAAATCTTGATAGCAGGAGACAGCTTCCTGATCTAAATGTACAATTAGAGTTTAGGTTGGCAATTACTTTAAAAGGTTGTTTTTTGTTCTTTTTTTTTTTTTTTGGAGAGGGTTGTCTTTGATCTCTGTAAATACCAACAAGCTTATACATTGTAAGCCAAGTGCGTATGCCTATGTATGAATTTGTAGAGCTGATTTCTGCTTCAAGTGAAGCTGCACCTTTCATTTTATAAAGTTCCCTCCACCCAGAATCCTATAAATGTTGTAAATAGAACATGGAAATTATAGTAGTAGGATCAATTTGAGAATATCTGCTGAGAGACCAAAAAGTTCATTTTTTTAAGTACCTTGGTTAATTAAAAAGTAAAAAGATTATTTCTCTTGCTTATTTTTGAAAAGAAGAATGCACTTTAACATAGAGCTGCATGGGCAATTCAAACAAATCCGTGAAGTGCAGTACCCATCCAGAAATCACACTTCCTGAAAACCGTTCAAAAAGCAGAGTCCAGACGGGCTGTTGATCTCACTGCCTGTAGGTTGAAGCTCAGATTCTGAACAATTTTGATACGTGCAGGGCTGCTTCAAAAGAGCAATGTGAATACAGCCAGAAGCTTCGGACAGGTCTGTAAAATAGCGGGTCCCGTATTTACCACTAACTAGCAAAACTGACAGAAAACTCATAGAAAAAGTTAAGAATCCTTCCTGCTGGTGTGCACTCCTTACAATAGCAGACTTTTGCAAATGGAGTTTTACAGTCTATATTTAAAGAATTGTATGTTTGTAACAAATAAAGTATGCGGAAAAGTGAATGACAATCTTGTGCCATTGTCTCTTTTTTTAAGTTTGTGTTAGTCATTACTGGGGGGGAGGGGAAGTATGATCTGTGGGGGTCACAAATGCATATGGGTTTGAGAAATTTCAAATCACTGAACATTTCATTAAACTATATAGCCAGTCTTTTGGGCTTTTATAATCCTTTAATAGTGGGGTGCTGGGTGCTCAAGCCTGTAATCCTAGCTACTCAGGAGGCTGAGATCTGAGGATTGTGGCTCAAAACCAGCTTGGGCAGGAAAGTACATGAGACTAATCTCCAATAAACTACCAGAAAACTAGAAGTGGCACTATGGCTGAAGTGGTTTAGCGGTAGCTTTGAGCTGAATCGCTGAAGGACAGTGTCCAGGCCCAGAGTTGAAGCCCCATGACTGACAAAAAAAAACCTACAGAATAAATTCAAGTCCTAAATAGCTTTATACTTTGGTCTATAATCCAGACCAATCACTTCTATTTTTTTTTCTCACAGCTCAAAAACTGCTGTCCAAGCTTTCATTGTTTATCAACACAACTGTTTAGGCAAATTATACCAGTCTCCTTTTGTCCTAATGTTAAATCAGGAAAATATAATTTATGTGTCTATATATCCTGTCCCGTAGTCTCAGTATCTCCTTTACACTTAAGGAGAGGCTGAGCACCATTATTTTAAGCCTGTAATCCCAGATGATTGAGAGGCCCATGGTTTTAGGCCATCCTTGACAAGAAGTTATACTGTATCTGTAACCCTAGATACATAGGAAAATTGCAGTCCAATTTTTGCCCCAGGCAAAAAATTTTGCACTCAGCTCAAAGCAAGACCTCTGCCATTTGAGCCATAGCGCCACTTCTGGCTTTTTCTGCTTACGTGGTGCTGAGGAATCAAACCCAGGGCCTCATGCATGCAAGGCAAGCACTCTCCCACTGAGCCACCTTCCCAGCCCCAAAATGTAAGACTTATCTAAAAAATAAAGCCAGAAGAGTTGGGGCATGGCTTAAGTGGTAGATTGCTTACCTAGGAACTATGAGGCCTTGAGTTCAAACCCTACATACAGATGGTAGTGTGAAGGCAGGGGAAACCTCACTACCAAAGCAAGCACAATGAAATTTTCATTCTGGAAAACACTATGGACTTGAGAAAATTAATATGAAAAAGAATTGTCATGAACAAAATTTTGACTTCTCAAATTCCCTGAAACCCGGGCATTCGTGGCTCATGCCAAACTAACCAGCAAAGATTCAGGCTACAGACTGACTCAAGTGATAGAGCACCAAACAAGCAAGCAAGCAAGGCAGGTTAAGTTTGAGGTCCTGAGTTCAAACCCCATAGTGGCAAAAAAAGAAAAGAACTCCCTAATAAAGCTTCAGGAGGGGCTGGGAAGGTGGCTCAGAGGTAAAGTGCTTGCCTCACATAGCATGAGGCCCTGGGTTGAATTCCTCAGCACCACATAAAAGACCAGAAGTGACCCTGTTGCTCAAGTGGTAGAGTGCTAACTTTGAGCTGAAGAGCTCAGAGAAAGCATGCAGGCCCAGAGTTCAGGCACCACGACCGACAAAAAAAATAAAAATCTCTGGAACAGCACCTAAGCCCCAGGGCTGGAACACACAAAGTATAAGGAAAGGGAATCGGGTGCCGGTGGCTCACCCTATAGTTCTAGCTACTCAGGATGCTGAGATCTGAAGTTCAAAGCAAGCCTGGGCAGGAAAAATCTGAGTGTCTTTTTAAATTTTTTTTTATTTTGAAAATACTGTACAGAGGGGTTACAATTACATTGGCAAGATAGTGAGTACATTTCTTATCAAGCATTGTAGCCTCCTCCTTTGTTTCCCCTTCCCATTCCTTCTCACCCTCCTCCCTACCCCCAGTCTTGACTCCAATTAACCACCCAAAAGCCACAAGTGGAGCTGTGGCTCAAGGGGTTGAGCATTAGCCTTGAGCAAAAAAAGCTCAGGGACAACGTCCAGGCCCTCAGTTTAAGACCCAGGACTGACACAAGAGAAACGCTTGCAAACGGATTATTGGAGCACTGAGAAAGCTCTGAGGGGTTCTCCATAGAGAACCCCTTAACATGATCCAGTCACTCAGAGCCCAAAACAGATTTCTGAGTGAATAGCATGAATAGGCCTCAACCAGAGAATTTGCTTTTCTAACAAGTCCCTGGTAATGCTGAAGCTGCCTTGGTTTATGGACTATATGTAAAGACTTGCCACCTCACCTGGTGCTGATGGATCACACCTGTAATCCTAGCTACTCAGGAGGCTGAGATCTGAGGATCGCAGTTTGAAGCCTGCTTGGGCAGTAAAGTCCTCATGAGACTCTTTTTTTTTCTCAAGGAATATACTTTATTAATCTACCTCTCAGACACTAGAAATTAAAATTCAACTGAAATAGAAGAATCTATATACAATCTATATACACAGTACTGCCTAAGGGCCAGTTGGGGCTGCTCCTAGTTCTTGAACCAACTCCTCTCCAATAAACTACTCAAAAAAGCCTGGAAGTAAGGCTGTGGCTCAAGTGGTAGAGCATTAGCCTTGAGCACAAAGAGACTCAGGGACAGTGCTCAGGCCCGGAGTTCAAGTCTTACAACTGACAAGAGAAAAAAAAAAAATTGCCACCTCGATTGATAAAATTTGGGTAGGGCAGGGCAGTCATTACTCAGTTGTCATGAATTTGTTTTGTGATTGCTTCAGAAAGATGTGGTCTGGTTCACCTTGAACACCTACCTGTAGGTTGTTTGGCTTCAGCTTTATGAGAAGTTTAAGGAGTAGTTGCAGACAGGCTATGTCCACAAAGAGCTTCATTAGAGCCAATACCTCATTTTGGCCTTGTTGAAGCTAGATTGTATGCCCAAGTATGTGTCCAAAACTACTAGTGTGAGTCTAGAAAAATCATCTTTCACACGTAAAAATCCATCAGGTCTGCCAGGCATTG
The DNA here is from genome assembly GCF_000151885.1 of Dipodomys ordii. NCBI lineage: Eukaryota > Metazoa > Chordata > Mammalia > Rodentia > Heteromyidae > Dipodomys > Dipodomys ordii. The sequence continues at coordinate 781,577 of NW_012267376.1, read as the reverse complement.
GAGTACATGCATATAGTTCCAGAATTTTGGAGGCAGGCAAAAGGACCAGAAAACAAAGACAAAAAAAAAAATCTTCAGTGGGACTGGGCGAAAATGAGAGCCACTACTAAAGTCTTTTAAGTCCATTCATCCAATTAATGATAGGACAGCTACTATAGTCCAGGATTGTGGGAGAGATCAGGGACATGATACATGGTTCCATGGCAGGCAAAACTTGGTAAGGAGAAAAAAGTTAGCTTTTAGAAGAAATCGGTCTCCTAACAACCAAGTACATTTGATTTACAGTCTCATTCTTGGCAAGAGACAAGTCCAAGTGATAGAAGATATTCTCACAAACTGTACATAACTTCTCATCCTGATACTGGAATCTCAAATATGTAATTTTATCTACTCAGGTGATCAAGAGGATGGTGGTATAAGACAACCTGGCTAGGAAAGTCCAACTGACCAGCAAAATGCAGAGCTAAGAAAAGTCCATGTGATGGGCTGGGAGGGTGGCTCAGTGGTAGAGCGCTTGCCTTGCATGCCTGAGGCCCTGAGTTCGATTCCTCAGCACCACATAAGAAAAAAGAAAAAAGCTGGAAGTGGCGCTGTAGCTCAAGTGATAGAGCGCTAGCCTTGAGCTGAAGAGCTGGGACAGCGCCCAGGCCCAGAGTTCAAGCCCCACAACTGGACCTCCCCCCCCAAAAAAAGAAAAGTCCATGTGGCTGGGAAGGTGGCTCAGTGGTAGGGTGCTTGCCTTGCATGCATGAGACCCTTGGTTCGATTACTCAGCACCAGATAAGCAGAAAAAGCCAGAAGTGGCACTGTGGCTCAAGTAGTAGAACGCTAGCCTTGAGCTGAACTGCTGAAGGACAGCGCCCAGGCCCTGAGTTCAAGCCCCAGGACTAGCAAAATAAAAAAGAAAATTCCAGGGGCTGGGAAGTTGGCTCAGTGGTAGAGTGCTTGCCTTGCATGCCTGAGGCCCTGGGTTCGATTCCTCAGCACCACATAAGCAAAAAGAAAAAACCCGGAAGTGGCACTGTGACTCAAGTGGTAAAACGCTAGCCTTGAGCTGAAGAGCTGAGGGACAACGCCCAGTCCCAGAGTTCAGGCCCCATGACTGGACCCAAAAAAAAAGAAAAAGAAAAACTCCATAGGACCCCATCTCCAACTGACCAGCAAAATGCAAAGCTGGAGTCATGATCCTTTTTTTTTGGTTGTGGGGCTTGAATTCTAGGCCTGGGCACTGCCCCTGAGGTCTTCAGCTCAACGCATGTGGTCTACCACTTGAGCCACAACTCACTTTCTGGTGGAAAGTGAGTCTCACAGACTTTCCTGCCCAGGCTGGCTTTGAACCATGATCCTCAGAGCTCAGCCTAAGTAGCTAGGATTACAGGCATGAGTCACAGGTGCCTGGCTTCATGGTCCTTTTTATTGGATGCCAGTACTGAGCTTGAAATCAGGGCTTGGGCACTGCCCCTTAGCTTTTTCACCCAAAGCTGATACTGTACTACTTGAATTACAGCTCAACCTCCAGCTTTGATACTGCTTCATTGGAGATAAGAATCTCCGATTTATCTTTGCAGGTTGGCTTCAAAAACCACAATCCTCAGATCTTAGCCTCCCTCCTAGCTAGGATTACAAGCGTGAGCCACCAGTGCCTGGCTCATTATCCCTTTTTGTGGGCTTCTCAATGGACCTAAGTAAGTTTTTCAAACTCAGAGCCAGCACCCATCTAAGCCTGTTCACTTTTGTGCTGTGAGCCTGGGATGACTCACCCAACCACAGGCTACGCTCAAGGCTCTGCAGAAACTCCTGCAGGCATTGAGGAAAGAAAGTAGACTGTGGATGCTGCTGGCTCATGCTTGTAATCCTAGCTACTCAGGGGGCTGAGATTTGAGGATTACAGTTCAAAGCCAACCTGGGCAGGAAAGTCTGTGAAACTCATCTCCAGTTAACCACCAGAAAATTGGACGTGGTGCAGTGGCTCAAAGTGGTAGAGTGGCAGGGTGCTGGTGGCTCACGCCTGTAATCCTAGCTACTGGCGGGGGGGGGGGGGGGGGGGGGGGGGGGGGGGAGCTGAGATCTGAGGATCATGGTTCAAAGCCAGCCCGAGCAGTCCGTGAGATTTTTTTTTTTTTTTGGCCAGTCACGGGGCTTGAACTCTGGGCCTGGGCGCTGTCACTCAGCTTTTCAGCTCAAGGCTAGTGCTCTACCACTTGAGTCACAGCACCATTTCTGGCTTTTTCTGCTTATGTGGTACTGAGGAATTGAACCCAGATCCTCGTGCATGTGAAGCAAGCACTCTACCACTGAGCCACCTTCCCAGCCCTCCGTGAGACTTTTATCTCCAATAAACCACCAGAAAACCGGAAGTGGCGCTGTGGCTCAAGTGGTAGAGCAGTAGCCTTGAGCTGAAGAGCTGAGGGACAGCGCCCAGGCCCCAGAGTTCAAGTCCCACGACAAAAAAAAAATCAAGCCTTTTCTTTCTTTCTTCCTTTTTCCTTTTTTTTTTTTTACTCAGGGCCAGGGCACTTCCTTAAGCCTCTCGGTGCTCAAGGCTAGTGCTCTATCACTTGAGCTACAACGCCACTTCCAGCTTTTTCTGTTTATGTGGTATTAAGAATTGAACCCAGGGCTTCATGTGTGCTAGACAAGCACTCTATTGCTAAGCTACCTTCCCAGCCCCAGAGTGCTAGCAATAGAGCTCAGGGACAGCACTAGGTCCTAAATTCAAGCCCCACACCAACAAGAAAAACAAAAACAAAAATAAATGTACTCATTATTTATGTAACTTTAACCTGTCACTTTTATAATAACAGAAAAAAAATAGAAGCCCCAAAACAACAATAACAGAAAGCTGGAAGTGGAGCTGTGGCTCTAGTAGTAGGGCACTAGCCTTGAGCAAAAAAGCTCAGAGACAGAGTGCCGAGGTCATGAGTTCAAGTCCCCACACATCCTTGACACACATACACACAAAGAGTATGGCTCAGCAATAGAGTATCTGGCCAGCAAGTGGAAGACCCAGAGTTCAAATCCAGTACTAAAACCACCAAGTAAAAAACAAACAACAAGAAAAACTGTCCTTTTTCGTATCTGCTTATGGTCTAGTTTAGTCAGAAAAGTGTATTTGTCTACTTTAGGGATGAGGGTTTAGGTTAGTAATGGGGTCCCTTATAACATAAAAATAGCCTGTTAAGCTCATGAGAAGCTTCAGGAAAAATAGCGGAGAACATTCTTCCCAGGGAAGAAGAGCTGTTGTCAATGATTGTGAATGTTCTAGGATTAGTGGGTTCTGGTTCCGGGCAGTGAGAGCTAATTAGTGACATGGCTCAGGCAAGTGACTCACCAGGATGGCTAGGATGATCTCATTTGTCCACCAGCTGACACCACACCTCCCCTGGTGGGGATGGAAAACTGTTTTGGGTACAGTTGCAAGACTCAAACCTTCATCAGCCCACTTATGACTTAGGGCAGAACTGTGTGTGGGATTCCTGGGGTTCTTATTGGTGTGGTTCTAGACTACCTAACCATTCAGCCACCTTTAACAGAGGTGATTCCATGTGCGCTGCAAGCTACTCTCATTATACCCTCAAGTGGCCTGACCTGACATCATTCATTGCTCTGGTGTGTTCTAGAACAGAGCTAGCTAGACACAGTGAACACTCATTCTTCAAGTCAGGAAGCTCAACAGTGATAAGTAATCATAGCTGTAATTCTGGCCTCCCTCCTCATCTCTTATTGAGCCCCACCATGCCTTACCAGAATCCAGTAACCTGGACTCTTTTTTTTTTGCCAGTCCTGAGGCTTGAACCCAGGGCCTGGGCACTGTCCCTGAGCTTCTTTTGCTCAAGGCTAATACTCTACCACTTGAGCCACAGCACCCTTTCTGGCTTTTTTGTTTATGTGGTACTGAGGAATCAAACCAAGGGCTTTATGCATACTAGACAAGCACTCTACCACTAAGCCACTTTCCCAGCCCCCTGGAGTAATTGTTTGAGTGCACCAGTACTGAGGTTTGAAGCCAAGGCCTCAAGTTCTTACTTGGCTTTTTTTGCTCAAGGCTGGCACTCTACCACTTGAACCAGTTCCACTTCTGACATTTTGCTGGTTAGTTGGAGATAAGAATTTCAGACTTTTCTGTCCTAGCTGGCTTTGATCCTTGGAACTTAGCCTCCTGAGTAGCTAGGATTACAAGTGTGAGCCACTAGTGTTCAGCTTCACAGAATCATTTAAAACAAGGAGCACACTTAAGCTATACTTAGAACAAATGGTTTGGTTCTCAGAAGGTACTCTGCCTTTGCAAAATTTCAATAAACACTAAGGATTTCTGAGGAAGTCAATATTCCAATCACAACTCTGCTGACGATCCAGAATTTCAGCAGGTGAACTGAACTGTTCTCCACAAAAATAATGTTTCAATGCCCTGGGCTAGACCTATCTTGTGGCCTAATAGACTTACTTAGGGCTGAAGAAGAGTAATAATGCAGAGTAGGAAGAAATGTCTGGTGATGGCAGTTTCTGTGTCCTTCACTTGCACCTTGGATACACAAAAGAGAATCATAAATGTGTAGAAGATGGTGAATTACACCTGACATAAACGGTTTATGAGAGAGGAGGAAAGATTTACTTTGGCTGATGATTTCAGAGATCTCAGTGTATGGTGGGCTGGCTGGCTCCATCGCTATGGGCCTGGGGTAGAGCAGAACATAAGAGTAGAGAAAGGGGCTGGGAAGGTGGCTCAGTGGTAGAGCACTTACCTTGCATGCATGAGGCCCTGGGTTCAATTCCTCAGCACCACATAAGCAAAAAGCCAGAAGTGGCGCTGTGGCTGAAGTGGTAGAGCACTAGCCTTGAGCTGAAGAGCTGAGGGACGGCACCCAGGCCAAGAGTTCAGGCCCCATGACCAGACCCCTCCCCCCAAAAAAAAATAGGAGAGGAAGTATGTGGCAGAGAAAGGAGACTGCTCCCTTCATCAAAACCAGGAAGCCAAGAGAAGAGAAGAGGAGAGAGGAAGGGTAGGGAGGGGCAGAAAGGTCCAGGGACCAGATAAACCCTTCAAATGCATACTTTCACTATTCTACTTACTCCACCTAGGCCCAGCTCCTAATAGCCCACTCAGCTATTACCTAAAGAATAGATTCATCTATTGATGAGCTACAACACTAGGTCTGGTGGCACATGCCTGTAATCCCAGCACTCAGAAGACGGAGGCAAGATTATCAGTTCAGGCCAGCCTCCTCTGTCTAGTGAGACCCTCATTCAAAAACAAACAAACAACAAACAGCTGGTATAACTGGCTCACATCTGTTAGCTACATAGAGGCTGAGATTTGAGATTGCAGTTCAAAGTCAGTCCAGGCAAAAACTCCATGAGATTCTTTTTTTTTTTTGGTCCAGTCGTGGGGCCTAAACTCTGGGCCTGGGCGCTGTCCCTCAGCTCTTCAGCTCAAGGCTAGTGCTCTACTGCTTGAGCCACAGCGCCATTTCCGGCTTTTTCTTTTTGCTTATGTGGTGCTGAGGAATCGAACCCAGGGCCTCAGGCATGCAAGGCAAGCGCTCTACCACTGAGCCACCTTCCCAGCCCCCCCATGAGATTCTTATTTCCAATTAACTACCAAAAAAAAAAATTCCAGAATTGGCTTGAGGTGTAGTTCAAGTGCTAGAGTACTATCCTTGAGCAAAAAAGTTCAGGGACAGTGGGGCTCACACTTGTAACCTTAGCTACTCAGGAGGCTGAGATCTGAAGACGATGGTTCAAAGCCAGCCCATGCAGGAAAGTCCATGAGACTCTTATCTCCAATTAACAACCAGAAGTGGTGCTGTGGCTCAAGTGATAGAGTACTAGCCTTGAGCTGAAGAGCTCAGGACAACACCTAGGCCCAGATGAATCAAAAGAAAAAAGTTCAGGGACAGAGCTCAGGCCAAACTCAAAAACCAAAAATAAATAAATATGTACATACATATATATATATATATTGTTTCTATTGGTAATACAAATTCAAAGTTAAGTGGTCGCGAGTATTGTGGTCCAAAATTAATTCCTATGACTAAACATGTTTATTGTATATTTCTGGCCAAACATCTGTGTTAAACTACTGTAAGTAGGGCTGGGAAGTTGGCTCAGTGGTAGAGTGCTTGCCTTGCATGCATGAGGTCCTGGGTTCAATTCCTCAGCACCACATAAGCAGAAAAAAGCCAGAAGTGGTGCTGTGGCTCAAGTGGTAGGGTGCTAGCTGAAGAGCTGAGAGACAGCGCCCAGAGTTCAGCCCCCAGGACCACCAAAAAAAAAAATACTGTTAAGTGTACAGGTGTCTTAACCTCCTTTTCATTATTACTGTAAGCAGAGAAATCTTTTCCTTGGAGAGAAAAGAATTTCCTCCTTCTTTTTTTGGGGGGGTGGGGGGGGTCTGGTATTGGGCCTGAACTCTGGGCCTGGGCGCTGTCCCTCAGCTCTTCAACTCAAGGCTAAGGCTTTATCACTTGAGCCACAGCACCACTTCCGGGTTTTTTCTTTTTGCTTATGTGGTGCTGAGGAATCGAACGCAGGGCCTTATGCATGCAAGGCAAGAGCTCTACCACTGAGCCACCTTCCCAGCCCCTTATTTATGGGTTTGTCAAACCATTGTTTCACTCATTAAAGAGGTAAACAAGCCACCATTTTATTATTTCCTGCTAGGCACCAATGGCTTATTCCTATAATCCTAAGTATTCAGGAGTTTTAAATCTGAGGATCCAGGTTTGAAACCAGCCCAGACAAACATGAGATTATCTCCAATTAACTATCCAAAATCCAGAACTGGAGACATGGCTCCAGTAGTAGAGTGCCAACTGTGAGCAAAAAAAGTCAAGGAAGAAACCAGGCACTGGTGGCTCATGCCTGTAATCCTAACCACTCAGAAGGCTGAGATCTGAGTCTCATGGCTCAAAGCCAATCCAGGCAGGAAGGTCTGTGAAACTCTCCAATTAACCACCAGAAACAGGAAGTGGATGTGGTTCAAAGTGGTAGGAGTGCCAGCTTTTAGTACAAGCGCCCATGCCAGGACACACACACACATGCCACCACACAACACAGAAAGTGTTTCAGGTTACACTGTGAAATGCTATTGAGAGAATCACTAACTACTACAAGAAAATAAAGCAGAGGTAGGGAGGGAATGAACAGTGACACAATTAGGACGCATCTGAACCAATCAAGCAGGAAAATGCTGGAAAGGCACCTCATTTCTACTTTTGCTTCCTTTCTTTTGGTCAGCCGTGAGTCTCGAACTCTGGGCCTGAGCACTGTCCCTCAGCTCTTCAGCTTAAGGCTAGCGTCCTACCACTTGAGCCACAGCACCACTTCGTGTTTTCTGGTGGTTTATTGGAGATAAGAGTCTCACAGACTTTCCTGCCCGGGCTGGCTTTGAACGGTGATCCTCAGATCTCAACCTCCTGAGTAGCTAGGATTACAGGCGTGAGCCACCGGCGCATGCTCACATACATTCTTTAGTTTTCAAAACAGCTTCCACCGGAAGGCAATTCCACATGGCAGCTTTTCCTCGGCTCTACTCCAGGGTGTTCCCCAAACTTCAGCAGCAAGGGAGTCCTCGATCGGGGTCTGCCGCCGTGCCCATCAGGAGATCGGCTGCCAGACTGCGGCTGCGCGTAAAACCTTAAACTTCGGAGCCACGTGGTGCTGGTCCCACCAAAGACCGAGGCAGCAGGCCGACCGGGCGGACAGCGCGGGAGCGACTGCCTCCCGACCTCCCCGGAGCGGCCCAGAGCCCGGATCCAACGCGGCTGAGAATGCGCAGGAAGACAACAGCCGCCAGAAAACACTCCACCTCATTGGCTAACCCTGCTGTCCTTCCCGGCCTCCCGCCCCCTTTGCTCGCGGGCAATGTTTTCATTGGCTGTCTTGCACTCTTATTGGTCAGTTCTTCTGTTCGTTACATTCTGCGTGTGAAATAAGGCCGAGAGGGCTGGGAATGTGGCTTGCCTAACATGCTGGGAGCTCCGGGTTCGAGTCCTCAGAAAAAGCCAGAAGTGGCACTGTGGCTCAAGTGGTAGAGTGCTAGCCTTGAGCAAAGAAGCTCAGGGACAGCGCCCAGGCCCTGATTTCAAGCGCCAGGACTGGCAAAAAATAAAAATACAAAACAACAACAAACAAGCCGAGAGCTCAACAATATTGGAGCTGGAAGCTCCGCCTCCCCGAGCCGTGTGCAAAAACAAACAACCGTTGAGGAGGCGTTGCCACGGGGGCGGGCTTCTAGGTAGAAGAAGGCTCCCGATTGGCTAACCTCTAGAGTTCAAACCAGCAAGTCGAACGGCCATTGGTTGTGATAGTACTAGGCGGGCCTTGGGCATTGTCCGGTTTTGGCGGCGGCCGGTGCTGAGGGCGGCGGCGGCGGCGCGGGGTGGTAGTGGGTGGTCCCGCGGCCGAGCAGAGTCTGCCGTGACCATGGTAAGGGGCGCCGAGCGGGCGCGGCGCCCGGCGTCGGTGCCGTTACTTGAGTCGGGAGTTGGCGGCGCCGGGGCAGTCAGCGTCCCGGGGCCGTCGCGCCCTGCGTGAGCGTCGGGCTGGGTCGTGGGGCGGAGCGGTCGGCGGCCACCTCTTTTCTGGGGTGCGCCTGGGCGCCGTCCCTCAGCTGTTGGGCTCCAGGCGAGCGCCCTACCGCCCACAGCGCCACTTCCGGCTTGTTCTGCTATGTGGTGCTGGGGAATCGAACCCAGGGCCTCTGGTATGCGAGGCAAGCGCTCTACCACTGAGCCACCTTCCCGGCCCCGGCGGCGAGCGGGAGGAGAACGGCGCTCTGCGAGGCGGCACCGCCGTCGGGCGCTGCGCCCGGCCGCCGGGGCCGGGGCCTGGTCGCTTCGGAGCGGGCCGGGCGCAGGGCCCCGCTCCTCTCCTTCAGGCCCGCCCGCGAGCCGGCGATCTCCCCAGCCCCCTGCCTCCGCCCCGGCTGGGGACTTGTTCTCCTCCTTCTCTCTCACAGCGTCTTCCGCTCACTCTGAAGAATAGCGTGCCTTTGAACGACTCAAAGGCGACTGAAATCCGATCCCCAGCCCCCAGTTGATGGAAAGGACGTGCCGGTGGCAAGGTCACAGTCTGTGTCGGTGCAGTGGGTTTGACATAACCCAAACCCGAGCCGCCAGCCTAAAAGTTAACCCGAAGCCAGTACTTCTCATGCCCGACCTGTGTCAGGTTTTATTCTTTCTCCCTCTTGAGGATAGCACGGGTGGGATACAGTAGACCTAACACCCACGCCGTAAGCAGACGCCTAAGCCCAGAGGACGCACGTGTCGGTTCTTGTAAATTATACAACTTCGGTAATTTTTTACGATTTGTATTTATTTGGTGCAGTATTGAGGCTCGCACTCGGGGCCTGGGCACTGTCCTTGAGCAAAAAAGCTTGAGCCACATAACCCAGCTCTGGCTTTTTGTTGGTTAGTTGGATATAAGTCTCAGGGACTTTCCTGCGCAGCTTGGCTTCAAATCATGAATCTTAGATGTCAGTCTCCTGAGTAGCTGGGATTATAGATGCCATTAGTACCCGGCTTAAAATTTCTGTGACATAATTATTGTTATTGTTTGTAGTAAAATAACTTTTCCAGATGGAGGAATAGGTTGACAACTAAATTCATTTGGTCAAGTTGATGATTTTACTGATCCTCACCAGTGTTGATGTTTCTCAGACTCCAATGATATACTGTGTTGTATATCCATTTAGTAGTAATTAAAACTCAAGCCTTATGATAAAAATACAAGAAGCAGGGCTGGGAAGGTAGCTCAGTGGTAGAACGCTTGCCTTGTATGCATGAGGCCCTGGGTTCGATTCCTCAGCACCACATAAGCAGAAAAAAAAAGCCGGAAGTGGCGCTGTGACTCAAGTGGTAGAGTGCTAGCCTTGAG
>NW_012267376.1:762172-766766 GCF_000151885.1 Dipodomys ordii | reverse complement strand
GCTGTGGCTCAAGTGGTAGAGTGCTAGCCTTGAGCTGAAGAGCTGAGGGACAGCGCCCAGGCCCAGAGTTCAGGCCCCATGACTGGACCAAAACAAAAAACAAAAAAACAAAAACCCTGGTGGGAGTGGGAGTAAAAGCACAAACAAGCCAGGTGGCTCACACCTGTAAGCCTAACTACAGGAGGCTGAGATCTGAGGATCATGGTTCAAAGCCAGCCTGAGCAGGAAAGTCCCTGAGCCTCTTATCTCCAATTAACATGAGAAGTGGTACTGTGGCTCAAGTAGTAGAGTGCTTTCCTTGAGCTGAAGAGCTCAGGGACAGTGCCCAGGCCCAGAGTTAAGCCCCCCCACCCCCCCAAAAAAAAATCACAAGCAAGTAGGATTAGGATACTTTAGAGATGAGAGAATACTTTCTCCCTGTAAACCTTCCCCTTCTCCTTCCCCTTCCCGCCCCCCCCCCCATGAGGTTTGAACTCAGGGCCTTAGACTCACTAAGCAAGTGCTCTGCCACTTGAGCCACACCCCAGGCCTCAAAGGACTCTTTCTGAATAGAGAAGATAAGTGGTGCTGATACTTCTAACCATCAGGTCACTTCTTGAAACTGAAGAAAGAAGAGTTAGGATGAGAGGAAAGATGGTTGGGTATCACAGTTATGTGCGGCTTATTGGGTGGAAGAGGTGACTGGATGACATGTCACATATGCAGTGGATGCTAGCCAGCATCACTTCTGTCATCACATCTGTCCATATTGTGCAGAATTGACAGATTTGGAGCTGATTACCAGGGTATACCCATAGGACCTAGAAACTGTTGCCAAATAGCTTTGACTTCTGTACACCCAGGTTATTAGTTAGTGCTTTACTTGTAATAAACCATTGATTAACCTCAATGAAGTCCTTTGTCAGTACTTGCCAGTGAGACATCTCTCTTGCAGTTTCCTGTGGGCCGCATCCACAGACACTTGAAGACTCGAACCACAAGCCATGGACGGGTGGGTGCCACTGCTGCCGTGTACAGTGCTGCAATTCTGGAGTACCTCACTGCTGAGGTTTGTGGGACAATGCAATGTCTTGTATAGGGAAGTCCAGAAGGTGCTCTAAAGTTCTGCAACCCACAGAGACATGTATGCTCTTGGATTTCTTTTTCTTTCTCTTTGGCTGTACTAAGGATTAAACTCAAGTCTTGCATTTGAGATATTCTACCACTTAACCCATGCACACAGTCCCTTTGCTTTTAGTTTCTTTTTTTTTTTTTTTTCCGGTTGTGGGGCTTGAACTCTGGGCTTGGGCGCTGTCCCTGTGCTCTTCAGCTCAAGGCAAGTGCTCTACCACTTGAGCCACAGCACCACTTCTGGCTTTTTCTGCTTAGGTGGTGCTGAAGAATTGAACCCAGGGCGTCATGCATGCAAGGCAAGCACTGTACCACTGAGCCACCTTCCTAGCCCAGTATTCAACTTTTAATCCAAAACTTTTTTTTTCATCTAGGCTGGAGGCAAAGCCGGGAAGGACAGCGGGAAGGCCAAGGCTAAGGCAGTGTCTCGCTCACAGAGAGCTGGTCTACAGGTAAAGAGGCTTACAGTATAGGTTGAATCATTTTCTTTTACTGTTTCTATTCATGACCCATAGATATTAACTTCAGAGATGTCTTATTACCGAGGCCTTTAATAATGAGGTTCATTGATCAAGACTTAAGTCATAAGATTAACCATTAATTTTATCTTCTTTTGTATGAGAATAAATTGTAAAGAAGCCTGAATGAATTTTGTAATTTTATTCTATTAAAATCTGTTCTTTTAAGGTTTTAGTTATGTTCCTGATTGTTACCAATTGTATGAAAGCAAGTGTGCTATGGTTTTTCTTCAGAGGTGTTTGCAGGATTGCATTAACTCTCTGGGTGAGAATTGGGGGTAGGGCAGGAAGGAATACTTGTTTTAGTTCTCCGAATATTTCCCTACTAGGTCAATTATGGGCTGAATGAACACAAACCACTAACCATTTTCAAACTTCCTATATTGTTGTAACTTAAACACACTCAAAAATTTCTGGAATTATTCCCTGCCATTGTGCCATCCAAGAGACACTTCTAAACAAGAAAGTTGGAAAGCCAAACTATAAGGGTTTTTGTTGATTTGTGTCTCCAGATGGTTTCCCTTGGAAGCCCAGACTAGCCTCAAATTTGTAATCTCCCACCTCAATCTCCTAAATTCTGGGATTACAAGCCTTGTACATGTGGCAAGATTTAGATTTTATCCTTACAGTAATAGTGAGCTTGGGCAGGTAATAACATGGTCTAGGTGACACTGAAAAATGGGTAAAGGGAACTTCTTAAGCTTGATACTTTGTATATTTGAGGGCACTATGACAATTCGTTGAGCAAGTTTGAAGTGTTGTGCAAAATGACATGGAGGTTACTGCCATTGTTTAGGAAGTGACCACATGCACATGAATTAGGGTGGTTTGGGGGGAAGGATACAGGAGTGGGAGGAAGTCAGAGAAGGCCTCTAAAACTTAGAACTTAAGGGACACATGTGCAAAGAAGCATGCTATGAGATAAATTGAAGTAAGTAGTCATTTTGAAGTTTACCAGACTTCCATGTGAAAACATCCAGAGTTGGAAACATGAATGAGGCGTTTTTGAGAGTAGTGATGAACAGAATTACAAATTTGAGATCATTTGTGGAAACTCAGTAGTTAATACTGTGGGCATGAGTATAGCCAAGCCTCTCAGAAACATGAGATTGACAAGTCCTCAGTATGAATCAGCCAAGCACAGCAAGCCTTCAGACCACAGTGAAGCTGTGAAATGCTATATTCTTCTTTACCCTGTCCCCGAATTTCTTTCTCCTCCTTTGCTTTTCTGTTTCTCTTTTCCTCTCTTCCTCCTCTTCTCTTTTTACCCCTCCTGTTTTTCTCTTTTCCATTTCCTCCTTTTCTTTCCCTTCCTTTTCCTTTTCTTTCTTTCCTAGTAGTTCCACTAAGTAGTTCCAGCTGGCATCAAACTTGTACTCCTCAGTGGTGGCATTGCAAGAGTTAATGTAGAGCTCTGCTACACTCTTGTTGCATCCAGCAATGCTTACTCTCCTATATATTGATTTTTTTAAAAAAGGAATCACACCTGTGATCTCATCATTTGGGAGGCAGAGGCCAGTCTGAATTCATAGAAATACCCTGTGTCAAAAAATCAATAAATAGGGGCTGGGAAGGTGGCTCAGTGGTAGAGTGCTTGCCTTGCATGCATGAGGCCCTGGTTCGATTCCTCATCACCACATAAGCAAAAAAAAGAAAAAAGCCGGAAATGATGCTGTGGCTCAGCCTTGAGCTGAAGAGCTGAGGGCCAGCGCTCGGGCCCAGAGTTCAGGCCCCATGATCGGACCCAAAAAAAAAAAAAGAAGAAGAACTTTACTGGCTCTGGTGTCTACGAAGATTTTTTGTGTATATGTGCTGGTTCTGGGGCTTGAACTCAGCCTAGGCATTATTTCTGAGTTTTTGTGCTCAGGCTAGTACTAGTATTCTACCACTTGAACCACTGCTCTACTTCTGGCTTTTTTGTGTGATTAATTAGAGGTAACAGTCTTATGGATTTTCCTGCCCATGACTTCAGGTCAAGCCTCCTGATTAGGACTACAGGTTTGAGCTACTAGTTCCCAGCCAAAGAGATATTTTTAAATTCCTACTAGGTGCCAGACAACACATTCCCCACAAGAATGTAAAGGAGAATAAGGTGTGGATCCTGCTTAAGAAACTAATGGAGTGGGGTAGCAGAGAGTGCTTTTACTCTTTTAAGAATGAGATCTATGGGTCTGGGAATGGGACTTAGTAGTGGAGTGCATGAAGCCCTGGGTTCAATTCCTTGGTACCACATAAACAATAAATACAATTTAAAAAAAAAAGATCTATAAAGTGAGTAGTAGATTGGTAACCAAAATAGAATACTGTTGGACTTCAAGGGTAGTAGTTAGAAGAAGTTTGGCTTGGGAAAAATGGCAACAAGAAAGTAAGAATTTTTAAATTTTGGGGCTGGGAAGGTGGCTCAGTGGTAGAGCGCTTGCCTTGCATGCAGGAGGCCCTGGGTTTGATTCTTCAGCACCACATAAGCAAAAAGAAAAAAAGCCAGAAGTGGCACTGTGGCTCAAGTAGTAGAGTGCTAGCCTTGAGCTGAAATGCTGAGGGACAGCACCCAGGCCTAGAGTTCAGTCCCCACAACCGGACCCAAAAAAAAAAAAAAATTTTTGCCTTTGGAAAGGAAGGGGATATGTAGACTTAACTGTAAGCAATTGAAGATATGTGGTAAAGTTTTCAGGAAGGAACCACTGAAATAAGAGAGTAAGACAGTAAGTAGTAAATAGCAAAGAAGAGCAGAGCAGCATGTACAAGGCCACCAGTACCAAAACAAAAACCCCGGGCTGGGAAAGTGGCTCAGTGGTAGAGCGCTTGTCTTGAATGCATGAAGCCCTCAGTTCGATTCCTCAGCACCACATAAGCAAAAAGAAAAAACCCGGAAGTGGCGCTGTGGCTCAAGTGGTAGAGTGCTAGCCTTGAGCTGAAGAGCTGAGGGACAGCGCCCAGGCCCAGAGTTCAGGCCCCATGACTGGACC
>NW_012267376.1:757455-762122 GCF_000151885.1 Dipodomys ordii | reverse complement strand
CAAGTGGTAGAGTGCTAGCCTTGAGCTGAAGAGCTGAGGGACAGCGCCCAGGCCCGAGTTCAGGCCCCATGACCGGAACCCCCCCCCAAGAAAAAAGATTTTTAAACTTGATAGGAGGTGAGCTGTGTCTGTTAAATTAGTATGAAGATAGGTCAGTATCTGGTTTCTAAGTTTATCTGTGTGTGCACATACATACACACATATATACACATATATGTACATATATTAACAAAGTTGAAACATCTACACAATAACAAATATAGATATGTAGATAAAAACTAAATATATCACAGTTTGAGAAAGTGATTGGGAAAGTAATTGTCCAAATAAAAGTTTTTTGGTTTGGGCGAGGTTTTTTTTTGGTGGCAGTCTATGGCTTGAACTCAGGACCTGCGCTGTCCCTCAGCTCTTCAGCTCAAGGCTAGCACTCTACCAATTGAGCAGCCATGGCACTTCCAGTTTTCTGAGTGGTTTATTGGAGATAAGAATTTCTGGGCAGCCAAGCACTGGTGGCTCATGCCTATAATCCTAGTTACTCAGGAAGCTGAGATCTGAGGATCACGGTTCAAAGCTCACACCAGCCTGGGCAGGAAAGTCCATGAGACTCATCTCCAATAAACCACTAGAAAACTGGAAGTGGTGCTGTGCTGAAGAGCAGGGACAGTGCCCAGGCCCAGAGTTCAAGCCCTACGATCGAGAAAAAAAAGAAAAAAGTTTCCGGGCCTTTCCTGCCCAGGCTGGCTTTGAAATGCTATCCTCAGATCTCAGCCTCCTGAGTAGCTAGAATTATGGGCGTGAGCCACAGATGCTCGGTTCACCAGACTGGTTTTTTGCTGGTTATTTTGGAGATGGAGTGTCAAGGACTGTTCTGCCTATGCTAGCTTTGAACTAAGATCTACAGATCCCAGATTTGATCTTTTTTGGGGGGGTCAATCTTTTTTTTTTGAACTCTGGGCTTGGGCACTGCCCCTGTGCTCTTCAGCTCAAGGTGAGCGTTCTACCACTTGAGCCACAGTGCCACTTCCAGTTTTCTAGTGGTTTATTGGAGCTAAGAGTCTCATGGACTTTCCTGCCTGGGCTGGCTTTGGCTTTGAACCATGATCCTCAGATCTCAGCCTCCTGAGTAGCTAGGATTACAAGCGAGAGCCAACAACGCCTGGCTTGATATCTTTTAATAGAAATTCATGGAAGTTGATAGGATACCAATGAGGCAGGAGATCACCTAGATAGCTCTTAATTACCTAAAATAAAAATAAAACCACAAGTTTTGTTGTCTGTTATTTTTTGAGGTAGAATTCAACTTTTTTTTTTGTCTTTTTTTTTTTTTTTTGTCGGTTGTGGGGCCTGAACTTGGCCTGGGCGCTGTCCCTCAGCTCTTCAGCTCAAGGCTAGTGCTCTAACCACTTGAGCCACAGCACCACTTCTGGCTTTTTCTGCTTAGGTGGTGCTGAAGAATTGAACCCAGGGCGTCATGCATGCAAGGCAAGCACTGTACCACTGAGCCACCTTCCTAGCCCAGTATTCAACTTTTAATCCAAAACTTTTTTTTTCATCTAGGCTGGAGGCAAAGCCGGGAAGGACAGCGGGAAGGCCAAGGCTAAGGCAGTGTCTCGCTCACAGAGAGCTGGTCTACAGGTAAAGAGGCTTACAGTATAGGTTGAATCATTTTCTTTTACTGTTTCTATTCATGACCCATAGATATTAACTTCAGAGATGTCTTATTACCGAGGCCTTTAATAATGAGGTTCATTGATCAAGACTTAAGTCATAAGATTAACCATTAATTTTATCTTCTTTTGTATGAGAATAAATTGTAAAGAAGCCTGAATGAATTTTGTAATTTTATTCTATTAAAATCTGTTCTTTTAAGGTTTTAGTTATGTTCCTGATTGTTACCAATTGTATGAAAGCAAGTGTGCTATGGTTTTTCTTCAGAGGTGTTTGCAGGATTGCATTAACTCTCTGGGTGAGAATTGGGGGTAGGGCAGGAAGGAATACTTGTTTTAGTTCTCCGAATATTTCCCTACTAGGTCAATTATGGGCTGAATGAACACAAACCACTAACCATTTTCAAACTTCCTATATTGTTGTAACTTAAACACACTCAAAAATTTCTGGAATTATTCCCTGCCATTGTGCCATCCAAGAGACACTTCTAAACAAGAAAGTTGGAAAGCCAAACTATAAGGGTTTTTGTTGATTTGTGTCTCCAGATGGTTTCCCTTGGAAGCCCAGACTAGCCTCAAATTTGTAATCTCCCACCTCAATCTCCTAAATTCTGGGATTACAAGCCTTGTACATGTGGCAAGATTTAGATTTTATCCTTACAGTAATAGTGAGCTTGGGCAGGTAATAACATGGTCTAGGTGACACTGAAAAATGGGTAAAGGGAACTTCTTAAGCTTGATACTTTGTATATTTGAGGGCACTATGACAATTCGTTGAGCAAGTTTGAAGTGTTGTGCAAAATGACATGGAGGTTACTGCCATTGTTTAGGAAGTGACCACATGCACATGAATTAGGGTGGTTTGGGGGGAAGGATACAGGAGTGGGAGGAAGTCAGAGAAGGCCTCTAAAACTTAGAACTTAAGGGACACATGTGCAAAGAAGCATGCTATGAGATAAATTGAAGTAAGTAGTCATTTTGAAGTTTACCAGACTTCCATGTGAAAACATCCAGAGTTGGAAACATGAATGAGGCGTTTTTGAGAGTAGTGATGAACAGAATTACAAATTTGAGATCATTTGTGGAAACTCAGTAGTTAATACTGTGGGCATGAGTATAGCCAAGCCTCTCAGAAACATGAGATTGACAAGTCCTCAGTATGAATCAGCCAAGCACAGCAAGCCTTCAGACCACAGTGAAGCTGTGAAATGCTATATTCTTCTTTACCCTGTCCCCGAATTTCTTTCTCCTCCTTTGCTTTTCTGTTTCTCTTTTCCTCTCTTCCTCCTCTTCTCTTTTTACCCCTCCTGTTTTTCTCTTTTCCATTTCCTCCTTTTCTTTCCCTTCCTTTTCCTTTTCTTTCTTTCCTAGTAGTTCCACTAAGTAGTTCCAGCTGGCATCAAACTTGTACTCCTCAGTGGTGGCATTGCAAGAGTTAATGTAGAGCTCTGCTACACTCTTGTTGCATCCAGCAATGCTTACTCTCCTATATATTGATTTTTTTAAAAAAGGAATCACACCTGTGATCTCATCATTTGGGAGGCAGAGGCCAGTCTGAATTCATAGAAATACCCTGTGTCAAAAAATCAATAAATAGGGGCTGGGAAGGTGGCTCAGTGGTAGAGTGCTTGCCTTGCATGCATGAGGCCCTGGTTCGATTCCTCATCACCACATAAGCAAAAAAAAGAAAAAAGCCGGAAATGATGCTGTGGCTCAGCCTTGAGCTGAAGAGCTGAGGGCCAGCGCTCGGGCCCAGAGTTCAGGCCCCATGATCGGACCCAAAAAAAAAAAAAGAAGAAGAACTTTACTGGCTCTGGTGTCTACGAAGATTTTTTGTGTATATGTGCTGGTTCTGGGGCTTGAACTCAGCCTAGGCATTATTTCTGAGTTTTTGTGCTCAGGCTAGTACTAGTATTCTACCACTTGAACCACTGCTCTACTTCTGGCTTTTTTGTGTGATTAATTAGAGGTAACAGTCTTATGGATTTTCCTGCCCATGACTTCAGGTCAAGCCTCCTGATTAGGACTACAGGTTTGAGCTACTAGTTCCCAGCCAAAGAGATATTTTTAAATTCCTACTAGGTGCCAGACAACACATTCCCCACAAGAATGTAAAGGAGAATAAGGTGTGGATCCTGCTTAAGAAACTAATGGAGTGGGGTAGCAGAGAGTGCTTTTACTCTTTTAAGAATGAGATCTATGGGTCTGGGAATGGGACTTAGTAGTGGAGTGCATGAAGCCCTGGGTTCAATTCCTTGGTACCACAT
The DNA here is from genome assembly GCF_000151885.1 of Dipodomys ordii. NCBI lineage: Eukaryota > Metazoa > Chordata > Mammalia > Rodentia > Heteromyidae > Dipodomys > Dipodomys ordii. The sequence goes on along the minus strand of NW_012267376.1, from coordinate 758,188 downwards.
AAACAATAAATACAATTTAAAAAAAAAAGATCTATAAAGTGAGTAGTAGATTGGTAACCAAAATAGAATACTGTTGGACTTCAAGGGTAGTAGTTAGAAGAAGTTTGGCTTGGGAAAAATGGCAACAAGAAAGTAAGAATTTTTAAATTTTGGGGCTGGGAAGGTGGCTCAGTGGTAGAGCGCTTGCCTTGCATGCAGGAGGCCCTGGGTTTGATTCTTCAGCACCACATAAGCAAAAAGAAAAAAAGCCAGAAGTGGCACTGTGGCTCAAGTAGTAGAGTGCTAGCCTTGAGCTGAAATGCTGAGGGACAGCACCCAGGCCTAGAGTTCAGTCCCCACAACCGGACCCAAAAAAAAAAAAAAATTTTTGCCTTTGGAAAGGAAGGGGATATGTAGACTTAACTGTAAGCAATTGAAGATATGTGGTAAAGTTTTCAGGAAGGAACCACTGAAATAAGAGAGTAAGACAGTAAGTAGTAAATAGCAAAGAAGAGCAGAGCAGCATGTACAAGGCCACCAGTACCAAAACAAAAACCCCGGGCTGGGAAAGTGGCTCAGTGGTAGAGCGCTTGTCTTGAATGCATGAAGCCCTCAGTTCGATTCCTCAGCACCACATAAGCAAAAAGAAAAAACCCGGAAGTGGCGCTGTGGCTCAAGTGGTAGAGTGCTAGCCTTGAGCTGAAGAGCTGAGGGACAGCGCCCAGGCCCAGAGTTCAGGCCCCATGACTGGACC
>NW_012267376.1:742270-752735 GCF_000151885.1 Dipodomys ordii | reverse complement strand
CTCAAGTGGTAGAGTGCTCGCCTTGAGCTGAAGAGCTGAGGGACAGCGCCCAGGCCCAGAGTTCAAGCCCCACGACCGACAAAAAAAAAAAAAGAGTCTCACGGGCTTTCCTGCCCAGGCTGGCTTTGAACCAGGCTGGTTTTGAACCATGATCCTTAGGTCTCAGCCTCCTGAGTAGCAAGTATTACATAGCATGAGCCACTGGTTCCTGGCTTGAGTTTGTAATTTGTTGTTGTTGGTGGTGGTGGTGGTGGTGGTCATGGGGCTTGAACTCTGGGCTTGGGCGCTGTCCCTTAGCTCTTCAGCTCAAGGCTAGTGCTCTGTCACTTGAGCCACATCGCCACACACTTCTAATTTTCTGAATGGTTTATTGTAGATAAGAGTCTAACGGACTGCCCTTCCCAAGCTGGCTTTGAACCACGATCCTCAGATCTCAGCCTCTTGAGTAGCTAGGATTATAGGCATGAGCCACCAGCCCTCGACGAGCGAGTTTGTAATTCTTTTTTTTTGGGGGGGGGGTCTGGTAGTGGGGCCTGAACTCTGGGCCTGAGCGCTGTCCCTCAGCTCTTCAGCTCAAGGCTAGCGCTCTACCACTTGAGCCACAGCGCCACTTCTGGCTTTTTTCTTATGTGGTGCTGAAGAATCGAACCCAGGGCCTCGAGCATGCAAGGCAAGTGCTCTACCACTGAGCCACCTTCCCAGCCCCCGAGTTTGTAATTCTTAAACTGTGACATCCCTGTTTATCCTAAGGAAAACTAATTGGAAGACATGAAAGTCCTTCAGCTTTATTCCACACAAGGAAAATAATCTGAATAGGAAGCCAGTCAAGTGCACAGACTGCCAAGCTAATAAACAGAATGGTATTGATTGAGGAGTATGTGGTAGGGAATTAGATGGAAGAGTGTAGGCCTAAGTATGTGTCATTTATTGTTGCTGTCATTTTATTATCTTCTCCAAGTCACTTCGTGTCCCTTTGATTATTTAACATTGAATTATCAATAGTTTAGAGTTTGTGTCATGGGCAAGTTGTTTTGTGTGGTATTATTGAAACACTTTCAGTATTATAATAGATTTTTTTTTAACTGCAGACTCTAGAAAGGTATGTGGTTTTTGTTTGTTCTGGTTTTTTGAGACAGGTGTCTCACTACATGCCTCAAGATGGCCTGGAACTCACTATGTAGCCCAATTTGACCTCAAATTCTCAATCCTCCTGCCTCTGCCTCCTACCTGCTGGAATTACACACTTGGGCCATCATGTCCATCAAGGTATTCTTTTTTATTTTATTTTATTTTTGTTTATATGGTATCAAGAATCAAAGCCAGGACCTCATGCATGCTAGGCAAGCACTCTGTCACTAAGATACATTCATAGCCCAAGTTATTCTTTTTTTTTTTTTGTCAGTCATGGGCCTTGAACTCAGGGCTTGGGAGCTGTCCCTCAGCTCTTCAGCTCAAGGCGAGAGCTCTACCACTTGAGCCACAGGGCCACTTCAGGTTTTCTAGTGGTTTATTGGAGATAAGAGTCTCACAGACTTTCCTGCCTGGCTTTGAACCGTGATCCTCAGATCTCAGTCTCCTGAGTAGCTAGGATTACAGGCATGAGCCACCAGCGCCCGGCTAGTTATTCATTTTGGTTCATGCTGATGCAACATAGTATTTTAGATTGTACTGCTTAAGTCTCATCTACACTACATTTTAATTTTTTTTTAATTTTTTATTGGATTAAGTGATTGCATAAATTTCACAAATTTCACAGTATTCTGAGATAGTGGTACTTAGTTAAAGTCACAAACACAAAACCTTTACAAGGCAAATTGTCATTATCATGGTCTTTAATTTTTGTGAATTCTATGAGCTTTGACAATACTACTATTTCTTCTATATGGGGTGATATGTAATGTACATTTCTTTCCTTTTGCTTAGTATAAGCTGTTCCCTCTCATTTCTTCCCTCCCTTAATTTTTTTTTATTTTTTTTCCTTTTTTATTGTTTTAAAGGTGATTTACATATGGTTTACAATTATATGTCAGGTAAAGAATACATTTCTTTTTGGACAGTGTGTTTTGTTTTGTTAATTTTTATTTTTCATACCAGTGCTTCACACATGCTAGGCTCTACAACTTACATACCCCCAGCCTTTTTTGCTTTGATTTTTCATGTGGGCTCTCATACTTTCCCAGACTCGTATCTAATCCTAATGTTCCTATCTCTGCCTCTTGTATAGATGGGATTGCAGGTGGCTTATTTTTTGTTTTGTTTGTATGTTTGTTGATGGTTCTGAGGTTAGGAATTCTACCATACTCCCAACCCTTTCAGCCTTTTTTTTTTTTCCCTAGTAGAGTTTGTTTGTTTGTGTCGGCTGTGGGACTTGAACTCTGAGCCTAGGCACTGTCTCAGCTCTTCAGCTCAAGGCAAGTGCTCTACTAACTTGAGCCACAGTGCCACTTCCAGTTTTCTGGTGGTTTATTAGAGATAAGAGTCTCATGGATATTCCTTCCCAGCTGGCATTGAATCGTAATCCTGAGATCTCAGCCTCCTGAGTAGCTGGGATTACAGGTGTGAGCCACGGGTACCCTGTTAGAGTTGAGTTTTTGCCTGGGACTTGCCTCAGCCTGAAATCCTCCTACTTATGGACCCCAGAATAGCTAGGATCACTGGCTCATATCACCACACCTGGATTATATATTAATATGGGATCATCATTTCTTCTTGCCTGAATTTCCTCAAACCCAGATCTTCCTGCTCTTAGGAGACATCTCCTGAGTAGCCGAGATTGGTTTTGGATATAAGGTCTAGCTATCTGTTGTTGCCTAGATTTGCTTTAAATCACTATTGTTCTATCTCCTTGCATTTTTCTGCTTTTGTTTTGTTTTTTTGGTGGAATAATATCTGAGGACCTCATACTAGCCAGCTTGCTCATCTGGTGTTCTTCTCTAGCTCACCTTTTTGCTGTTTTTTTTTTTTTTTTCGGGGGAAGGGGGTGTTTTGTTGGTTTGTTGGGTTTTTTGCCAAGCCTGGGGCTTGAACTTTTACGCCTGGGTGCTATCGCTGAACTTCTTTTTGCTCAAAGCAAGTGATCTACTGCTTGAGCCACAGCGCCACTTCCAGCTTATTTGAGTAGTTTGTTCCTACCCTGGCTGGCTTCAAACCACGATCCTCAAATCTTAGTATCCTGAGTAGCTAGGGTTATAGGCATAAGCTGCCAATACCCAGCTTGCTGGTTATTTTGAAGATGAAGTCTCTGGTATTTTTTTGCCCAGGCTGATTTTAAACCACATCTTCTGGATCTCAGGCTTTTAGAGTAGGATTATAGATGTGTGAGCCAACAGGGCTTCTTTCTTTTTCTTTTTTCTCTCCCTCTCTCTCTTTGTTTTAATTACATGGTCTTAGAGTTGACCAGCAGTTGCTACACTTGTAATACTTCTGCCTCAGTCTTCCAAGTGACAGATTATAGGTATTATGCGACTACCATAAATTAAACAGAGGGTACAGCACAGAGAATAGAGTTAAGGACCTAACAGGCCCTAGATTCAATATCAGTACCATAAAGAGAGATGTGGGTTTTAACAGCACAAACAGTTTTGGGGTTTTTGTTGTTGTTTTGTTTTTTTGCTTGTCATGGGGCTTGAACTCAGGGTCTGGTTACTATCTCTGAGCTTCTTTTGGCTGAAAGCTAGTGCTTTACCACTTAAGCCACAGCACCACTTCAGGCTTTTTTCTGTTTATGTGGTACTAAGGAATTGAACCCAGGGCTTCATACATGCTAAGTAAGCACTCTACCACTGAGCCACATTCCCAGCCCCAGCACATACAATTTTTAAAGTGGTACATTGCCTACACTTAAATTTGGAGTTAGTCGTTTAGTAGTCTGCACCCTCAGCCAAGACAATGTAGAGCAAGGATAAGCACTTTTTGATCTTGGCTTGGAACTAGAACCATTTAGAAAGCTTTCAAAAAATGCTGCTGCTATGTCTCATCCCAGACCTGTCAGAGTCCCTGGGAAGGATAGGCAAGTGTCAGTTTTTAAAGCTCAGGTCAACATTTGATTCTGATGTACATTCAAGTCTTACTTCTGCTCTACTTACATATTTGAGAAGGTGGCTCAGGGGTAGATTGCTTGCCTTGCATGCATGAGGCCTGGGTTCAATTCCTCAGCACCACATATGCAGAAAATGCCAGCAGTGGCGCTGTGGCTCAAGTGGTAGAGCGTTAGCCTCATGCTGAAGAGCTCAGGGACAGCGCCTAGGCCCAGAGTTCTGGCCCCGTGACTGACAATAAATAAATAAATAAATTTGAGAAGGCTTTGAGGAGTGATTTTTATACTGATTGATGCCAGTGGAGTTTATGAAGGTAAAAACCAACAATACCATGTTGTAGCTAAGTGGACTTGAAATTTGAGGATTCTTCCAGGTGCCAGTGGCTCATGCCTATAATCCTAGCTACTCAGAAGCTAAGATCTGAGTATCACAGCTTGACGATAGCCTGGGCAGAGAAGTCCCTGTGAGATCATTATCTCTAATTAACCACTCAAAAACTCGAAGTGGCACTGTGGTTCAAGTTATAGAGTGCTAGCCTTGAGAACAAAGAGGCTCAGGGAGAGAATCCATGCCCAGTTCAAGCCCCATGACTGGCAAAAAGGAAAAAGAAATTTGAAGATTGCTGCTGTGGGATAAAAGATTTATTGTTTGTAGCTTTTTTTTTTACTTTTTTCTTTTGTCAGTCCTGGCGTTTGAAGTCAACGCCTGGGCACTGTCCTTGAGCTCTTTTGCCACAATGCCACTTCTGGTTTTCTGGTCTCATGGACTTACCAGCCTGGGCTGGCTTTGAAATGCAGTTCTTAGATCTCAGCCTCCTGAGTAGCTAGAGTTTCAGATATGAGCCACCAGCACCTGGCTAGTTTTATAGTACCACTAACATTGAAAACCATGAATCAGAAATTTCAAATTACATTTCAAAATTTTTTTATGACATTAAGAAGTCATAGTCATTGCTGGGCGCCAGTGGCTCATGCCGTAATCCTAGCTACTCAGGAGGCTGAGATCTGAGGATCATGGTTCAAAGCCAGCCCAGACCTTTTTTTTTTTTTTTTGGTCAGTCATGGGGCCTGAACTCTGGGTCTGGGCACCATCCTCAACTCTTCAGCTCAAGCTAACGCTCTACCACTTGAGCTGCAGCGCCACTTCCAGCTTTTTTTTTTTTTCCTGCTTATGTGGTACTGAGGAATTGAACCCAGGGCCTCATGCATGTGAGGCAAGCACTCTACCACTGAGCCACCTTCCCAAGCCCCCCTCTCCCCCCCTCCCCCGTGAATAAACCACTGAGAAAACCCTAAGTGGCGCTATGGTTCAAGTGGTAGAGTGCTCACCTTGAGCTGAAGAGCTGTGGGACAGCATTCAAGCCCCACAACCAACAACAACAACAACAAAAAAGTCATAGTCATTAAGGAAAATGCACTATATCGGTATCAAAAGTACTATATGGATTTATTAAAATATATGGCCTTTATAAATGCTCACATTTAGAATCATAGATAAGAGGTGATAATATACATTGTAGTTTAATTTTTTTCTTCGTTATAGTAAGTTGTTTATATTTTTGTTTTCATGTGTCAGTATCAGGGCTTGAACTCAGGGCTTGGGCAATACCTTACTTAGTTGTTTTGCTCAAGGATGCCACTTGAGCCATATCTCTACTTGTGGCTTTTTGTTGGTTAATTGAAGATCGTCTCAGGAATGTGTTTGCTTGGGCTGATCCTCAGATCTCAGCATCCTTGACCTGCACCTGGCTTTGTTTTAATTGTATGATTGGTTTGGTTTGGTTAATTTTTTTTTCTTTTTGATACCAGTACTGGGACTTAACCTCAGGACTTCTGTGCTCTTATTTAGCTTTTTTTGCTTAAAGCTGGTATTGTACCACTTAAACTACACCTATTTCTGAATTTTTTCCAGGGATTGTCTGCCAGGCTGGCTTCAAATGGTTCCTCAGATCTCAGATGCTTGTGTAATTAGGATTACAGGTGTAACCTACCATCTTTCCAGCTAGAAGTAGGATTATTGCCCAAGTTTCTGTCTTCATTGTAGAGAATGAATATAAAAAGCATCAAATGAACTAAGGAGAGCTGGTTGTTTTTATTTTTGTTTTTTGTCAGTTGGGCTTGAACTCTGGGCCTGGGTGCTGTCCTTCAGCTCTTCAGCTCAAGGCAAGCGCTCTGCCACTTGAACCATAGAGCCACTTCCGGTTTTCTGGTGGTTTATTGGAGGTAATAGTCTCATGGCCTTTCCTGCCTGGGCTGCCTTTTGAACCATGATCCTCAGATCTTAGCCTCCTGAGTAGCTGAGAGTTTTTATAAAAGCATTATAATAATATAAGAAAAATAACATCATTATATGTAAATTACACATGTGTCATATGGACAGATACTAGAAGGATCTCTTTTTAAATAATTTTATTTATTTTTTGTATTGATGTGGTACCAAGAAATTGAACCCAGGGCCTCACGCATGCTAGACAAGCACTCTACCACTAACTAAGCCACATTCCTAGCCTTTAGAAGAATCTTTTTAGTTCTAGCTGGGAGACTAGCTAGAGGAACATGTAAGGCTAAAACCTTGCACTGTTCATCCTTTATTTTGATATGGTTTTCCTGGATATTTTGTAGGTCCTGGAACTGGCAGGAAATGCTTCCAAGGATCTCAAAGTAAAGCGTATCACTCCCCGTCACTTGCAGCTTGCAATCCGTGGTGACGAAGAGCTGGATTCTCTTATCAAGGCTACCATAGCTGGGGGTGGTATGTATTATTAAGCCTAGATGATTAGTAGCTTTTTGTTTTGTTTTGTTTGCTAGTCCTGGGGCTTGAATTCAGGGCCTGGGTGCTGTCACTGAGCCTCTTTGTGCTCAAGGCTAGCTCTCTACCACTGTGAACCACAGTGCTACTTCTGGCTTTTTTTGGAGTTAAGAATCTCAGGGACTTCCATGCTCAGGTTGGCTTCAAACCACAATCTTCAGATCTCAGCCTCCTTAGTAGCTAGCATTACAGGCATAAGCCACCAGCATCCAGCTTGTTTGTCTAAATTAAAAAAAAAAAAAAAAAGCCATGCGCCAGTGGCTCACCCCTATAATCGTAGCTACCAGGAGTCTGAGATTTGAGGATCATGGTTCAAAGCCAGCTCAGGCAGGAAAGTCCGTGAGACGCTTACCTTCAATTAACCACCAGAAAACTGGAAGTGATGCTGTGGCTCAAGTGGTAGAGTGCTTGAAGAGTTGAAGAGCTCAGGGAGAGTGCCCAGGCCCAGAGTTCAAGCCCCACCACCGACTACAAAAAAAAGCTAAGAAAAAAATTATTACCTTTAAGTAGTTATACAAAGGAGTTGCCATTTAATAAATCAGTTTGTGAATCCAATATATCTTTTTTTTTTGTTGTTGTTGGTCGTGGGGCTTGAACTCTGGGCTTGGGCCCTATCCTCAGCTCTTCAACTCAAGGCGAGCACTCTACCACTTGAGCCACAGCGCCACTTCCGGTTTTCTAGTGGTTTATTGGAGATAGGAGTCTCACGGACTTTCCTGCCCTTTCCTGCCTGTGCTAGATTTGAACCGTGATCCTCAGATCTCAGCCTCCTGAGTAGCTAGGATTACAGGCGTAAGCCACCAGCTCCGGCTTTATTCTAAATTTTATATGGAATATTTCAAGCCTGATTTTTGAAGTAATTCTTGCTTATCTTCTAAACTGTTTGAGAAATGATCTTGAGAAATCTAGTCAATAACCCTGGAAGGGCTGAAGGTAGTAGAAGTTGATCAGGATCAATGAAAATTTGGATGTAAATTGAAGGTTTATGAAAGCTATTGCTTAAAATGCATTTAAACTCAACAGTTTCACCTACATTAACTTTTGGGGAAAACCCTTGATGTACTTTCAGGTTTTTGGTGGTGGTGGTAGGCTGGCACTCGACCACTTTGAGCCACAGCATTATTTTCTGTTTTCTAGTGGTTAATTGGTGATGAGTCTCACAGACTTTCCTGCCTGGGCTGGCTTGGAACTGAGATCCTGAAATCTCAGCCTTTCGAGTAGCTAGGATTACAGGAGTGAGCCACCAGCACCCGGCTTGCTTGGTTTGGTTTGGTGCTGGTACTGTGTCTTATACTTGGGGTCTTGTACTCTTGCTTAACTTTTCACTCAATGCTGCTGCTCTACCACTTGAGCCACAGCTCTACTTTCGCTTTTTGCCATTGATTGGAGATAAGTGTCATGGGCTTTCCTGCCTGGGCTTGCTTTGAGCCTCTATCCTCAGAGCTCAGCCTCCTGAGTAGATGGGACTGCAGGTGTGAGCCAATGGTGCCCAGCTTAGATAGAGATAGTTTTAATAGGATCTGAATGTAAAATAGACTTGAGTAAATTTTATTCTTTATATAATTCTCTTTTTTTACTTCAAGAACTAAAGCATTAAGATTGACCAATGGAAAGACTGTTTTAATAACTTTTTTTTAAATTTCGTTCTAGGTGTGATCCCTCACATCCACAAATCTCTAATTGGAAAGAAGGGACAGCAGAAAACTGCTTAGAGTATTGTTTAACCCTTTTCCTTCCCATCACTGTACTGTAACTGGGACAGACGAAAACAATGGAAATGTATGGAATTTTTTTAAATAGTTAAATAGAAAAGCATAGAAAATTACTGAAGGCATGACAGAAAAAACATTTGTACATTTTTAGACTCAACGTTTGATAAAAGAACCTTTTCACATCATGATAGTTGTGTAGATTGGCCAGCTTTCTTCCATGTGTTTTATACCAAAATGGAATTGATAAACGATTTTCTACAAAACTAATTTGTCTCCAAACTGTTCTGTTCATGATATATTAGAAATATTTTGCTCAGACTTGAAATATTTTCTCTCAAGTTAGATCCTCAAAATAATCCTGAAACAGAAATGAGGAAACTAGCTTTAGCATGACTGATATCATGTGAATGTTCAGTCTTTGATGCTATTACTTTGTAGTTACTTAATTGTATATCTCTAATAACTGAACTAATGCCATCAATTAGGAGTTAGCTCTCCATTTAGATTATGGGAAAATGTGCATTTAATACTGAACTGGGGAAATGGAATTACTGGAATCATTTACTGAGCACTTAGCATGTGACAAACCCTGAGCTAAGTACTTTGCTGATCAAGAAATATTATTAATTGGGGCTGGGAAGGTGGCTCAGTGGTAGAGCACTTGCCTTGCATGCTTGAGGCCCTGGGTTCGATTTCTCAGCACCACATAAGCAAAAGAAGAAAAAAGCCGGAAGTGGCGCTGTGGCTCAAGTGGTAGAGTGCTAGCCTTGAGCTGAAGAGCTGAGGGACAGCGCCCAGGCCCAGAGTTCAAGCCCCATGACCAGACCCAAAAAAAAAAAAAAAAGATTGGTGGTGTTTTGTGTGTGTGTGTGTGTGTGTGTTCATGTTCTGATAAGATTGGTGGTGTTGTGTGTGTGTGTTCGTGTTCTGATAAGATTGGTGGTGGGCCCAGTGCTGGTGCCTCATGCCTATAATCCTAGCTACTTGAGACTGAAATCTGAGAAATGTGGTTCAAAGCCAAGCCTGGGCAGGAAAGTCTTGTGAGACTCTTACCTCCAATAACACTACTCAGAAGCAGCTAGTAGTGGCACTGTGGCTTAAGTGGTGAGTGCTAGCCTTGAGCACAGAGGTTTAGGGACAGAACCCAACCCTGAGTTCAAGCCCCTGTACCGGCAAAAAAGAAAAAGATTGATGATGTAGGTCAAAAGGCCAGCCAGCACAAAGAAATGATGAGACCTTCAACCACTAAAAAGCTGGTTGTGCCAGGTGCTGGTGGCTCATGCCTGTAACCCTACTCAGAAGGCTAAGATCTGAGCATCGCAGTTTGAAGCCAGCATAGGCAGGAAAGTCCCCTAAAGACTCTTACCTCTAATTAACCACTGAGAAACTGAGAGTGGAGCTGTGGCTGTAATGGTGGAACACTAGCCTTGAGTACAGAGGCTCAGGGACAGTTCCTGGGCCCTGAATTCAAGCCCTATGACTGACAAAAAGTGAAAGCTGATTGCAAGAAAGCTGATTGCAAGTGCTTTTCATCTTAACTATGAGGGAGAAGCAAATAGGATCCCAGTCTAGGCCCACTGTGGCATAAAATCAAGACAAACCAAAATAACTAAAGCAGAAAAAGGTGGAGGCCTGGCTCAAGTAGTAGAATACCAGCCAAACAAAAGCCTTTTGCTTAAGTACAAACCCCAGTACCACCAAGCAGGAAAAGATTGATAATGGAAGCTGAGCATGCCTGTGCATGCCTGTGATCCCAGCACTTGGAAGGCCAAGGCAGAAGGATCATTTGAGGCTAGCCTGGGCTACATAGTGAAAGCCTGTCTCAGAAAAGGTAATATATGGGTTTTGATTCTGAAAGACCATTGTAAGTGTAAAGTTCTCAGGGTTTTTTCTTTTTTTTTTTTTTTT
>NW_012267376.1:738596-739938 GCF_000151885.1 Dipodomys ordii | reverse complement strand
CAAGTGGTAGAGCACTAGCCTTGAGCTGAAGAGCTGAGGGACAGCGCCCAGGCCCAGAGTTCAGGCCCCACGACCGGACCCAAAAAAAAAAAAGAAAGCTGAGGGAAATGAATCCTGCTGCCAATCCTCTGGGTCTTGAGAGAGGATTTGAGACCCAGGTAATAACCTCTGCCTTGGCACTACTTTGAGCCCAGTGAGGCTATTAGAATAGAGTCAGCCATGCAGTACCAGAGTCTTGACCCATTTGTCTTAGCAAAAGCCACTTACTTTTTGGTAATTTGTTACAGAATAGAAACTAAGTAGATTTTTGGGGGTGGGGGGGTTCAATCCATTAAAGGATAGAAACAGACTTGGCACATGTAGGAGAGGGCTAGGAGTGGTGACATTCCCCTGTAATCCCAGCTGTACTAGGAGGTTGGAGGCAACCTAGCATAGTGATATGTCTAGGCAGAGTCATCAAGACTTTTTGTCGAAACAGAAGGGCTAGAGGTGTAGCTCAGCTGGAAGAACACTTGCCTAGGAAGTACAAGGTGCTTAGGTCAGCCCCCAATACCATTTTTAAAAAGAGATGTAAAGGTTATCCCGTTGTATATCACTTCCAAAACAAAGTAATTAAAGAGAAGCCCCCACTCATCTTGTATCATTACTAAATGACCTCATGCTGCTGACCACATATATGGTATATGTGCTCACATCTGAGGGAAACTAGGAGGAAGACATAGAAACAGGGAAATGGTAAAACACAATAGCAGGACCCATCAGCTGCACTGGACATTAATGAAAAGGAACTAAGCAACTCAAGGGCAGCGATGGGAATGAGGGAATGAGAGGGACAGAGGGAACAGCTAACACTAAGCAAAGGAAAGAAATGTATATATCACCTGATGTGGAAGAAATAGCTGTATTGTCAAAGCTCATAGAATTCAAAAACTTTATAGATGACAATAATGCCAATTTACCTCATGAAGGTTAGAATGTGCTTGTGATTTTCAGTGTCACTATCTCATAATACTATGAAATTTGTGAAATTTAATCACAAAAAATTTTTTAAAACCTCATAGAAAAAAAAATTGGGCTGGGCAGGTGGCTCAATGACAGAATGCTTGCCTTGCGTGCATGAGGCCCTGGGTTCAATTCCTCAGCACCACATAAACAGAAAAAGCCGGAAGTAGTGCTGTGGCTCAAGTGGTAGAGCTTTAGCCTTGAGCTGAAGAGCTGAGGGACAGTGCCCAGGCCCAGAGTTCAAGATCCACGACCAATAAAAATTTTAAAAAATTAAAATTTAAAAACTATTTTTTAAAAAAGAGAAGTGGAACTTTGGAATTATTTCGGGGGGGGGGGG
>NW_012267376.1:733115-734485 GCF_000151885.1 Dipodomys ordii | reverse complement strand
CCCAACGGCCGCCGCCCCACCCGCCTTTGTCCTCCCGCGCTGCCGCCTTCGTCCTCCCGCACCGCCCAAGATGGCCCCTTGTCAGGAAATGGCGCCGCCACCAGCCGCGCTCAGCCCGTAGGAGGGTCAGCCCGCCCCCGAGGCTTCGGGGTCTCCGCCACCGCCTCGCTCTCCACCCACTCCCAGGGCCCACCCTGGCACGCCGCCTCCCGCCCGACCTCGAAGCAGACGCGGCCCAAGGGCTTGCCGTCGGCGGCAATGTCGAAGAACACGGTGGGGTTGACCATGGCTGGCAGCTGGTAACCACAATCGACAGCGGCGTCTGCAAAGCGGCACGAGCCTGGCCGCCCGCCCCTTTTATATTATCCTCGGGCCCCGCCCACAGCCCGGTCGCGCGGTATAGACCTAGCCAATCGGAACTGTTGCCCAGCTGGAGTGAAGGTCTATCCGGCCTATAGACAGAGGCTAGGGAGGCCGGAGGCGGAGGGGACGCGCGTGCGTCCTGACGCGCGTAGGCAGATTCCCGCCCGCGGGCTACGACGCAGAGGCTGCGGCGCTGGGCGGCGGCGAGGTTCGCGCGGGATTGTCCGGGCAGACCTCGCAAGGGTGGCTTGGATTGCAAACTGAAGGTTCAACGCGGGGGCCAAGAACTCGAGTCCTGCTTAATGATCCTACGCATCTCCCCATTGTACAGAGGGAGCAAGTGAGGCGCACGCAGGCCTCAAGGTCGCCCCGCACGTCAAGGTCGCTGGGGATCCGCGTCCGACCCTGCGTGCTGCGGCGGAAATGCGGATGGATAGGCTGGGGCCGGAGGGCCACACCCGGGCCTGCTTGCCTGGGAGCAGCCCGGCCCTTCCAAGACCCTGCGGGGCGGCAGCTGTCCCCGTAAATGGGGTATCGCTTTCAAAACGCCCCACTTTCCCAAAATACCTCTCATACTCTGCCAGGATGTTCTGCCGTAGGAAGCCATTTAAAGAAGGAGCCAGGCCAGGGCCGTTCCTGAGAAGATATTTGCACATGTTCCAAGTTTCAGCCCTCCTCCATCCTAGTGGGATGGTTGCATCCCGATTTCTCAGTGACAGATAAGCCACCATGTAAAAGTGAATTCCTTCAGGCAAAGGTATTAATAGTACTTACATTGAACGTCTTGAGAAAGGGAATCTGTTATGTTCTGAGCTGTCTCCTAGTTGCAATATTCTGAATGTTACTTAATATTGAAAACTCAAGTCTCATTGGCAAAATCAGAATAGCGTTGTGGTGAGAAGCAGATGAGAATATGGTAGTTCAAGTCTAGTATCTGACCTCTAGCCATTGTTTCTCATGTTGAGCCTGCTTGTAGAAGAATTTTTATTTTTTTTTTTGGGGGGGGG
>NW_012267376.1:726853-731832 GCF_000151885.1 Dipodomys ordii | reverse complement strand
TCCTGGGCTTGAACTCACCTAGGTGCTGTCTGAGTTTCTTTTGCTCAGGATAGTGCTCTACCACTTGAGCTCCAATTCTGGCTTTCTTAATTATTTATTGGACATTCCTACCCAGTCTGGCTTTGAACCGAGATCTTCAGATCTCAGCCTGGTGCCCAGCTTAAATGAGTTTTGTTAATACAACATTGCACAAAGTCACCCACATCCAAAATTCATCTTACTCCTCCCAAGAAAAAGAAACCTATGGGCTCGGAAGGTGGCTCAGCAGTAGAGTGTTTGCCTTGCATGCATGAGGCCCTGGGTTCGATTCCTCAGCACCACATAAGCAGAAAAAGCCAGAAGTGGGTGCTGTGACTCAAGTGATAGAGTGCTAGCCTTGAGCTGAAGAGCTGAGGGATAGCACCCAGGCCCAGAGTTCAGGCCTCACGACTGACAAGAAAGAAAGAAAGAAAGAAAAGCTATAAGCCAGGTGCTGGTGGCTCATGCCTATAATCAAAACTACTCAGGAGGCTGTGATAAGAGTATCACAGTTCAAAGCCAGCCCAGGCAGGGAAGTCTGTGACACTTTTTTTTTTCCCCCGTGGGGGTCGTGGGGCTTGAACTCTGGGCTTGGGCTCTGTCCCTGCACTCTTCAGCTCAAGGCGAGTGCTCTACCACTTGAGCTACAGCGCCACTTACAGTTTTCTAATGGTTTATTGGAGATAAGAGTCTCATGGACTTTCCCACCCTGGCTGGCTTTGAATGGAGATCCTCAGATCTCAGCCTCCTGAGTAGCTAGAATTACAGGTGTGAGCCACTGATGCCCCGCTGTGAGACTCTTAGTTCCAATTAACCACCAGAACCAGAAGTGGTGCTGTGGCTCAAATCATAAGGTACTTGTCTTGAGCTGAAGAGCTGAGGATCAGTGCCCAAGCCCAGAGTTCAAGCCCTATGAGGACGAAAAAAAAGAAAGAAGGAAAGGAAGGAAGGAAGGAAAGGAAGGAAGGAAAAAAAGAAACCTCTTCCCTTTTTTGGAAAATCATTGTTTCCAGCCAGTAACTTTATCTTAAGATGTATCTTTAAGCCGGGCGCTGGTGGCTCACGCCTGTAATCCTAGCTACTCAGGAGGCTGAGATCTGAGGATCACGGTTCAAAGCCACCCCAGGCAGGAGAGACCGTGAGACTCCTATCTCCAATAAACCACCAGAAAACCGGAAGTGGCGCTGTAGCTCAAGTGGTAGAGCACTCGCCTTGAGCTGAAGAGCTCAGGGACAGCGCCCAGGCCCAGAGTTCAAGCCCCATGACGGACAAAAAAAAAAATAAAAAAGATGTATCTTTAAAAGTTCAGTTAGCCAGAAGCCAGCCAAATCAACAAGTACAAATAAGGCATTCTTGGGATGTAGCACCTATCTACATGGATTAAAGAAATGGAAAACACTACAGGCACGGGTGGCTTACGCCTGTAATCCTATCTACGCAGGAGGCTGAGACCTGAGGCTCGCTATTCAAAGCCAGCCAAGGCAGGAAAGTCCTCAAGACTCTTATCTCCAATAAACCACTAGAAAACAGGAAGTGGCACTGTGGCTCAAGGGGTAGAGCGCTCACCTTGAGCTGAAGAGCATGGGGACAGCGCCCAAGCCCAGAGTTCAAGCCCCATGACTGACAAAAAAACAAACAGGAAAACGCCACCTTCTCTGTTCTTAGTGGGTTGGTAGCAGAAAAACAAAAACTAAGCCAGATGCCTACCCGTGGTTTATGCCTATAATTCTAGCCACTCAGGTGGCTGAGATTCGAGGATCAAAGCTCAAAGTCAGCCAGAGCAGAAAAGTCCCTGTGAGACTCAGCACTGGAGCACAAGAGCTCAGGAATAGCACTCAGGCCCTGAGTTCAAAATCCCAGCGCATCCACCTTTCCCCTCCCCCTCAAAAATTGTAGCTTTAATTAGATCCGGCTCCTGGATCTAATAAAATAAATATCAGCTGTTAACATATAACAAGATAATTAGTTATTCTCTATAAAAAAAAAAAAAGACACAGGGCACAAAAATCACTTCAACAGGAGTACCCCAGGGTGTGGCTCTTCTCTTATTATAACCCACAGGATCAGAGTCAAGGTTTTTCTGACAAACTAGGAGACCAGATAAAATGAAAGAAGAGAAAAAGACAAGGAGTGAATTTAATCTCTCAGGTTTTAAAACCTCCCAGGAGCCACACACCAGACTTCCACCTTGGCTGTAGGAATCTAGGGGAGGTATATTTTGATTGGACTCTTGGCTGCCCACATTGCCCTGAGGCCCTGTTAATAAGAGTGAACTCAGAGTAGACAACAGCCCTGTAACTGCTACATAGAGATTCACTAGGAAATGGCCCCACCAGAGTACAGAAAGAGTCTAAAAAGACCTGGGGTGGGATGTGGCGCTGTAGCTCAAGTGGTAGAGCGCTCGCCTTGAGCTGAAGAGCTGAGGGACAGCGCCCAGGCCCAGGCCCAGAGTTCAAGCCCCACGACCGACAAAAAAAAAAAAAAGAAATCAACAAAGAAAAAAAAATTGAACCTGGGCTGGGAAGGTGGCTCAGTGGTAGAGGGCTTGCCTTGCATGCATGAGGCCCTGGGTTCAATTCCTCAGCACCACATAAGCAGAAAAAGAAAAAAGCTGGAAGTGGTGCTGTGGCTCAAGTGGTAGAGTGCTAGCCTTGAGCTGAAGAGCTGAGGGACAGCGCACAGACCCAGAGCTCAGGCCCCATTACCGGACCCCCCCAAAAAAAAGACCTGGGGTGTACCTGAATGATTACCAGGGGCCCCCTGGCATTAGCCTGGAAGCATTGGCTGGTACTGAGGTTGAGGTGGGAGCCGGGAGCACCCGCATGTTGCATCAGCCCATCCTCCCTCCCCTTACTTGTTTTTTCAGACCTTCAGTATCTGTTGCCACACTTTGCTTCCTATTCCGGGGCCTAAGATGGGCATTTCCCTAACAGGAACGGGCAACATGGTAGCCTAAAGAACAGGAATAACCTTAAATTAATGAACACAGAATTTTAGAAAGTGTTACTTGCTGCTATTTAGGTCGTGTGTGTGTGTGTGTGTGTGTGTGTGTGTGTGTGTGTGTGTGTGGTGTGTTGATCCTGGGGCTTGAATTCAGTGCTTGGATGCATGCAGCCTCTGCATCCAGCCTCTGGGTTTTAGTACTCAAAGCTCTTGATTAGATTATTTGGACTTTGCCATAAAAACCATGCAGACATCCAGATACAGAGAACAAAGAAAGGTTTATTGCCAGGAAAGGGGCTGGTAAGACCCCTTCTCACAAGGGAGAAGTGAAGAAGCACCGACTATTGTCTGAGGTGACCTATATAATGTAGGAAGTTTAGGAGGAGATAGAAAGGGCTAGGAGGCGAAGACCCTGGTGTGGATGTGAGGGCCAGGGGCTTCATCATAGTGGACCAGGATTTATGGCTGCTGTCCAAATAGTAGATAAGGGGTCTTGAGCTGCCCAGACCTGAAGGTCACTCTAAGGGGCTCTTGTTGCCTTATATGGTGATAGCTGCCCCAGAGGAGTGCCATCCCAAGGTAAAGGGGGTTGGGGCTGATTATTTACTGACTTTACTAAGTGGGCCTAATGTTGCCTAGGAGGGGAGTATGCTAAGCTGTGGAGTACGAAAGCAGTGTATTAAGCTATTGGAAGGGAGCTCACTACCCTAACAATGGTTAATTGGAGATATAAGAGTCTCATGGCCTTTCCTGCCCAGACTGGCTTGGAACAGTGATTCTCAGATCTGGAGCTCAACCTCCTGAGTAGGGATTAAATATGTGAGCCACCAGCATCTGGATCTCTGTCTGCTGTCTGTCTGTCTGTCTGTCTATCTATCTAATCTATCTTTTTCCTGCCAGTCCTCAGGCTTGAACTTAGGGCCTGGGCACTGTTGCTGAGCTTGTTTTGCTCAAGGTTAGCACTCTACCACTTGAGCCACAGAGCCACTTCTAGCTTTTTCTGTTTATCTGGTACTGAGGAATCGAACCCAGGGCTTCATGTGTGCTAGGGAAGCTTCCTACCACTAAGCCACATTGCGAGCCCCTGAATATATATGTTAAAATAGGATCTTGTGTTGGGATTGGAGGCATGGCTCAGGTAGTAGATTGTCAGACAATGAGTGAAAGCATTAGATACAGAGTTTGAGTCCCTGTCTCAAACCAAAAAACAAAAACAAGGATCTCATCATGTTTATAGAAGCTTGGTGGACAGGGCCTGAATCACAATCTTCCTAGTAACCCTTCCCACATCTCGAGGATGACCAGTGCATAAGCCACCATGCCAAGCTTTTTTTTTCTTTCTTTTTTTGCCAGTCATGGGGCTTGAACTCAGGGCCTGAGCACTGTCTCTGAGTTTATTTTTCTCAAGGCTAATGCTCTACCACTTGAGCCACAGAGCCACTCTGGATTTTTTTTTCCTTTCTGAAGAGTCTCATAGACTTTCCTGCCCAGACTGGCTTCAAACAACAATCCTCACATCTCAGCTTCCTGAGTAGCTAGGATTACAGGAATGAGCCACCCACGTTGGCTTTGCTTTGCCATTTTATATAAAGGATTTAAGCATTTGGGTATTTAGTATTCTTGGGAATCCCGGAACCAATCCCCATATATCAAGACAAAACTGCAATATAATTTATATCTAAGCTGTAGGTATCACATTCATAATTGTGGCTTTTATTGTATTTTATTTTTTGTCGGTCCTGGGGCTTGAACTCAAGGCCTAGGTGCTGTCCCTGAGCTCTTGTGCTCAAGGCTAGCACTCTACCACTTTGAGCCACTTCTGATTTTCTGGTGGTTAATTGGAGATAATAATCTCATGGACAGGGCTGGGAAGGTGGCTCAGTGGTAGAGTGCTTGCCTTGCATGCATGAGGCCCTGGCTTCGATTCCTCAGCACCACATAAGCAGAAAAAGCTGGAAGTGGTGCTGTGGCTCAAGTGGTAGAGCACTAGCCTTGAGCTGAAGAGCTGAGGGACAGTG
>NW_012267376.1:693474-723368 GCF_000151885.1 Dipodomys ordii | reverse complement strand
CTCAGCACCACATAAGCAAAAAGAAAAAAGCCGGAAGTGGCGCTGTGGCTCAAGTGGTAGAGCGCTTGCCTTGAGCTGAAGAGCTGAGGAACAGCGCCCAGGCCCAGAGTTCAGGCCCCATGACTGACAAAATAATAATAATAATAATTAATTAATTAATTTAAAAAAGAGTGTGATGGCCTAAGTTCAAGCTGCAGTACCAGCCCATTCACACACACACACACACACACACACACACACACACACACGAATGTTAAGCTGGGTGCTGGTGGATCTCACCTGTAATTTTAACTACTCAGAAGGCTGAGATCTGAGGATCATGGTTCACAGCCAGCCAAGGCATGAAAGTCTAGGAGATTCTTATATCCAATTAACTAAAAAGAGCTGGTAGGTGTTGTGGCACAAGGGGTAGAGCACTAGCATAAAAGCTCAGGAACAGTATCTAGGACCTGAGTGTAAGCCCCAGGATCAGTGATAGATGATAGACAGCTATCTAGATAGGTAGGCAGATAGATAGATATGTTAGTTCCATGCTTATCATCACTGATAAGAGGGAAGGTTCCTGCTACTTGGCCATTTAATTTTTTTCCTTTCAGTTTTCCTAGTTGAGAGTGTATTTTTCTATCCAGAAACAGCATCTCCCCTTGGGCATCTGCTGGCCAGCCACTACAGCATTCCAGTTGAAGCTAAACACCCTGTTGACAAGGTGGCCCTGCTGTTCTCTAAGCTCCTGCAAGGCAAGGAGAACTGGGATGAAGGAAGAATGAACAGGCTGTGTGCAGGATCTTCCTGCCCAGAGAAACTGGACCAGCAGGTTGGCCTATGGCTGATGCCTGATCCTTGAAATCCTTCTGGCTTCCCTCCAGGCTTTGAGGGAGGCCTGGGCAGCTGCAGTCAACAGACACCAGGCAAGCCTGGCACAACCACATGAGCATCTTGTCTTCTATCCCCAAAGTCCATGATGGCTAGTCCAGGCCAGGGTTACAGCTCCACAATCACTACAGACCAAGCTCTTGTCATCAACTTTTGGCTTAGACTTCAAGGTCAAGTAAAGTGATATTCTTAAAGTCCACTACAACAACATGATGTCTTCCACCCTGGGCCACATGGACAGACATATACAGACTCCAAAGAACAAGGAAGAGTATACTCTAGTGAACAAAATGTCCAGGTGCAGATCAGAGTTATTATTCCCTAGGCCAAGGCAGAGATGGGTACTTTCATGGTACCTGCCAGTGCCTACCTTGGTGTGGATGGAATTTCCAAAAGTGGTCAGTGGCTCATGCCTGTACCCTAGTTACTCAGGAGACCCAGATCTGAGGATCAGCTCAAAGCTAGCCTAGGCAAGAAAGTGTGAAATTCTTACTTCCAACTAACCAGCAAAAATCCAGAAGTAGAGGTTGGCTCAAGTGGTAGAGTACCACCCTTGAACACAAAAAAGGGAGAACTTAAGGCCCTGAGTACCAGCAGTACTAGGGCTTAGTCCCTGGGACTCCAGGTATCCCTTGACCACCAATCCTAGCTCAACAAACTGGCAAGTACTTTGACTCCTATTCACCTATGAGTGTTCTATTGTGGCCCGTGGGATATGTTAATCCAGTCCTGACCCTGAATACGAGGCAGTGGGGGCAATAGTGCCGCTGTGCTTTGGTGTGGTCAGTGTTTAAGGAGGCCTGCTGGTGCCCTCCTTGGATACACACGTGCTGGTTTGGGGTTCATCTACTTGACAAGTGTTATCAGCATTGAGACACATCAGGATGACAGTACCTTTACATTTAGCTGGGAAAAAAAAAACAGTTTAAAAAATTGGAGTCTCGGGGCTGGGAAGGTGGCTCAGTGGTAGAGCGCTTGCCTTGAGCTGAAGAGCTGAGGGACAGTGCCCAGGCCCAGAGTTCAGGCACCATGACTGGCAAAAAAAAAGAATCTCATGGACTTTCCTGATCTTCCTACCCAGTCTGGCTTTGAATCATGATCATCATAGCATCTTGAGTAGTTAAGATTATAGGCATGAGCCACAAGTGCCTGGCCTTTGTTTCTTTTTTTATTCTGATGATGCTGGGATTTGAATTCAAAGCCTTGTGTTTGCTCAGCTGGCCCTCTACTACTGGAGCCAGATTCCGCTTTTTTCCTTTTTTTTGTTGTCAGTTGTGGGGCTTGAACTCTAGGCCTGGGCGCTGTCCCTCAGCTCTTCAGTTCAAGGTGTGTGCTCTATCACTTGAGCCACAGTGCCACTTCCGGTTTTCTGGCGGTTAATTAGAGATGAGTCTCACAGACTTTCTTGCCTGGGCTAGCTTTGAACCATCCGTGATCCTCAGATCTCAGCCTCTTGAATAACTAGGATTACAGGCATGAGCCACTGGTGCCCAGCTCGCCTCAGCTTTTTGTTGTTTACTTTTGCAGATGGAGCCTTGTAGACTTTTCTGCCTGGGTTGGGTTCAAGCTAGGATCCTCCAGTTCTCAACCTCCCCCATACCTTGGGGTGACAAGGCACTCACTCAGCTGTAGACTGAGAAAAGGTCTAACAGATCTTTCTGCCCAGGCTGGCCTGGAATCCTGATTCTCTTGATTTTAGCTGGGACTACAACTATAAACCTGTATTAGCTTTTTTTTTTTTTAAGATGAGGTCTCATTTATGACTGTGATCTCCCTAGTTGGGCTTCCCCACATTTCTGAAATGATAGGTGGTTTAAAGCTAGTCCTGGCAGAAAAGGCCGATTAAAATACCCAAAAGCTAGAAGTAGAGCTGTGGCTCAAGTGGTAAAGCACTAGTTTTTTTTGTTTTGGTTTGGTCATGAGGCTTGAACTCTGGGCCTCGGTGCTGTCCCTCAGCTCTTCAGCTTAAGGCTAGCACTCTACTACTTGAGCCACAGTGCCATTTTCTGTCTTCTGGTGGTTAATTAGAGATAAGAGTCTCGTAGACTTTCTTGCTGGGGCTGCCTTTGAACCATAATTCTCAGATCTCAGCTTCCTGAGTAGCTAGGATTACAGGCATGGGCCACCGGCACCTAGCAAAAACTTAGAAAAAATTTTTTGTCAGTCCTGGGGCTTGAACTCTGGGCCTGAACACTGTCCCCCAGCTCTTCAGATCAAGGAAAGCACTCTATCACTTGAGCCACAGTGCCACTTCTGGTTTTTCTAGTGGTTTATTGGAAATAAGAGTTTCACGGATTTTCCTGCCTTGGCTGGCTTTAAACTATGATCTTCAGAGTAGCCTCCTGAGTAGCTAGGATTATATGTGTGAGTCACCGGCACCTGGCTAAAGCACTAGCATTGAGAAAAAAAATTAAGAAAAGAGCTTAGGGACAACATCCAGGCCCTGAGTTCAAACCCCAGAATGGCACACAGAAAAAGATAATCATTATAAGCCAGGTGCCAGTGGCTCACTACTGTATTCCAGCTACTCAGAAGGCTGAAAACTGATGGATTGAGGCTCAAAGCAGCCTGGGCAGAAAAGTCTAGGAGATTCTATTTCCAATTAACCACTTATGGTTAGTTGAGTCAAGTGCTAAGGTACTAGCTGTGAACAAAAAAGCTGAGCAAGACTCTTAGGCCCAGCCAGGTACCAGTGGCTCACATCTATAATCCTAGGGACTCAGGTGTCTGAGATCTGAGGATCATGAATTGAAGCCAACCCAGGCAGGAAAACCCACAAGACTCTCATCTCTAATAAACTATGAAATAGCTGGAAGTGGAATTCTGGCTTAAGTGGTAGGGCACTAGCCTTAAGGAAAAGAAACTCAGGGATAGAAACCATGTCCTGAGTTCAAGCCCTATCACTGGCACTAAGAAAATGAAAAATAAATAAATAAAAGAGGGCTGGGAAGGTGGCTCAGTGGTAGAGTGCTTGCCTTGCATGTATGAAGCCCTGGGTTTGATTCCTCAGCACCACATAAGCAAAAAGAAAAAAGCCGGAAGTGGCGCTGTGGCTCAAGTGGTAGAGCGCTTGCCTTGAGCTGAAGAGCTGAGGAACAGCGCCCAGGCCCAGAGTTCAGGCCCCATGACTGACAAAATAATAATAATAATAATTAATTAATTAATTTAAAAAAGAGTGTGATGGCCTAAGTTCAAGCTGCAGTACCAGCCCATTCACACACACACACACACACACACACACACACACACACACGAATGTTAAGCTGGGTGCTGGTGGATCTCACCTGTAATTTTAACTACTCAGAAGGCTGAGATCTGAGGATCATGGTTCACAGCCAGCCAAGGCATGAAAGTCTAGGAGATTCTTATATCCAATTAACTAAAAAGAGCTGGTAGGTGTTGTGGCACAAGGGGTAGAGCACTAGCATAAAAGCTCAGGAACAGTATCTAGGACCTGAGTGTAAGCCCCAGGATCAGTGATAGATGATAGACAGCTATCTAGATAGGTAGGCAGATAGATAGATATGTTAGTTCCATGCTTATCATCACTGATAAGAGGGAAGGTTCCTGCTACTTGGCCATTTAATTTTTTTCCTTTCAGTTTTCCTAGTTGAGAGTGTATTTTTCTATCCAGAAACAGCATCTCCCCTTGGGCATCTGCTGGCCAGCCACTACAGCATTCCAGTTGAAGCTAAACACCCTGTTGACAAGGTGGCCCTGCTGTTCTCTAAGCTCCTGCAAGGCAAGGAGAACTGGGATGAAGGAAGAATGAACAGGCTGTGTGCAGGATCTTCCTGCCCAGAGAAACTGGACCAGCAGGTTGGCCTATGGCTGATGCCTGATCCTTGAAATCCTTCTGGCTTCCCTCCAGGCTTTGAGGGAGGCCTGGGCAGCTGCAGTCAACAGACACCAGGCAAGCCTGGCACAACCACATGAGCATCTTGTCTTCTATCCCCAAAGTCCATGATGGCTAGTCCAGGCCAGGGTTACAGCTCCACAATCACTACAGACCAAGCTCTTGTCATCAACTTTTGGCTTAGACTTCAAGGTCAAGTAAAGTGATATTCTTAAAGTCCACTACAACAACATGATGTCTTCCACCCTGGGCCACATGGACAGACATATACAGACTCCAAAGAACAAGGAAGAGTATACTCTAGTGAACAAAATGTCCAGGTGCAGATCAGAGTTATTATTCCCTAGGCCAAGGCAGAGATGGGTACTTTCATGGTACCTGCCAGTGCCTACCTTGGTGTGGATGGAATTTCCAAAAGTGGTCAGTGGCTCATGCCTGTACCCTAGTTACTCAGGAGACCCAGATCTGAGGATCAGCTCAAAGCTAGCCTAGGCAAGAAAGTGTGAAATTCTTACTTCCAACTAACCAGCAAAAATCCAGAAGTAGAGGTTGGCTCAAGTGGTAGAGTACCACCCTTGAACACAAAAAAGGGAGAACTTAAGGCCCTGAGTACCAGCAGTACTAGGGCTTAGTCCCTGGGACTCCAGGTATCCCTTGACCACCAATCCTAGCTCAACAAACTGGCAAGTACTTTGACTCCTATTCACCTATGAGTGTTCTATTGTGGCCCGTGGGATATGTTAATCCAGTCCTGACCCTGAATACGAGGCAGTGGGGGCAATAGTGCCGCTGTGCTTTGGTGTGGTCAGTGTTTAAGGAGGCCTGCTGGTGCCCTCCTTGGATACACACGTGCTGGTTTGGGGTTCATCTACTTGACAAGTGTTATCAGCATTGAGACACATCAGGATGACAGTACCTTTACATTTAGCTGGGAAAAAAAAAACAGTTTAAAAAATTGGAGTCTCGGGGCTGGGAAGGTGGCTCAGTGGTAGAGCGCTTGCCTTGAGCTGAAGAGCTGAGGGACAGCGCCCAGGCCCACAGCATGCCCCACAACTGACCAAAAAAAAAAAACAAAGCTGAGTTTGATGGCACACAAATCCCCATCACAGCACTTGGGAGGCTGGGGTGGGAGGGTCATGAGCTGGAAGCTAGTCTGGACTGCTCGGCTGAACTCTGTCAAAAAGGAAAAAACGTGACTTGCGACTGGGGCTCAGCGGAGGAGCGCCTGCCTCGCACGCCGGGCCCTGGCTGCGCCCCAGCGCTGTGAACCTTCCCCACACTGTGCTTTGTGGCCAGTGGTGGGCTTTTACCCAGGGTCTCTGCTCGTTTTCTGTGGTTACGCGGCGGTCTCTCCTGCCTGGGCTGGCTTTGGACCGCAGTCATCAGGCCTCCTGAGTGCGGGAGACAGGCGGGGCCCGGCCTGGTCTGTTTGCTTTCTGCTGCACATGTCCACGTGCGGGTTTTGTCTCGCTAGTCTATGGAGATGGGCGCCGTTCCTGTGCTGTGTGCAGTTAGATCCGGCCGCGTCTTCCTTTCTATTCCATGCTACGGGCGGGAAAGTGGGAGCGCATGGAGCCCAACTCGGCCATGCTCCCCCCGCCCGGGGGGGGCCTTTCGAGGCCTTGCTGACGTGCGTGCGCACGCGCAGATGCGGCGGCGCCCTCCTCTCCGCCCCCTTCCACCCCCCCCCCCCCCCCCCCCCGCCCCCCCCCCCGCCCGCGAGCTCGCTGCAGCGGCCCTCAACCCCTTCCCGCGCGGGAGGATGGCCTGCCTGCCGCTTTCTACAGATGATCGCGCAGCCACAGCGATGGCAGTAGAAACGCCAGCCCTTGCTGCTCCAGGCTGCACTGCCCCCAGCCCGCAAACGCTCCTGCCCCTTAAGGGGCTAAAAGGACGGATAGGTGGTGGTGGTCTGGCAACTGCAGCCGGGCCTCTCCCGCAGCCCCCCCCCCCATCTCCTGGAAGGCCCTGCCAGGGCCCAGGACGTGAAAGTGCAGCCCAAGTGGGCAGGGCAGATGGTGGCCAGGGTGTTCTCCGCACCCTGCAGGGCACCTGCAGCGGAGTCCAGTGCTGGCAAGGCCCCTGGATAAGCTTGTGGCACCCGCCACCCAACCGCTGGCTCCCCGCCCTACGGCACACCCAGGAAAGGTGACATGTCAGCTAGTGTCTCCCAGGGGAGCGTGGAACACTTGACAAAACAGCTCTCCAGCTGGAGCCAATGTGGAAAATTCCAGGGAGAAGGAAATTTACCATGGGGTGGGGAATAGCTCAGGCCTGGCTGGAAACAGCCAGGGTTGATGTGGGGCCCAGAGCCACCCAAGAATTGGACCTGTTCCCAAAGACAGACCATGGTGCCCCAGCAAGGAAGAGGGACTCGGTCAGGCCCACCAACAGGGAGTCCTTTAATAGAGATCACACAGACAGGAGACGAGGGGGGCCAGGCACCCTGCTTGCTTCCTCTCCCACGGGGTGTGGGCCAGCCAGCAGGGTGGAGCCAGAGAGGTGATTAAAAAAACACAGCTGCACTAAATCTTCACTTTCACAGAAGAGGGGAACTGGGAGAGCAGCTCACAGGGGAATCTGTACAGAGTGGAGCCAGTTCAGAGTGAAGCTCACTGTCCCTCCCTTCTAGAACCTCTGCTGGAGCTGTCTGCCCTTGGGAAGGGGCACAGGGCTGGCAACAGCTGAACACCCCATCCGTAAGATGGGGGAGAACACGCCCCACAGCACCTCCTGCCCCTTCTCAGCTGAGTGCTGCACTGTTGTACTTTCTAGAGCCTCCACCCACAGCCTCGGCCTGAAGCTCAGAGCAGGGGAGGAACTTCCACCACACAGCTGGGCTGGGCTGGGCTGGGCTGGGCTGGCTAAGAACTCCAGGCCCCTGGCCTTCGCAGTTCCCTGTTCTCCCCAAGGAACGGACACAGATGGGTCAATGCTGGACAAGATGCAGGAGGGTGGGAGCAGGCACAGGGGAGGACAGGGTGCAAGGCCATGAGATCTGGGGTTGTGGGGTGTATGCACACGGGCTGGCAGGGCACCTCGGCAAAAACTTCTGTAGCTGTGAGCTTGGGGGAGGGAGGGAGGGTGGTGAGGCCGCTGGCCCGGGTCACTTTGGACAGAGCATGTGGCTGCCCTAGTTCAGCAAGGACCCAGGCTCTGGACATGTGCAGGGCGGGGAAGGTTAGGGAGGACGGCCAGGTTGTCGTGTGGGGCTGGGCAAAGATGACAAGCTGTGATGACATCTTTGAGCATGCCCCTGCTGGTCTGGGGGTGGACACAGCTTCAGTTGTTCTCAAAGAGAGAGAGCAGGTCGTCATTGCTGTTCGTGGGGAGGTCAGGCGGGCCCAGGTAGGACAACAGCTCATCCGGGTTGGTCAGTTCTGGGAGCAGCTGAGGACAAAGGCACATGTGAGCAGCTTTGGGCTTTGTGGCCATGCTGCCTCTGCACGCTGGCCAGGTCCCTGGCCCATGGGATGCTGAGCTGCCACTCCTGACAAACACTGAGGACCACAGGCAGGTGCCTGGCTCTTCCGTGGAAGGCTGTTGTGAGGGCAGGAATGCTGCCAGGGTGCCCCTCGAAGCTGTGCAGCAGCGCACTGTGGGTGCACAGGCCAAGAAGGGGATCCCCAAATGGTTTCCAGGGACAAATGAGGTGGCAGAGTACCAAGCCCCTAGGATTTTCTGCTCTGAACTGCTCATTCTAATCTTTTTCACATGGAACTTCAATGAGTTTCTATTATGGTCCAGAGGACTAGTCAACTGTCTCATTTTCTTTCATACCATGTATGTGCGCACGCACGCTAATACTAGAGTTTAAACTAAGAGCCTGCACACAGCTTTTTCACTCAAGGCTGCTGCTCTGCCACTTGAGCCACACCTCCACTTCTGGCTTTTAGTGATTAACTGGAGATAAAGAGTCTCACAGGCTTTTCTGCCCAGGCTGGCTTTAAACCGAGATCTTCAGATTTCAGCCTCCTGAGTAGCTAGGATTACTGGCATGAGCCACCAGTGCTTTGCTTAAGTCAGATTTTGATTTTGGTGCTGATATTAGGGCTTAAAACTTATAGCCTGAGCACTGACCCTTAACTTTTCTGATTAGGAATAGAGAAGCTTGAGCCACAGTTCCACTACCATTTTTTTGGGGGGGGGGTAGTTAAGAGTCTCATGGACTTTCCTGCCCAGGCTGGCTTCAAACAATGACCCTCAGATCTTAATCTCCTGAGTAGCCAGAACTGCATGTGTGAGCCACCTGTGCCCAGCTTCAAGCCAGGGCTATGTTGTGAGCTTCTAGCCCAATCTTCGCTAAGGACTCCAACACCCACCCACCAAGCATCATGGCCAGGCCACCTGTTACCCATATATGGTACCTAGCACCCCATAGCTACTTCAGGCATTTGGCCTGTGAGTAAGCAAGATGAATTTCTTTCTTTTTTTGTCAGTCATGGAGCTTAAACTCAGGGCCTGGGCACTGTCCCTAAGCTCTTTTTGCTCAAAGCTAGCACTCTACCACTTGGAGCCACAGCACCACTTCCGGTTTTCTGGTGGTTAAATGGAGGTAAATCTCACAGACTTCCCTGCCTGGGCTGGCTTTGAACACTGATCCTTAGATCTCAACCTCCTAAATAATTGCGATTACAGGTTTGGGCCTCCAGTGCTTGGCTATGAATTTCTTGATGTTATCTGAGTGGCTGTCCCTGAGGGGTGACTGGCTCTCCCTGAGGGGTGACCATCTTCCCCTTCTCTGAAGCACAGTGCCCATGTGCTCCCCAGCCTGGGAGCTGGTACTTACGTCCAGAGCTTGTTCTGAGGCCTCCCCTGTCCCAGACATGCCGGCGGCACCCATCACACCTGTGACTGGATTGAAGGGCAGGTCACTAACAGGCCCAGTGCTTGCTTGGCCCAAGGGCTGTCGGGATGCAGGAGGAGGGTTTGGATGGTGTAGCTGAGGACCTGAGGGAGCCCCAAGGTTGGAGGTGTGCAGCCCCGGTGGCCCAGGATTGTGTGCTGGGTCCAGGTGGCCCACTGGTGCCATCTGAGGATGGAGAGAAATTATTAAACCAGCCCAAGGACTCCCCATGGAGGCCCTGGTCCCTAGGCTGCTTGGCACAGCACTGACCTGGCCTGGGAGGCAGGGAGCAGATTTCTCTGGAGTCAGGAGGCCACTGGGAATGTCAGACTGGTAGGAGATTGGGGGTGGCCCTTGGGCAAACTCAGCAAGGCTTGAGGTGTTGGGCGTGGTGGGTGGGAAAGACTCTGGGAAGGCTCCAGGCCCTAGGAAGTTGGAACCTGTGAGAGCAAAGTCAGGCTGAGCAGTCTCATGCTGGCAGGAGGAGCCAGGAGAGAGGCTGGCATAGGTGGGGCGTATCATCCACCAGCACAGAGCCTCCATTTCTCCCCAGCACTGCAGGAAGACTGGTCTGGAGACAGTCCTAGGAGTGAAGGCGTCAAGAATGATGCACAGGACTGCACACGGGTCCAGGTGGCTGCCCCAGGCGGGACAGTCTGTGAGGAGATGTAACGCTTGCTCCAAACTGGGTACAAGGACGGAAGCCTCACTGTGGTGCACTGGCTCACTGTCATGTTCAATGTGGGCTGTGCAGGAGGACAGGGACCCCAGCAGGCTCTGCCTGGACACACTGGTGCTTTGGGCTCATGGTGGGTAAGCACCACTCGCACAGGTAGGGAGGTGGCTCTGAAGTAGACCCCAAGGTTCACTGCCAGGTGTGCAGTACTCACCCTGGCTGGGGTAGTCGCTGGGGGCAGAGGCTGCTGGGGGCTGTAGGGAGGCGAAAGGGGAGGCGCCAGGACCCAGGGCTGCAATCATCTCCATCACACTGGGCATGAGTACGTGGGCAGGGCTCACAGTACGGCAGCGCTTTAGCACTGGCCCGTCAGGCTCCTCCTTGATGTGCACATCAGGCTTCACAGGCACAGGCTTCCAGCTGCACGTCGGGTCGATGGTGATCTCCTCATACTCCGAGCTGGGTGGGGACATGGGGTACTGGCTATTTACCCTGTGTCCAGCCAATGAGGGGCAGGAAGAGTGCTAAACAGCCCCTGCTCCAATGCTCTGGTAACCTGCACCTCACTGGTGATCAGTGGGCCTGGGGCCTGGAGCCCAGGGTTGCCCCCTGGTGGCCAGGGATGCTGGGGTGGAAGAGTACACTTACTTCTGAATGTAAATCAGGATGCCCAGCATGTACTGGTCTACCTCCAGCCCCTCCAACAAGGCCGTCTTGCTGTAGAAAACAAAGGAGACACGCCTCAGAAGCCTCACCCCTCCTCCCCCAGGGTGCAGGATATGTCACCTGTGGGAGCAACTCTGCACGGGGACCCTGGCGATCCTGTGAGTGAGATGAAGTGAGTGCGGTGGCCCTGGGCCTGACCTTGCATGAGACCGTGAATGAGGTTTCTAAGACAGGCTGCCAGGGCCTGTGCGCTGGCTCTTCAGCAGATTTATGTATTGATCTGATGTTTATGTATTGATCTGTTGGAAGTGTCCCCACAAAAGCCCCTAAAGCAACAGCTTAACTCACTTGCAAACAGGGCACCTCCAGGTCCCCCGCTCACAGTTGAGCTGTAGGTAGGACTCCAGGTCGAAGCACTGCAGAGAGATGGAGAGATAGGTGGTTTCTCATCAGGGCGCTGGTGGGGTGATCTGGTTTCTGATTTACATGAGTGTTTGAGATACCTCGTGCTCCAGGTTTCCATCACAACCTCATTCCAATGGACCAACGCCTCCCTGACCAGAACCCACAAGGCTACATGACCAAAGTGAGGCTTGGGCAGCTGTGTTGAGAGGGAATGACTCAGGAAGGGGTTTTAAAAGGAAAAGCCACTCTCAACCACTGAGGGTGTGGAGTGTGTGGTTACTCACTGAACACTGGCATTTCCGCAAAGACAGGAAACCAAAGGGTGAGCAGGAAGACTGCACTGCATCTTTATGACTCTTTTTTTTTGTCAGTCGTGGATCTTGAACTTTGGGCCTGGGTGCTGTCCCTCAGCTCTTCAGCTCAAGGCTAGTGTTCTACCACTTGAGCCATAGCACCACTTCCGGCCTTTTCTGTTTATGTGGTGCTGAGGAATTGAACCCAGGGCCTCATGCATGCACAGCAAGCACTCTACCACTGAAGCACCTCAAAAGCTCAGGATAGCAAAGCCCCTTAGTCCTGTGGCAGGCCTGGCCCATCTATCAGCAAAGACAGATACTCAGATTCCATCTCAGCCTCTGGAGATAAGACTAAAGTGTTGATGAGCAGTGTTGGCTCATACCTGTAATCCTAGCTATTCAGAAATCTGAGACCTGAGGATCCCAGTTCAAACAATATAGCAAGGAACATCCATGAAACTATAATCTCTAATTAACCATCAAAAAGCTATAATTGGAACTATGGCTCAAGTGGAAGAGAAAGTGCTAGCCTTGATCATAAAAGCTCAGGGGCAATACAGCTCCTGAGTTCAAGCCCCAAGACCAGCACCAGGAAAAAAAAAAAGCTGGAAATAGAGATGTGGCTCAAATAATAGGATGTCAGCTTTGAGTGAAAAAACTAAAAGAGCCGGGCACCGGTGGCTCACGCCTGTAATCCTAGCTACTCAGGAGGCTGAGATCTGAGGATCGCGGTTCAAAGCCAGCCCGGGCAGGAGAGACCGTGAGACTCCTATCTCCAATAAACAACTAGAAAACCGGAAGTGGCGCTGTGGCTCAAGTGGTAGAGCGCTCTCCTTGAGCTGAAGAGCTGAGGGACAAGCGCCTAGGCCCAGAGTTCAAGCCCCACAACCGCCAAAAAAAAAAAAAAAAAAGAAAAAGCTAAAAGACAGCACCCAGGCCCTGAGTTCAAACCCTAGTCTTGGTACCAAAAAACAAAATAAAAACAAAAAAACTTTCTGTGTATATTCAGGGTCTCAAACTCTTGCTTAGCTTTTTTTCCTCAAGATTGATGCTCTACCTCCACTTCTGGAGGTGCTGCTGATTAAATAGATTAATTGGAGTGTCATGGAGTTTTCTACCCAGGCTGGCTTTGAACTGACATCTTCAGAGAAGCTTGGATTACAGGTATGAGCTGCAGCATCCAGTACTCAAAACTTATTTTTGAGACAAGGAGACATGAGGAGATAGAATCTTGCTGTGTGGCTTAGGATGGCCTTAAACTTGTAATCCTCTTGCCTCAGCCTCCAGAGTGCTAGGATTACAGGAGTATACTGCCATGTCTGGCTCAAAACATTCTTTTAATATTGTCAACGTTTTTTTCTGTGTGTGTGTGCCTGTCCTGAGGCTTGAAAAACCAGGACCTGGGCTCTGTCCCTGAGCTATTTTGCTCAACACTAGTGCTCTTGAGCCAAAGTTCCACTTTCATCTTTTTTGGTAGTTAATTGAGGTAAGAGTCTCACATTGCCAGGCACCAGTGTCTTATGCTTGTAATCCTAGCTACTCAGGAGGCTGAGATCTGAGGATTGCAGCTTAAAGCCAGCCCCAGCAGGAATGTCCATGAGACTTTTTTTGGCAGGTTGTGGGGCCTGAACTCTGGGCCTGGGCGCTGTCCCTCAGCTCTTCAGCTCAAGGCTAGTGGTCTACCACTTGAGCAATAGCACCACTTCCAGCTTTTTCTGCCTATGTGTTACTGAGGAATCAAACCCAGGGCCTCATGCATGCAAGGCAAGCACTCTACCACTGAGCCACCTTCCCAGCCTCCATGAGACTCTTATCTCCAATTAATGTCCAGAAAACCAGAAGTGGCACGGTGGCTCAAGTGGAAGGGCGCTTGCCTTAAGCTGAAGAGCTGAGGGACAGCGCCCAGGCCCAGAGTAAGTCTCACAGACTTTCCTGCCTAAACTGGCTTTAAACCAAGATTTTCAGATCTCAGCCCCCTGAGTAGCTGAGATTATAGGATAATAGGTGTGAGCCAACATGCTCAGCTTACATTTTTTTTTCCCCAGTCCTGGGTCTTGAACTCAGGGCCTGGGCACTGTCCCTAAGCTTCTTTTGCTCAAGGCTAGTACTCTACCATTTGAGCCACAACGCCATTTCCAACCTGTTCTGTTTATGTGGTACTGAGGAACTGAACTGGGGGCTTCATGCATGCTAGGCAAGGACTCTACCACTAAGCCACATTCCCAGCCCCTAGACATTTTGTTTTTATTTGAAGGTATTACAATTACATAGCCTGGAATATCACTGTACAAATTTCTGTTGGGTAAATAACCAGTAGTAGAACTGTCTGATCATGAGGAATTCTTTGTTTAAAAAATACTTTACCAGCTGGGCGCCCATAGCTCACGCCTGTAATCCTAGCTAGTCAGGAGGCTGAGATCTGAGGATCACGGTTCAAAGCCAGCCTGGGCAAGGAAAGTCCATGAGACTCTTATCTCCAATAAACCACAAGAAAACTGGAAGTGGCGCTGTGACAAGTGGTAGAGTACTCACCCTGAGCTGAAGAGCTGAGGGATAGCCCATAAATCCAGAGTTCAAGCCTCATGACCAACCAAAAAAAAAACAAACAAACAACTTACCAACTTTTTTTTTTTTAAACCAACTTTCTCAAATAGTTTTTCTGTTTTAGATTCCACTCAACAGAGCTGGGAAGGTGGCTCAGTGGTAGAGTGCTTGCCTTGCATGCACAAGGCCCTGGGTTTGATTCCTCAGCACCATATAAGCAGAAAAAGCCAGAAGTGGTGCTCAAGTGGTAGAGTGCTAGCCTTGAGCTGAAGAGCTGAGGGACAGACCCCAGGCCCAGAGTTCAAGTCCCACATCCGACAGAACAAAAACAAAACAAAACAACAAAAAGATTCCACTTAACACTGTTTCTCAAGTTTTCTGGTTGCTTAAAATATTTTCAGGCAGCCGATTCCAGCAGCGATCTGCGTGACTACCCACCTGTATATGGCGACAGTCATGGCCGCGGGCAGGGAGCTGGATCCTGCGGAAGGTGATGGGGCACTTCAGGGACACCTTGATAGCTGTCTGCTCTACCCCATCCTCTCCATTGGGCCCAGGGGTGCCAGGGATGGTGCCGCTACTGAAGTTCCGCTTTACTGACATTGACAGGGGAAAGATTTGAGTAAAGGGCACTCAACACAGGGTGGCTATGAATGGGGCTGCCAACTAGGACCCCAGTCACTGCTCCAACAACCGCTCCCGGGGCCTTGTGTGATGAGGGAGCCACACCCAGATGGATGTACACCCAGCAGCTGAGAGGGGAGTAGTGTCCAGTGATTGGGTGTGGGGGCAATGTCCAACATGGACACGCCCCTAGTGGCTGAGGGGGGTTACTCACCCTTGGTGATGCAATGCTCGGCCGGCAGGAGGCGCTTCTTTAGGAGGCCCTGTAGCACAGAGCGGACAGATGGACGGTGGACCAACTGCAGCACGAAGAGGTGGGACTGCAACACAGTTGGAGATGCTGGGGGTCAGGGGAGGTTGTGACTGGGGGAAGGGGGACAATGTGGTCCAGGGGACCACAAGAGCTCAGAGTGGGAAGAGTTATATTAGGGGGAGCTGGGCAGGGCAGGGTTCAGGGCTACAGCAGGCCAGGCCAGCCTAGTGGTAACTTGGCTTTGTTCCACTGCTGCTGCCTAAGCAAGATGCCTTCTTCTATGTGAGCTCAGGGGTTCCAGCTACAGGTAGGTGACTAGGTGCTCCTGCTTATAATTATGTCCGTCCACAGCCTGACCCTCACCTCTGTCAATCATGCCTTCCACAGTGGCCTGCACAGCCCAGTTTCTGGCAGCTATTCTTCTGACACTGGGCTAAAATCTTTTTTTTTTTTAATTGTGAAAATGCAGAGGGGTTACAATTACATGGGGCTAGTGCTCTTCCACTTGAGCCACAGCGCCACTTCCTTTTTTTTTCTTTCTTTTTTGCTTATGTGGTGCTGAGGAATCGAACCCATGGCCTCATGCATGCAAGGCAAGTGCTCTACCACTGAGCCACCTTCCCAGCCCATGAGTACATTTCTTATCAAGCATTGTTGCCGCCTCCTTTGTTTCCCCTTCCCATCCCGCCCTCCTCCCCCACCCCGTTCCCCCTGGGTTTAAAATCTTGTAAGTTATTCTTACAGGGAGACAGGATCATGCTACGTGGCCTAGTGTGGCCTCAAACTTGCAATTCTCTTGCTGCCCCATCTCCAGCCCTCACAGCAAGGGGCCTACAGGTGCCTATGCAGCTAGGATCCTGCCTGCTGGAACCCAGGTAACGCCTGACCAGCTGCAGGCAGAGCTCCCGCCAAGAGCTTCCACCCAGCTTCATTTCTCTTTTTTTTTTTTTGGGTCCGGTCGTGGGGCCTGAACTCTGGGCCTGGGCACTGTCCCTCAGCTCTTCAGCTCAAGGCTAGCACTCTACCACTTGAGCCACAGCGCCATTTCCGGCTTTTTTCTTTTTGCTTATGTGGTGCTGAGGAATGGAACCCAGGGCCTCAGGCATGCAAGGCAAGCGCTCTACCACTGAGCCACCTTCCCAGCCCTTCATTTCTCTTACACAAGCAATGTGAACATCAAAGCTAGTAAATTTAATCTAAATGGAAAATAGCTAAAGTGCATGGAACTGGATCTTTTTTAAAGGACAAGGATATATTAAAATGGAAAGGACCAGGTGGTAATAAGGAGAAGCAATGTCTTTTTCTTTAAGGATAAAACCCTGACCCTGTGCCTGACCCAGCTACCCCACCCCTCTGGACAGGCCCCCAACAGGATGGATGGTGACCCAGGTAGTACAAAGCCCTCCAACCCTCTACACCCACCCTCCCCACCCTTCCCTCCAGTAGGCACGCACGCAGCAGCAGGCGGTGACCGTGATCTGGATGGTGTTGCGGCCCGGCTGGCACACGTGCTTCAGGTAGAGGGGCTTGTGTGAGGTCTTGTTATCGCCCCGTTCAATGGTGAGGGGTGTGGCATTGACGCTGACCTGCACCGAGGCAGGCCAGTTGGTATTCATCTGCCGGTCCTCATGATGGTAGCACTTGAACTGCAGCTCTAGGTCTGGCCTGTACAGCAAGGAGGGTGCTGAGAACCCACATGTGGGGACCAGGGGCTGGGCTGAGAGGCGGGGCTCACCTCAGCATCAGGGTCTTATAGACGGAATCTCGGAGCTGGAAGACGTGGTTGCTCACAGCCAGGTTGTGCTGTAGGCGGAAGGGCTCCAGAACCACCCCGTCCCGTACTGGGAAGGTCAGTCGCAGCTCATCACAAGGGCCACTTCCTGGGGGCAGAGGCAGTTCTGGCTGTAGCTCGGTGCTTCAAGCAGTGTCTCCAGCCACTCAAGGAGGATAGCTGAACCCTAGAGCCCCCTCCATGGCCTGGGGCACAGCTCTCCTGGGACATGGACCCAGTGGTCATTGTGATCCATCCTGTCTTGGTTAACTGCCCAATGTCCTTTGGACTGTGATAGGAGAACATGATCCCAACCCAGCCAGAAGATAGCAATGGTGCTTTCAGAGATGGAAAACCAGGCACTTTCCCAGTGAGCAGGCAACTTGCCAATGCCCCTACAACTCAATTTAAGGTTTTTGGATCCTAGCTTCTTCTGTAGTACTCTCTGGAAATAGGAGGTCCTTAGCTAAGGACAGACTTCAGGAGATGCATACTTCAGGAGATGCATAAATCCCCAGCAATTAAGATTCTGTATACATAGGTACTTTTCTGGACAGAAGACCTACAGCCTCCAAAGAGATCTGCTATCAATAGAAAAAAGAAGGCCCACGGGCTGGGAAGGTGGCTCAGTGGTAGAGCGCTTGCCTTGCATGCCTGAGGCCCTGGGTTCGATTCCTCAGCACCACATAAGCAAAAAGAAAAAAAAGCCGGAAGTGGTGCTGTGGCTCAAGTGGTAGAGCTCTAGCCTTGAGCTGAAGAGCTGAGGGACAGCGCCCAGGCCCAGAGTTCAGGCCCCATGACTGGATCAAACAAAAAAGAAAACAGAAGGTCCAGAACAAGTTTGTTCTTTTTAAAAAAAATTTTTGTGGGGCTGGGAAGGTGGCTCAGTGGTAGAGTGCTTGCCTTGCATGCATGAGGCCCTGGGTTCGATTCCTCAGCACCACATAAGCAAAAAGAAAAAAAAGCGGAAGTGGTGCTGTGGCTCAAGTGGTAGAGCTCTAGCCTTGAGCTGAAGAGCTGAGGGACAGCGCCCAGGCCCAGAGTTCAGGCCCCATGACTGGATCAAACAAAAAAGAATTGTGGAGCTGGGAATGTGGCTTAGTGGTCGAGTGCTTGCCTAGCATGTATGAAGCCCTGGGTTTGATTCTTCAGTACCACCACATAAACAGAAAAGGTCAGAACTAGTGCTGTGGCTCAAGTGGTAAAATGTTATCCTTGAGCAAAAGAAACTTGGAGACAATGTCCAGGCCCTGAGTTCAAGCACCAGGGGCTTGAACTCAGGGACTAGGTATTGTCTCTTAGGTTTTTTGTTCAAGGCCAGAGGTCCGTCATTTGGATTACAGCTCCACTTCCAGCTTTTTCAGGTTAATTGGCAATTGTTATTCCTCTTGTAGACTCTTCTACAAGACCCTGATGCTTAGGTAAGCCCCGCTTTCCAGCCGAGCTCCTGGTCCCCCATCCACATATGGGTTCTTAGCACCCTCCTTGCTGTACTGGCTAGACCTAGAGCAGCAGTTCAAGTGCTACCACCATAAGGACCTGCAGATGAATACCATGGGTGCCCTGCTCAAAAGTTTGTTCTTACCAGGTGCCGGTGGCTCATGCCTGTAATCCTAGCTACTCAAGAGGCTGACATCTGAGGATCATGGTTCAAAGCCAGCCCGGGCAGGAATGTCTATGAGACTCTTTTCTCCAATTAACCACCAGAAAGTCGGAAGTGGCGCTGTGGCTCAAGTGGTAGAGAGCTTGCCTTGAGCTGAAGAGCTGAGGGACAGCACCTAGGCCCAGAGTTCAAGCCCCCAGGACTAGGGATATAGCAGCTGTCCCTGATGCCCAACCTTCCTCACAGGACTCTCTGAAGCCTCAGGATTCCTCACTCTCCCCCTAGCCTGGTAGCTACTGTCTTGAAAGTGGACACTCACCAGAGGGTGACGGGTGCAAGGAGCTGATGCCTGGCTTGAGGTCAGGCAGAAAGGGAGACTTGACCTCCTGGCTTGGGGACATGTAGGGGACACTGCTGCTGGGCGTCATGGGTGGTGTGGGGTTCCCCGGCAGTGGGGAGGTAGGGTAGCCAGGGATGGAACGGGCGGGCTGTAGGAGTTGAGCACAAACAGTCAAAGCAGAATGGCAGTGTTCATGGAGCACCCCCAGGGAGCCAGCAGAAGAGAGGTGGGCAGAAAGCAGCCCTAGGCTGCCTGGCAGGGGGCCCACACAACCTTTTGCCTGGACACCTTCTTTCCATGATCCCCATTCCCACAACCCTCCCAGCCCATCTGCACAGCTGAACCCCCTACCCCGCTCAGGCCAGGCTGGTTGTAGCTGATGCTGCCCCCGTTGAAGCTGGTGCCCTGCCCGTTGAATTGCTCTGTGGGCTGCAGGAGAGAAAACCAAGTGTGCCTGGGCTTGGGCCTGTCCCTAGCTGTTATCAGGGCCTGATTCTAGAAGTCCACTACACCCTCAGGGGTGCTAATATGTGCATTCTCTATACTCATGTTCATTTTCCAGATAATCTACGAGAAACTTTACTGATTTCATAAGAAGTTACCCAGAGGGGCTGAAAAGAGGGGTGTACTTCACTCTCTTCCTCTCTTCAACATCTAGCTATAATACTGGCTAACCCAGGCTCCTGAGGAGTCTACTCTATCTCTGAGTACCCCAACTGGGTGCACCCCCAGCAGAGGCCTGGTAACATGTTCCCACAAAGAATGTCACAGTGGCTGGGATGTCGGCCTGCTCTCCCAATACTAAATGTTCATGGAGATATACATGAACTTTGCAGAGGCCAGACTTCCTTCAGAACTGACCCCTAACCCCAGGAGCTGCTTCTGTCCTGACTAGCACTCTGTAAGGCTCTGTCCATCCCCCTGCCAGCCCATCACTCCTCGAAGGCAGGCCTGCCTCCAGGGCCCCACTGTGTCCTGTGGCATTCAGCCCAGCACATACTCAAGGGAGGCAACCCTACCTTGTAGTGCAGTCCAGCAGGGCCAGGCGCAGACAGGGTCTGGCCCATGCTCTGCTGCAGGGGCAGTCTGTGGCCAGGGTAAGAGGGAGAGGGGGCAGGAGGCTGCCCGGGGCCAGGTGCATACTGGGCAGTGCTGGGTGCGTACTGGCTTCCTTGCAGGTACTGCTGCCCTGGATACACCTGAAGAAAAGGCCAATGCCCAGAAGGGGGGCAAGAGGAGGTATCAGGGGAAGCAGCGTCCCATGTGCTGGCATGTTCCTGGTCCTGCTGGGCACACGCAGAAGCTGTTCTTACCACAGCTCTGAAGGGGATCAGGCAGGGAGTTGGCACCCAACTCCCCAAGATGGGCAACTGGAGCACTCACCTCTGAGTAGGTTCTCTTGATCCCTTGTCGGGGCAGTGGCTGGGCCTGAGGAGGTCCAGGGTACCCATGCTGGGGTAGGCGCTGCCCTGCATACAAAGGCGTCATCCCTGCTGCCCGGGTGGGGTTCATGGCCATGGAGGAGAGGCCAGAAGGGCCCATCATACCTCCCATGGCAGTCGGGTTCATGCCAGGGGGGACACTGGGCCCCCGGGGACCTCCATGTTGCAGAAATTGGCTGTTAAAAGTCTGTCCAGTTCCCATCTGGGAAGAGAAAAAAAAAGGGGAATGGTCCAGGCACCACTCATGAAGGACTCCAAAAAATGGACACATGGGCCACTGCTTCTGGGGACACACATCTCTCACAGCTGGCTCCAAGGCCCTCCTTCCTCAAACCTTTGCCCTTCTGCTCATCTCTCTTCCACTGGCCTTATGAGCCCATAGCACATTCTACCTCTGTCCCTTTGAGGTCTCAGACTCCACTGTCTTGCTGAGTGCCCCACCACCAAACAGACAAGCTGCCACACGAGAGGAGTGCAAAGGGGCCTCACCGCTCCATACTGGCTCAGCTCTTGACTCTGCTTCTCTTGCAGCGCAGCCACGGTGGCTGTAGCGGTGGCGGTGGCGGTGGCTGCAGCAGCAGCCATGGCAGCTGCAGCTGCTGCTTGTGTGAAGTCAGCAGAGGGCCGTGCAGCGTGTGAGGGGAGGCCCAAGCCCCCAGGGCCACCCGCATATCTGTAAGAGACATATGACTGCTACACCCTCTATATGCCTTTCTCCAGGGCCACCCAGCACTTTAGAGTCCATTTTTTCTAGGGTCTCCACTGTCGTGCTGGACCAGTAGGGGAGTAGAGATGCAGGCTGACAGCTTCTAGCCATTAAGCCAGGTAAAGAGCTTCTACTTACCCAGTGGTGAAGCTGGGGCCCCCAGGGTAGCCTCCACGCCCATACACGCCTTGCTGCACGTAGCCTTTGCTAGCACCGCTTTCAGCAAATGCCTGCTGTCCCAGGCACTGCGGGGAGGTCAAGGCAGAGCTGCCACCAGCCACACCTGGCATCATAGAGCCACCAGGGGGGCTTCCTGCAGGGCCCATAGGGTTCCCCAAAACCTACAAGGAAGTGGAAATTACCAAACAGAACCAGCTAAAGCATTCTCTTTCAGCCACAGTGCTAGAAACCAGGAGGTCTGGGAAATCAGGAAGGGAGAGGCAGGGTGGGGCAGTCTGGGGAGCAGCTGACAAAAGGAGCAGAAATCCCACAAAGTGGAGGTGAAACACCATCCAAGGACTTGTGAGACACAGGCAGCCCTGTCCTCGTCTTCCAGCTACCCACAATGTCCCTTGCCTTTTGGAGCTCTAAGGTGGTTTAAAGCGTTGCCAAGTGCTGACAGGACTCTGACTGTTTGGGGATGGGCCCAGGTGGGTGCTCACCTGGCTCTGGGTCGCGTTGCCAACTCCCCACACGGTAGTGACCACGGACAGTGACCCGGCTGGCTGAGTGGCGCTTTGTTGCCAAGGCACAGACTCATATGCAAATGAACCATCACTACAGAGAGAGCAGCTGGTGAGGCCTGGGTCAGGCGGCCACAGGTGCCCAACAGCCCATGACCTGCAAGGGGCTGCCCATAGGGGCCTATACTCACCTGTGTGGTGCGGGGGGCAGGGCAGGTTTCATGGGGTTCATGGAGTTCATTGGCCACAAAGCAGCCAGCAGGCCAGGTCTGCTTGTATTTATCTAGGACTCACTACTCTGGCTGCTGGATAGGAAAGAAAGGGTATGAGATTAGATGTTACCAGAGACTCTTAGAACATGAAGGAGCCCAGGGCCACCAGGCCTGCTCCTTCCTCTGTAAGGGATGGCCAGGTTCTGGTGGTGGATAGAGCAGTGGAGGATGCTGTATCAGCCCAGCCCGTTCAATCTCAGTGGGGGCAAACCCACTCAGGAGGCAACATGAAGCCTTTCTGATCTGGGCCGTCACTCATAGCCCTTGGGCTCACTCTGGAAACAGGCTTTCTAGTTTCAAATACTTTCTCTGCACTAAGAACTAGATATCCATATAAAGCCAGGGGAAATCTTAGCCACTCTATATTGACTAGGTTGCCAAGAACCTCTCAGAAGGCCCTGGAGTCAAGGAGTAGAAATCACCTCCTCAGTCTCTTGCCCACACCGAGTGGCCCAGGAAGATGAGAAGGCACAAAGCCAGAGGAGGCTCTGAAGCAGGAGGTAAGAAGGTCAAGAAGTAGTTAACAAGCTTGGTGCTAGTGGCTTACGCATATAATCCTGGCTACTCAGGGGACTGAGATCTGAGGATCGTGGTTCAAAGCCAGCCAATGAAGGAAAAGTCCATGAGACTCTATCTCCAATTAATTACCAAAAAGCTGGAAGTGGGCAGGTGTGGTGGCTCATGTCAGTAATCCTAGCTACTCAGGAATCTCAGATCTGAGGATTATAGTTAGAAGTCATCTGGGGCAGGAAAGTATGTGAAACTCTTATGTCCAATCAACCAATAAAAGCAAAAAGAGGGCTGGGAAGGTGGCTCAGTCGTAGAGTGCTTGCCTTGTATGCATGAGGCCCTGGGTTTGATTCCTCAGCAGCACATAATCAGAAAAAGCTAGAAGTGAGTGGCACTGTGGCTCAAGTGGTAGTGTGCTAGCCTTAAGCTAAAGAGCTGAGGGAGCCGGGCGCTGATGGCTCACGCCTGTAATCCTAGCTACTCAGGAGGCTGAGATCTGAGGATCGCGGTTCAAAGCCAACCCGGGCAGGAGAGACCATGAGACTCCTATCTCCAATAAACCACCAGAAAACCAGAAGTGGCACTGTAGCTCAAGTGGTAGAGCGCTTGCCTTGAGCTGAAGAGCTGAGGGACAGCGCCCAGGCCCAGAGTTCAAGCCCCACGACAGAAAAAAAAAAAAAAAAAAAAAGAGCTGAGGGACAGCACCCAAGCCCCATGACCAGCAAAAAAAAAAAAAAAAGCAAAAAGAAAAGCTGTGCTTCAAGTGGTAGAGTGATAACCTTGAGCAAAAAAAGTTCGAGGACAGCACCCAGGCCTTGAGTTCAAGCCCTAGGACTGGCACAGAACAAAAACAAAAACATCTGCAAGTTCAGAGGTGGATTGAATGACAGAGTGTCAGCCTTGGGTGAAAAAGCTAAGGGGAAGTGTTCCTAGTTTGAGCCATAGGACCAGAAAAAAATAAATAAACAAGACTTGATACTGATGGAGGTTCAACACCATAAATCAATGAACACACTAGAGATGCAGAAACAGCCACAGAAATATGCATAAAGGCAGAAAAACCATTCAACAGAGGAAGAAGACCCACTAACAAATGGACCTCTATAGATTAAAAAAAGAACAAAAACCTGAAACCCAAAAAGTAAGGGGATGGGGTGTATAGTTCAATGGCACTTGCGTGATTCCTTGGGTTTGATCCCCAACATTGGGAGAAATGACAAAAAAAAAATCAGCCAACAAACAAAAATAACCCTTCATGGGGTTGGGAAGGTGGCTCAGTGGTAGAGCGTTTGCCTTGCATGCCTGAGGCCCTGGGTTCGATTCCTCAGCACCACATAAGCAAAAAGAAAAAAGCCAGAAGTGGTGCTGTGGCTCAAGTGGTAGAGTGCTAGCCTTGAGCTGAAGAGCTGAGGGACAGTGCCCAGGCCCAGAGTTCAGGCCCCACGACCGGACCCAAAAAAAAAAAAAGAGAAATGAAGCTGGGTGGAAGCTCTTGGCGGGAGCTCTGCCTGCAGCTGGTCAGGCGTTACCTGGGTTCCAGCAGGCAGGATCCTAGCTGCATAGGCACCTGTAGGCCCCTTGCTGTGAGGGCTGGAGATGGGGCAGCAAGAGAATTGCAAGTTTGAGGCCACACTAGGCCACGTAGCATGATCCTGTCTCCCTGTAAGAATAACTTACAAGATTTTAAACCCAGGGGGAACGGGGTGGGGGAGGAGGGCGGGATGGGAAGGGGAAACAAAGGAGGCGGCAACAATGCTTGATAAGAAATGTACTCAGAAGTGGTGCTGTGGCTCAAGTGGTAGAGTGCTAGCCTTGAGCTGAAGAGCTGAGGGACAGCGCCCAGGCCCAGAGTTCAGGCCCCACGACCAGACCCAAACAAACAAACAAACAAAAATAACCCTTCCTAACTTATAATACTGAAGTTAACTATAAGTGAATTTGATAATAGGTAAGACACAAAACTGTAAAATATTGCTAAACGTGGCTCATACCCATAACCCTAGCTACTCAGGAGGCTGAGATCTGAGGATCACAGTTCAAAGCTAGCCTGGGCAGGAAAAGTCTATGAAACTCATCTCCAATTTACCACCATCAAAAAGCAAGAAATGGAATTGTGTCTCAAATGGAAGAGTCCTAGCCTTGAGTACAAAACCTAAGGGACAACACCTAAGCCCTGAGTAGCACAAAAAAAAAAAAAAAAAAGAGAGAAAAAGAAAAACTAAAATGTTTAAGAAAAACATCTTTGGAATCTAGACCAAATAAAAGTTTTTTTTGGTGGGTTTTTTTTTTTGGTCGGTCATTGGGATATAACTTGAGGTCTGGGCACAGTCTCTGAGCTCTTCTGCCCAAGGCTAGTTGCTCTACCACTTTGAGCCACAAAGCCACTTACAGTTTTCTAGTGGTTAATTGGAGGTTAATAGTCTCACTGACTTTCCTGCCCAGGCTGGCTTTGAACTGTGATCTTTAGCTCTCAGCCTCCTGAGTAGCTAGGATTATAGGTCTAAGCCGAAAATCCAGCTAAGCAAAAGGTTCTTAAACTTGACACCAAAAATCAGGATCCATAAAAGAAACAAATTGACAAGCTGGACTTTATCCAAATTCAAAATTCTTTCTCTATGACACACTACTAAGCTACAGAAATATTTTCAAACCATATGTTCCACAAATGACTGGTATCTAGAACATGTAATAAATTCTCAAAACTCAAAACATAACAAAAAATCCAGTTAGAAAATAGGCAAAAAAAAAAAAATGAAGAAACACTTCACCAAAAGGATATACAGATGGCAAATAAGCATATGAAAAGATGCTAGTCAGTAGGGAAATGCAAATCAAAACCACAAGGAGATATCACTAGACATTTATCAGAACAACTGAAATGAAAATGAAAAGCAGTGACATCACAAAATGCTGGCAAGGAGAAACTATATGTCTCACATACTGCGGGTGGGAATGTCAAATGGTACAGTTGCTCTGGAAAAGACCATCTCTCATGAACTAAGCTCACAACTACCATAGCACAATCCAGCAACTGTACATCCTAGGCATTTCTACAGTCACGTAACGTAACAACCAGTCTATCAGTGTTTATTGCTTTTTTTTTTGCCAGTCCTGGAGCTTGAACTCAGGGCCTGGACACTGTCCTTGAGCTTCGTTAGCTCATAGTACTCTACCACTTGAGCCACAGTACCACTTCCGGCTTTTCCGATTTATGTGTACTGAGGAATTGAACCCAGGGATTCATGCATGCTAGGCAAGCACTCTACTACCACTAAGCCACATTCCCAGCCGTTGCTGCTCATTTGTAATAATCAAAGAGTGGAAACAACCCATATACCTTTCAACAGACAAATAGTTGAACCAACTGTGGTACATGCATTACCTAAATGCCAGAAAATAAAGAACAATTAGCTGCAACACACACCCT
Source organism: Dipodomys ordii (assembly GCF_000151885.1). NCBI lineage: Eukaryota > Metazoa > Chordata > Mammalia > Rodentia > Heteromyidae > Dipodomys > Dipodomys ordii. The sequence goes on along the minus strand of NW_012267376.1, from coordinate 697,575 downwards.
AGACAAGTCTCCAGGGAGCCATGCTGAGTGAAAAATACCACTCCCCAAAGGCTATGTATGATTCCTTCACTTGGCATTACTGACATGCAAAAACTGCGGAAATCAAGATCACATTGGTTGTGGCCAAGAGGTTCATCTCTCCATTTCTGTAATCTGAGAAGGAAGGTGGGAGTGAACATAAGCCTACAACAGAAAAGCTTTGCTGGGCACCAGTGGCTCACACCTATAATTGTAGCTACTCAGGAGACTGAGATCTGAGGATCACAGTTTGAAGCTAGCCCTAGCAGGAAAGTGCTTGAGACTTTTATCTCCAATAAACAACTGAGAAAAAGCTGGGAGTGGCACTGTGGCTCAAATGGTATAGTGATAGCCTTGAGCAAAAGAAGCTCAGGGACAGTGCCCAGGCCCTGAGTTCAAGTCCCAGGACCAGCAAAAAATAAAAAATAAAAAAATAAAGCAGCTGGATGCCGGTGGCTCATGTCTGTAACCCTAGCTACTCAGGAGGCAGAGATCTGAGGATCTCGGTTCAAAGGCAGCCTGGGCAGGAAAAGTCCATGAGACTCTTATCTCTAATTAACCACCAAAAAGACCGGAAGTGGTGCTATGGCTCAAGAAGTAAGAGTGCTACCCTTGAGCTGAAGAGCTGAGGGACACCAGGCCCAGAGTTCAAGCCCCACGACTGACAAAACAAAACAAAACGCTTCTGCATTGTATCAAGGTAATGTCCTCAGGTGATGCACAACTCTTTTGCAAAATGTTACCACTGGGGAAGCTGGGTAAGGATGCAAGGATTTCTCTGTGCCACCTTCCCCCACCCGTCCTTGGGCTTGAATTCAGGGGCTGAGCTTTCTTTACTCAAGGCTAGCATTTTACCACTTTGAGCCAGAGTGCCACTTCCGGCTTTTTCTGTTTATGTGGTACTGAGGAATCCGAGGGCTTCATGCATGCTAAGACACATTCCCAGCCCTCTGTGCTCTTTTTTTTTTTTTTGGTTGGTTGTGGAGCTTGAACTCTGGGCGTGGGCGCTGCCCCTCAGCAGTTCTACTCAAGGCTGGCACTCTACCATTTGAGCCACAGCACCACTTCTGGTTTTCTGGCAGTTAATTGGAGATAAGAGTCTCATGGACATTCCTGCTTAGACTGGCTTTGAACTGTGATCCTCAGATCTCAGTCTCCTGAGTAGCTAGGATTACAGGTGTGAGCCACCCGCACTTGGCCTCCTCTGTCCTATTTCTTACAACTGCAAATAAAAACTTTAGCTGGGTACAGTGGTACATGTGTGCAAGCCCAGCACACAGGAGACTAAGGCAGAAGGACCATAAGTTTGAGGCCAGCTTGACCCCACACTAGTCCTGTAACATGCAGCTGGCTATGACCCTGACAAAAAAAATTACAGGCTCATGCCTGTAATCCTAGCTACTCAGGAGGCTGAGATGTGAGGATCACGGTTCAAAGCCAGCCCGGGAAGGAATATCTGTGAGACTCATCTCTAATTAACCACCAGAAAACTGGAAGTGGCACTGTGGCTCAAGCTATAGAGAGCTTGCCTTGAGCTGAGGAGCTAAGGGACAGCGCCCAAGCCCAGAGTTCAAGCCCCATAACTGACAAAAAAACACAGAGCCAAGCACCGGTGGCTCATACCAGTAATATTAGCCACTCAGGAGGCTGAGGTCTGAGGATGGTGGTTCAAAGCCAGCTTGGACAGGAAAGTCCATGAGACTCTTACCTCCAATAAACCACCAGAAAACCGGAAGTGGCAATGTGGCTTAAGTGGTAGAGCGCTTACCTTGAGCTGAAGAGCTGAGGGACAGCATCTAGGCCCAGAGTTCAAGCCCCATGACTGACAAAAAAAAAAAAAAATTAACATAGGACTGGCCTGTGGCAAGTACCAAGACATGAGTTCAACCCTCCCTTCTCCACAAAAGCAAAACCCCACTTAATTACAATATCAGCAGCAGCATTAGTCCTCTGAAGAGCTACTGTCTAATCTCCACTCTCTTCCCCAATCACTTAGCCATCCCAAGAAGTACAAGCAGGGAAGCCACAGACAAGCCTTTGCCTCAATTTCCAGTCACCCAGGGAAGCGACTAGGTGACTCCCCAGTCAGAGAGATGTCAGGCTGCCCAGCCCACCCAGGGTCAGCTGAGGCTGGAGACTGGCATTTTTAATGTCTGCAGTGGCTGTCCCTGCTCCTGCTGCCCAATTTGAAAGTTGCCGAGCACTGGGGAGAAGGAAGAAGGGCAGGTATAGGATAGGGAAGAGCCCAGGGCATCCTCCTATGTCACAAGGTCTTGGGGAATTCCACCCCGTGGTACTACTCTGCTTTGGACAGAGTTCCCTCTGAGCGTTCCTCTCTACATACAAGTTCCTGCCTTGTCTCCTCTCCCAAAGCACGTCTCTCTGGGAAGGCCCTCCAGTCCCCAGTTCTGCTCCTGCTTCTGGCTTCAAAGTAGGACAGGGAAGGCAGGGTCCCACCAGCCCATCTCTTGCTGCACATCAATTGTAGTTGAAGCCAGGTGCCCTATTACAGCTTCCTTGGCTTGAGATCAGTCAGCAAGCCAAAAGACTTTCTGGGGACTCAGGTCATATCTTATTCCAGGTACAGAGCTTCAGAGAACTTCTAGACCCTTCTTTCTCAGGTGTCCCACAGCAGCCACACCCCAAATCTAGCTCCATCCTCTTTCTCTGTCCCAGCATCTAAAAGCAGGACTCAAAACATAGGCCCTACTCCAAAACAACAGCCTTGTGCCAGGCCACCTGAGAAAGAAAAAGAAATGACAGTTCTGGTGTGTGGAAGGAGCAAGGTTCCTAATGTAAAAAAAGTAAGGTGTTCACTAGGCATTGGTGGCTCACACCTGTATCCTAGCTACTCAAGAGGCTGAGATGTGAGGATCACAGTTTGAAGATAGCTGGGCAGGGAAGTCTGCGAGACTCTTATCTCCAACTAACCACCAAAAAAGTCAGAAGCAGACCTGTGGCTCAAGTAGTACAACACCAGCCTTGAGCAAAAAAACTCAGGGACAGCTCCCAGGCCTTGAGTTTAAGCTCCAGAACCTGCACGCACATGCATTCGTGCACACATGTAGGTTGTTCATGTGCCTGGATGGTGTAAGTCTTGGCTCTTCTCACAGCAATGAAAGGCCTAAATGTAAAGTTCGGATCCTGAAGAAGCATGTACCAATGGCCCAATTACCAAATCTTGGCATCAGTTTACAATGTGTACAATGGGTATCTATTGGCCACCCTAGGACTGAAGACATGTGACTGCTTCAAGTCATCAATGCTTGAAGACCAGTCCCAGAAGCCAGAATGTTTCCCATACATCTTGAGTCTGTCCCTAAGAAGTCTTCATCTACTCTTCCTCTATTTGCAGCCTAGGCATGACAAGGGCCTCCATGTCAGTGCCGGTGGGTGAAGCTAACATCTCCTTTCTTCTAGCACAGTCAACCATCAAAGGACGCCCCGGCTCCAGCTCGTCAAGGCTGGGTGCCTAGTATGTGTTCACTCCACCGATACCCACCAGGGTCTTGGATCAAGTCATAGATGCTAGCTGTACCCCTGTGAAGTCTGGTATCACAAATGACTCAAAAACAGCCCCGGGGATATTCTGAAATCCTAGGAGGGCATCCTAAGGAAAAGGTGATAGAGTCGTGGAGTAGTTGAGCAAGGTGGCAGAGACTGGGGGAAGCAGGGCCACCGGGGTGAGGGGTAAGAAAAGCGTCCAGTGCCAGGGATAGAATTCTTGGGGGTGGGGAGACACCTGGAGGACGCAGGGCACCTAGGGACACAGCGCTCCGGGAGGCCAGGCAACCCCAGGGGAGCACACCCTTACGCCTGAGCTCCAGTCTGGAGCTGGAGGCTGACAGTCGGCGTCCTCCAGCCGGAAGCGGCTGCCGGTCAGCCTCCCGGGGCCAGCCTCCCGAGGCCAGCCTCCTGGGCCCTCGCCTGGAGCCGGCACGCGGTGGGAACCGAGGGGCGCACCGTGAAGGTGAGGACGAAAGGCCTCCGCCGCCCGGGAAGCCCCGAGCCCACCGGCGAGCCGTGGCCGGCCCCCAACAAAGGCTCGGGGAGGGGAGGCCGGCCTCGGCGCCGCGGCTGGGT